>NC_090444.1:1095718814-1096068814 GCF_031143425.1 Pleurodeles waltl | reverse complement strand
GGCAGCAGAAAGGGCAACAAAGTCTGACCAAAGGCGTTCTACTCCAACAGAGTGACATAGAGCTTGGCTTATGTCAAAGCCAAACTCCATTCTTCTTCACCTCCCACAAATGACCTCCCTAACCCGGTAGTGATACATCTGTCACCAATGCAAGCTCTGGGTGGAAAAGTTAGAAGAGCCTGTCACCGGACCGGTTCGGTTCATGCAGGAAGCACTGTAGATCATGAGCTACCTTTTCCAAAATCTGATAGGATCTGACAGAATCACTTGGGGGTGTGCCTGCTGGAACTTCAGATTCCATTGCAGAGCCCGCATGTGCTACCCGGCACAGTCAATCAGGGAGATGAAGGAGACTAAAATGACAAGAAGCCTTAGAGCTGCTTTTTTGAGATCCAGGACCGAGGCTGAACCAACCTGGGTCATAGCCCAAATGGAATGGGCTCCCAGCACAGAGGGAAGACCTTGAAGTCGACTGTGTTCAAGATAGCCCCAATGAATGGCAACCTCTGCAAAAGAAGTCAGCTGTGACTTTGATTTGTTGATCCCTAGTGATGGCAAGAGTCACAGTAGTCTGGCGGAGGTCTACGACAGACTGTAGCAATCCACCTTCAACAGCCAGTCATCAAGGTAGGGGAACACTCATGTCCCCAGTCTCTGGAGGTGTGTAAATACACTGCCATCACTTTTGTGAACACCCAATAGACATTGGGGAAGCCAAAAGGGTGCACTGCAAACTGGAATGCTGCTTGTCTGCCTTGAACTGCAGTTATAAAACCTGTGGGAATACAGGATGTTAGAAAACAGGGTTGATTGCAGAGGCCCCCTAACTCTTTGCCCCCATTTTTCACTTTTTGCTGGTGTCTTCCTGATTGAGGGTGCCCTGGGTACTACTAATCAGTCCCAGGGCCTGTGCTCTGTGTAAAATGAGTATGCAAATTAGGCTAATTATAATTGGCTATGTCAACCTACTTATAAGTCCCTAGTTTATGGTAGGGTGTGTGTAGGTTTAGGGACCCCAGCATAGGTTGTGCACCCACAGGTGCACTGCTGAGGTGCCCAGGGTCATTTTAAAAGCAGGTCTGCCTTGCTGGCTGCCTTTAAATTAAAGTTACATGCAAATTCCACTTTGAAATTAAAAGTTCTTCCAAAGTCTTAAACTACCTTATGTTTACATATGAGTCATACCTAAGGTGTGCCCTAAGTGCCCCTAGGGTTGTGGTGCCATGTAACTATAAGCAGGGACCTTATAAAACATGTTTTATAAGTCCTGGTGAGGTAAAATAGCCACATTTGTTTTCCCACACTGTAGTGAGTGGCCTCTATAGACTTTATTTTAATTAACAAAATCCCCATAAGAGACAGATACCTTGAGTTTGCATTGTTGGATTTAATATAACTAGTGCAGGTAAAGAGTTTTAAAACTCTCCCTGAAAGGTGCCAACTTCAGCTCTGTAGTGGCCTTCTCTGATTGGCCAGCCTCTGGTACCCTGGCCAGGCTGCCTTGATGAGGTGTGAAGTGGCCTGGGCTGAATACAAATGATGTGGGATGTGCCTGGGGGAGATCTGCCTAAGCAGATGGTGAAAGAGGGTGGGGGAGAGCAGCTAAACTGCAGGGAAGGACATTTGGAGCAGCTCAGTACCTCCCCCATTTCCTGCAACCACAGATGATTAGGTCCCCTCTTGATTAGATTAGGAGAGGGCAGGAGAGGGGTGTGTTTAGGATTTTGAGCTACACCAGTGGGTGGGCTCAGCCAGATCTAACCTCCAAAAATCAGTTTCAGCCATGACGGATTTTTGAAGAATGTTGCTATTGATTTTCGCCACATTTCACAGGAAGTGGTCAACAAAGGGGGAAGGAGCCTGCTTGTGACTGGACAGTCAGGCCCCCCTGCTTTCCCCCCCAGGAGCAAGGATAAATATGGCAGAGCTTCACCAATACCTCAGATTCCTGCTAAAAGAAGATACTCGAGAAGAAGGACTGCTCTGCTGGACCCATGGCCTGCCCCTGAAATTGCACTCACAAGGACTGCACCAGCTACACACTTTGGGCTTCATCAAGAAAAGGACTTTGCCTTGCTTCTGCAACTCCAGGAGTGGACTCCGCGTAGGCTACAGGTACAGAGGAGCTGCCCAGCGTCCCCTGCATCAAGTCCAGTGTCCAGTGACCATTTGAGGATTCTGACCAGGTCCATTCTTAGTACTATAGCCCCAACTCCCAAGGAGCAACTCGGAGCTTTTGGAACCTTGAATGAAGTTGTGGACACTTCAAGGACCCAAAAAGGACATCTGGAAGAAGATCCAGAAGTTTGGAGACATTTGGAACAGCTGTTGTAAACCGCTCCATATGTTGAAGAGGTGCATTGTGGGAGTTGTAGTCCCAGATCCCAAGAGGCAACCCAGAGCCTCTAAACTCATGGCTGGTGCTGTGGACCACTTTCCTGTATGAAGAAACACTTCTGAAAGTAAGTGTAACAGCGTTACATTGTGGGTGGCCTGAACACTGGACTTTGTCTCTGTCCAGTGTGACCGTTTTTAACCCATTGAGCTCTATTTGCTTCTAAGCGCTAGAATTACTTTTAATCTAAAAAAAATAATATCTCTGGTTCCCTACATTGGGGTTTTCTCATTGTAGTGTCAATTTAAAGGTAAGAATATACTCTACTTTTATAAACTTGTGTTGGATTTTTATTGTGTTTTACTTATTTACTGTTTTGTGATTTGTAAATGCTTTACACACTTGTCTCCTAAGTTAAGCCTTGTCGCTCTTTGCCAAGCTACCAAGGGTTGAGATGGATTTAATTTATTGAGGCCTAACTGGACCTATGTGGGGGTTAGTTGGCTGCCCTTACCAGTAATCCACTTACCAACACAGGACAGGTTTATAAAAATACACATCCTGCAGCTGCAAGGACACCTTCCAGTAACTTAAGTCCTGAGGGGCCATGATCTGTGCTACCATGATTATTTTGAAGTTTGCACAAGAAGGCTTTTAGAGTTCAAAGGTCCAATACAGGCCAGAGGCCTACATCCTGTTTTCTGGCAAAAGGAAATAGGAAGAGTAACAACCCTCACCTTTACAAGTCATGAACTCTCTTGATAGGACATTTGGAGAGCAACACTTGCATTTCCTGTAATAGAATAGAGAGGTGCTCGTCTGAAAGTCGATCGGATATGGGAGGAAGCTGTGGCAGACCAAACAGAAAGGATAGGGCATAATCATGCTGAATAATATGTATGACCAATCATCGAATGTGAAGGCTCAGCATCCTGGAAGGATATACTAAATTATGTCCCCACAGAAAGGCATCTGCCGCTAAGAGCAACCTAGAGAAACTTAGCGGAGAAGGTGGCTGGGAGCACTGGGTCCCCTGTTGGTTTGCACATTGCCTCCTAAACCCCCCTCCTTGGGATCAAAGGACTAAGGAGACTGCCACAGCAGCTGAGGCAATTGCCACTGTCTGTATGTTAGCCCACTGGAGTAGCCTATGGATTTCCTAAAATGATGTAGGAATTGTTTGGTGGGAATCAACAGTTCCAGGGAGTGTACTGTGGCTATATTGTATTTAAAATGCTCGATGGCAGATTCGATATTTTCACCAGAAGGGCATGAGCCATCAAATGCCATACTATTTAGAGAAGCTTGCACATCTCAAACCCAGTTGACACATTTCAATAATGGTCTCAATCACCCTGCTCATGCAGTCAATCGTATTTAGGACAGCACAAATTCAATACTTAGCCACTTTCTATCTATTATGAATTGTTTGAGCCAGAGGGGTCCTAAGGTCTTCCAGGACCACTTGCAAGATCTCGCTGGCTAAGTCCCAGAGGGCAGTTCAACAGCAACCCAACAAACAGACTGCATTGGCGCTCAGGGCCAGGCTGGCCGAAGAGAACATTTGTTTTCCAATTGCCTCAATCCTCTTGGATTCCCTATCCGGAGGAGTCATAGGGAAAGAACTGGAGCTCACCTTATTGGTTGTAGCCTGAACCACAAGGCTCTCTGGAGTAGAACATTTAGTACGAAAATAAGGGTCACCAGGCACTATCTTGTGACACTTGGTCACTCACCTGTTTTCATGGTGGGCAGGAACAGGGCTTTGACCAAAATCTGTTACAGTATCTGTCAGGGTCTCATTGAAGGGGAACCAGGGTCATACAGTGCAGGCCTGGGCTGTAAAATTTCCATAAGGTCATTTTTCTTGGTCTTAACAGAGGGCAGATGCAAATCCAGGACCTCAGCTGCCCACTGAACCATAACTGCAAATGATGCACTTCCTTCAATAGGTGGTCAAAGTGGCCAGTCCGAACCTATAAAAGGGGAGATATCAAGCCCACTGGCATATTGTAAGTCCATGAAAAAACTATCATCATCATAATGAGGGGCGAGAATCGCCATCCCCTACTCCGGCTTTATCATCTTCCTGTGGTGGTGCACAATGTTCAGAATTAGAGCTGAAAAGATAATGGAGCGTCTGATGATGTGATTATGCTTTAGTAATTGCATAGAGCACAACAGGGCTGAAGCAGGTTCAAGGTCAGATATCAGGATCAACATCAGATCCTCTTTTAACACTAGGATCAACTAGGGAGTCAGCCCGGGTTCGGGGATCCCAGTGGAGACTAAGATCATGATGCACTCAGGCCTTCTACTTGGACACAGAGTGGCTGGATGGTGTTGAGTTCTACTTTGCTTTTTATGTGTGCTTTTGGACTTCAATTTGGACTTTTCAAAAGACTTCAACCATGAGCTTGACTTTTCACAAGACCGACCCCAGGAGTTGCAGGCGCACTAATTACAAGAGCCTCAGTGATTTCTTATTTTCAGTGACGCACAGCTTTGCCTCCAGTCCCCGATCGCTTTTAGGTGCATAAGGGCGCACTTGGTGCACAACTTCGAGTCATGTCCTGAGTCCAGACACCAGAGATGCACTTTCTGCTGGACTGTCATCATCATCTGTTTTCTGCAATGACAGCATGGATTGAAGGCTGTTGTTTTAGGAGATGAAATTGCTCCCTCTTGCATTGGTTTAGATTGCTTTAGAAATCATTGGAAGGCCAAAGAATGTGGGAGCAGAGCACAAGATCTGCATGAGAAAGGCACAGAAGAACGAGTTACTTACCTTGGGCAACAATCTTTCCAGTGGATACTTTAACCACTTCAACCACACTTATTAATATTCCCCAGGTGTTAGATTAGATCTGTATGGATCCAGTCTGACTCCTGGCGAATATTCCTAAGGAGAGGAATCTGTGCCTAGAAAAATCCATCAGAAAGAAAGGAACTGGCATCAGTGTACAATGGTGGCCCTTATATGTGGCCCTTGTAAGTGGCTCCACTCCATCCTTTCCAGAATGGTCCAAAGCCAGCATGGATCTGCACAGCACCACCTATCAGCACACAGAAGCATTGCTTAGTAAGTTTTTGTATCCTGTGTGGCACTTGGGGACTATTTTAAGGTGGGGAATCTGCAGTTAGAAGTCAGTAAAAACAATTCAACATGTTATCGGCTAAGTAAAACAAATAAACTAGTGAGAGAGATTAGTCAATGGCACTGTAGATTCCTTAACCTGTCATGAAGATTAACAGCACAAACTGACTAAAAAAACATAGGCCAGTAATTCAAATGTTGTGTGAGTTTTTTGAGATGCCTAATGCAGCACTTTTTCCCCATTACAACTGCTCATAGCCTGATTTCAGTTGTAAAATAGCTCCCCATGCGTTTCAGTGGAGGTGGAAGGACAAGCCCAAACAGCCAAAAGAAAAATGAAAGGACTAAAATACTTTTGTGGACTGATCCAAGACGGGATTGACAATGTCTCAGCCAAGTGGCTGAGGTTCAAGCGCAAAAGAAGCCAACGACTGAAGGAAAATGACCCAAAGCTGCCTCTTTAAGTCAGTGCATAATAAATATGTTTGCTATGATGCAATACACATCAAACCTACTGACTTCCAAAGCATGTAATTCGGGATGGCTTGTGCTCCTCTCAAGCAGTGTTGCCAGATGTGCGTACCATGACACAGCATGACTCCTTGGTGCTCTCACACACACACCTAAGCCCACATCACCGCCACCCTTGGAGGGAAGAGACTGCTTGTGCTTTCCCTGTTAGCCTTCATATATCCTCAGAACCTTCGAGTAAGGTGGGTCTTCATTCCCTGGACTGACTTAATGGGAAAGCCCCTAGAATCCCTCACTCCTGACTGCGCTCTGCTGCTTCGGTGGCTTGGCCTCACTCAAGCGGCACGTGGGAACACTCTAATACTCCATTAGCACCTTGCCGCCCGCACAAATAGGGAGGCGCAGTTCTGAGAAGCCCTCTCACTCTCCTGTCTTGCTTGTCACAATGGAGGGCAGCTTTGATCATGCACCTGATGGACCTGTTAGGCTGGCTGAAAAGGAATAGCCCCTCAGTGGAAATTAGACTTGACTGGCACTCCGCTCATATTGCACCCACGCCCCTCTATCACTTTTTTGTTGCTGAATGTGCCCACTGGGCACCTGCTCATTGTCCTCCACTGGGGACACTAAATTTTAGAGATAAAGATGTAAATATATGAGCTGATAGCCAGGCAAGTTGATATACACATCATGATTTTCCCAGACTATACAATTATGGTAAAGCACCGCCATGCCTCCCTTGAGGGCGTCAAATGTAAGCTTAGAGAAATCAGCCTCAAGTATTTTCTGCTATTCCTTGCAAAGTTAAGCTATGGCAAATCAGCGTTCATACTTCTTCAGAGAGCCAGCTGATCCTTGGGACTGGGTGGATCAGCAAGAGGAGTCTGCAAGTGAAGGTGACACTCCTTGAGGCTGGAGTCGGCTACTTGCTCTGAGTGCGTGCCTGCTGAAGGACCTCCACATGTCAACATCCACTTCAGGCGGGGCATAATTTCCTGTCCTGTCCGTGGAGCAGAGACCAAGCACTGATTGATATAACTTAATTAGTTCCCGCCCCCTGCTCCTCAGGTGATTGAGGTACTATTTCTTCTCTCCTCCCCGTCCAGCGGCCTGCTGCTCCCTCACTAGCATTTTTTTGTTTGTTTGGAATCCCTTGGTAATCACTTAGTAGACCACCCCACACGCCTCTTTTTTTCTTACAATTTTGGTTTCATGTTGTGCACATTTTGTTTTTAGTACCTCTTGCTTTTTTATAGGTATTGAACATCCTGTTTGAGGAATCTCCTCTCCCTTGTCTGTCATGAGGTTGAGCCGGACCCGGAGGTGCTCGTCAGGCCAGGGGGGGGTCACATTGACCAAGAGTTGTTGTCCCCCCCATCAAGAACCCCACTGCAGAAAGCAAAAGTGCTTGTATGTGCGTATCTGTGTAAATCAGTAGTCAAAGTGCATTAAAAAATTATGGGAACTGTGATTCTGAATTAATTCGGGGCCGAGTCAGTGAGCATAGGGGCGGGTCTAATGTGTGGCTAAAAAAATACAATATTCTGTACTTTTTTTGGTCTTTCACCGTCAGGTAGCTAAATATAAAATGACATGCAGCTGAAATGAAAAATAAATTAAAAATGTGTTACTCATTCGGGAAATGTGCTATAGTACATTATGAAACCGCTATGCGTTAATGCACTGCAGAGGTCTCTGAGTAACCAGAGGGTCACAGAACTAAGTCTTGGTTGCTGCAGTGGAGAAAAGTGAGGTGTACTTTTAGAGCTATGAGGTCACAGCCTGTGAAAGAAAGCACTATGAATATGTAATTCATTATTTAAACCTGCATTACAACCAATATTAGATAGATTGCTACAAAATGTTCAAAATGTTTAAGATAAAATGGTTCATCCAAAATATAAATTTTAGCAATACCCAGAGTGTATGTAGTGCAATTTTTTACATTACCGTCCCTTCAACACCTCCTGGTGTATGTAGTAAGTGTGATATAAATAAATGTGCAATTAAAAGCACACACTTCACAGCCAAGTTGTTAACTGTGCACTGTCACTCAAAAAGAATAAACCTTTATCATCACAAAGCTTTGAGGGATTAGGTCAATTAAAGCCAGTACCCGCAACAAAGCATCCTTTACATTTGCAGATTAACTCCTTGCTCATGTTTGCATTTCTTTCAGGCAAGCAAGCACCCTGGCAGGAAGGCTTCTTTATGTGTCTGCCTGGCTTTGATTTCATTGCACAGGAGACTTACTGAATCACGTCAGCTGAGGAATTTACACTGTCGGCGTAATCCATCATGGGTCTGTTGTTTTTTTTTTGTTTTTTTTTACAAAAAGTTGGAGAACAGAGTTTCATAAATCATAAAAGTATTGGCACATAGTGCCCCTCCAATCCCGTTCACTTCGACCACTGCTCTAAATAAACTTGTATCAGTCTCTTTGCTTTTTGTAACATGCCGGCAGGGTCTCATAATGATCTGTGGAGTACTAGATTAATGCACTAGATGTGTGCCCCCTCCATATGTAACGAGACTTTTAATCGGACGTGCACGTCACATGCCATTCAAAGATCTCCCAGCTACCACATGCTAACTGCATACAACCCCTGTACACCAGTATCTTACATGATGCAGGGCAGAGCTCCTTCTCCGTGGTTAATCCCCAGTTGCCTGTACACATTGTACTTGTTGTAACAATGGGTTGTCTCTGCCTTTTACATCCAGGGCGAGACGCGTGTGCATTTCACTGCTTAATGTACACGAACCCACCCCTGGATGCGAAGCAGCCACCTATGTGTTTGTACACAGCAGGCAACGAGGGAGAAGAGCGCACCAGTAGCATGTGCCTGGCATCGTGAGGCCCAGGGGTCTTCCCGTGGAAACACCCCCCTCCCCGCCCCCCACACCAAAGCATGGAAAAACAGCAGGCAATGCCGGAGACCAGCTGACGCGCCGAGTTTGCTTCACTGCTGCCAAAACGTCAGTTTTGACGCTCCTTGGACACCAGTTGGACTCATTGTGCATGTCTCCATAAAACAGTCCTTGCTCAGACCTCATCCTAGAATGTCAAAAGTGATTGAAATAATTGACAGGAGTGCGGACCCCCATACCTCTGTATATGTTGTGTGGGCTTAGAGTTTTAGCAATATTAAAATATACCACAACATATGCCCTTCTTTCACCGTATGCTTTCAGTATAAAATGAAGCCTACATATAGCTGCCCTGCAACAGTTTAGCACAAGTGGGGTGAACTTGGAAAGTTAAAAAGAAGCCCTCCCCGCCTAATTTACACAAACATCAAGGCCCATATTTATACTTTTTTAGCGCCGCGTTTGCACCACTTTTTGATGCAAAAGCGGCGCAAACCTACAAAATACAATTGGGGCATATTTATACTCCGTTTGCACCGAAATTGTGTCGTTTTTTTTGACGCAATTTCGACGCACAACTAACTCCATATTTATACTTTGGCGTTAGACGCGTCTAGCGCCAAAGTTCATGGAGTTGGCGTCATTTTTTTGCGTGAACACCTTCCTTGCGTTAATGATATGCAAGGTAGGCGTTCCCGTCTTAAAAAATGACTGCAATGCATATGCGTCGTATTTATACTCCCGGGCAAAAATGACGCCCGGGAGTGGGCGGGTCTAAAAAACCAGCATTTGCGCCGGATTTTAGCGCCTGGGTCAGGGCAGGCGTTAAGGGACCTGTGGGCTCAGAATGAGCCCAGAGGTGCCCTCCCAAGCCCCCAGGGACACCCCCTGCCACCCTTGCCCACCCCAGGAGGACACCCAAGGATGGAGGGACCCACCCCAGGGACATTAAGGTAAGTCCAGGTAAGTATTTTTTTTATTTTTTTTTGGTGGCATAGGGGGGCCTGATTTGTGCCCCCCTACATGCCACTATGCCCAATGACCATGCCCAGGGGACAGAAGTCCCCTGGGCATGGCCATTGGGCAAGGGGGCATGACTCCTGTCTTTGCTAAGACAGGAGTCATTTCAATGGGGGATGGGCGTCGTAAAAAAATGGCGCAAATCGGGTTGTGGCGCTTTTTTTGCCTCAGCCTGACTTGCACCATTTGTGGACGCCCATACGCCATTTTCCCCCTACGCCGGCGCTGCCTGGTGTACGTCATTTTTTTTAACGCACACCAGACAGTGCCGGCGGCTAACGCCGGCTAACGTCATTCAATAAATACGGCACCCGCATGGTGCTTCAGAATGGCGTTAGCCGGCGCTAATTTTTTTGACGCAAAACTGCGTTGGCGCAGTTTTGCGTCAAAAAGTATAAATATGGGCCAATTGTATTTTGTAAGTTTGTGTCGTTTTTGCGTTAAAAAGCTGCGCAAAAAACGGCGCTAAAAAAGTATAAATATGGGCCAATGCTTAGAGGTGCGTCAACAGATTGTTTAAATGCAGGCAGCTGGGGCAGGTTTATTGTCATGTGAAAAGCATGCTGGGATAAATTCTATCTGGCACAGGCCCACAAGTCAGCATCTGCATAACTGTTTCCGAAAGTTCCGGAATCATTGTACAAAGGTTCCTTAACCTCTGAACTCGACCACAAACCACAAATTGTTTCGAAACATCCTTTCCCTGTTTTTATTTTTTTAAATCATTTAAAAAAAAATAACTGCGGACAGATTCCCATCACATTGAGAACGCTGTCACATTGCGGATCAGAGTCAGGAAACGGTATTTATTACACAGCTGCACATGCAGTGTAGTGGTGGCTCCAGTTTTTGCTATACATTGTAAAATGTATTCTGTTTGTTTCTATACAAATGTCTACAACGTCAGGTACTGTCAGAATATTTGCTAATAATGAGTGCATATCATTGGAAAAAGTGCTTTTTAAACGTATCTGTGTTTGATTGATGCTTCATCGTTACCCGTTTCCTTTTCCTCATATTGTTTGGCAGTCTTTAATCTGCCTTATTGATTGATCCTCTGGTGAAACCTGACGACCACATCCCTTGTTATAGAAGGCTCCATTGTTGGAGTCCCCGCGCAGCGATCCAATAGCATGTTGTGTTTCATGCAGCCCAAGAACTGAGGTCTTCCTGAGGCTGGTTCCAGCTATTTTATTATTTAGTAGTATCCCTTATCCTTTGATTTGTTGTGGAAACAGTCATATCTGCAATGAGAAGTTCAGTTTTCACAATTAGGCCTGTAGCAAATCGGCATCAGTGTGGAGGCTGATTAGTGTCCTGAAACCAAGGCAGTTGTACAAGACCAGATAAACTAGCCTTAGACCTGCATCACATTATAACAAGCATTGGAAAACATGTAGGCCGGGCGTTGAATGGTAGCCTTATGTTTTTGACGATGCTTGTTTTTTTGTGGGTTTTGTTAAACCTTATTTTTGGGGAAGCTGCTGGAACTATCTTCATTATAAAAAACATACATTGTCATAGCAGTCACTGGCACTGAAGAAAACTTTGTGCATGTGCAAATTGTGCAGTAGCAGAATACTACGCTCACAGTGATGTTAACCACTGGCTGAAGTGTGCTGACCCATTGCCCCATGCTCGGTGTTGTAGTGGGCAGAAGGAAAATGTGAATGACATAACAGACCTCAGGGCCACTAGAATTATCCAGCAGGGAAGGGCCAAAGTATACAGCTCAGAAAAGGCAAATCATGTGGTGTAAAGCAGTATATTTTGTGATAGTACTGCTTCATTAATTTGTAATTTTTAGAATCGAGCATGCAATAGCATGCGCGAGCACATGTGTATCGCTTGTGAGATGCTGTTGTAGTTAGAAAAGGGCTTGGAGCCCGCCTGTCGCTGATAATTTGTTGGATTGCATGGCACTCTTCTTTACAGCCTCGCAGTTGGTCATGGCTGGCATTTCATAATTTCCATTCCTGTCCGTAGTGCAGGGACCAAGCACTGATTGATGCAACTTAATCAGTCCCGTTAGCTGCTCCTGACATAGTTTAGGTACTATTTTGTTCTTTTTAACTTATCCTGCCCTGCAAACAGAAGGCGCGCGACTGGCAAAAACGTGCTCACCAGGACAAAAGAAATTGTAAAGTTTTATTTTTAACAGTTAACTTTTTGTTTTTTTACCAAGTATTCTTTTCTCACTTTGCACTCATATTTTATTTTGTTTTTTGCTTGTATCATTTACAACGCCAATAGTTCTAACTCTCATAAATGCAAGACCTATTGCATTGCAAATCCTTGTTTACATTACTGCTGGCTGTCCTGCTGATGCACTGAGGTGATCACTGTTGGTAATCATGCACTGGAGCACTGGATGGCCACTAAACTAAACTTGTCAACACTAATAATAGTATCTCTGGGTGATTTTCATGAACAAAAGTAGCTCTTATTACAGAAAACAACTTGGATACTCCTGATCTAGTTGCACTAATGCAAGGCCAGACTGCTCCCATTGGGATCTGGTCATCTGATAAGGACTGAAAATCCACTGAGATAATAAATAGTCTTCATTACCTCCATCTGAATGAAGGCTGGCCCACCCTCCTTTGCCACACATCTTCTAAATGTGCTTTGTGGGGCTACCTGTTGCCCCATAGCTGCACTACTAGTGTCAAAACACCTCAACCTCTAGCCCCCACCCACACCACCACCACCACCACCACAGACCCTTGACGGTTTTTACGTTTTCAATTTCAGCGCAATTGCGCTGTTTTTTTTTCTTTTAATTTGTGTGTCAAAAAAAGTCCGGTTAGGAGTTTACAACGCAAATAGCTCTAACTCAAGCAAATGCGAGCCCCGTTGCAATGAAAATGCTTGTTTAACTATATCACCCATTTATCATTGTTATGTTTTTTACAATGGTTTACATAATAAGTCGATCTCTTCCCTTACCCCTCCTCCCAAACCAGTGATTACACTGTCCTTGGCAAAGTCAGGCTTTTGGTGGTCGCCAGGTACCCCTAGCAATTGTAAGTCAAGATTTGTCATCAAGGGCTACTGCCACAACCTCTCTCTACCCCTCCCTCGATCATTGGCCCACCCCGAAAGAACCATTTATGTTGCTGGCCCCTTGAAACTTGAAAACAAAACTGATCGGAGTTTCTGTTGTAATCTGATGGGCTGTAAAAGTTTCTTTGCTTCAATCAATTGCTAGCCTACCTGTGGCTCACAAAACGCAGGACCGGGAAAAGGAGGATGTGATAGTAGTGCTTTCGGTGCATCTAACTTCTGTGGGCACCACCAGATATACCTACCTGCTTTATAGCTCCTGTCATGGTGGCTGCTGCTCATAGTTCATCAAAAGTAATGTCCAACAAATCTCACTATCAACTCTATCGTTGTGAGAAGCTCTGGTGTGCTGACTTCTCTTTTGTGAAAACTTACATATAGTGTTTGGAAAGATTTTAATAGTGCTTGTGAAGCATAGACAGCATGTGTAGCTGCGGAATAACAACATTAGATTATGCACACTTCTGTTACTTCTACTTTTTTCTACAGAATATGTGGGCAACTAATCGTCACTCATCAAAGATGATGTTATATTCTCTAGTAATGTGTTTACTTTAACAGATGTGGAAACTCTACATCAGTCTTTTAAATGTATCCCTTAATTGGGAACCTGGGAAACCCAAACTTGTCAATCTCGACTCATTCTCTGGGGAGAATATACCTGACAACTTTATGTAGAAGAAGCACATCAGAAGTTTGTGGCCCATAAATTTAAAATAATTCATCTGCACTTCCTGTTTGTTCATCCTTAGAAAATTCAATTTTTTAAACCCTTGCTCCAATTTCCTTTTATTTGGTTTTGGTTCGGACTCTGCATCCGCTTCCCCAGACATACCTGTGTTGGTTCTTATTTTGCGCTTGCAGAGTAGCTGACACTGCTTCATGGATGAACCGCTGCAGGTCCTCAGAGGTGAAGGGATAATGTCCTCTTGCTCTCCAGCAGAGGAAGATCCCTCTTCCGCATGCTTCCTCTTAAGGGTGCACCCTCTACCTTCTATGCCTTCAACACGAATAATAAGTACCACTGTTCCTGGGGCTTAAAATACCCTTTGCGCATATTACATCTATTGTAGTAGGTGATTTTACCTGTCTACATAAGGCTAAGGTGCAGTCTCCCTGTACAAATCTGTATTCAGGGAAAAGGTTTCTCTTGCTCAGCATGGACCCCCGACGCCCATTCCCAGGAAACCGCATCCTGCCCGCTGCTAGAGCGAGCAAAGTGGGACTGCCAGGAAACAGACAGAGGATGTAACTCAAGCAGACCACTACATAGATGCATGTATATACTCCACAACTTTTATTATTGAACAGAAGAACGTCATTACCCGGTTAAAGTACGCTTCCCAGCTAACGAGACAGATGAAACTAGGATGAGCCAATATGAGATTCAATGCGTAGGGTAGTGGGTGTGGGGACGCGCACAGTTATGAGGCTCCACAGTCATGACGCAAAGAACACAGCGCTATCCATTTTTGGCAAGAATACTTTATCCACGCAGAGACCGAGACATTGAGCCTGGGAAGTTCTTGTAAAAACTAATTGCGCATAACATGGGAGAAAGAAAAACAGAACGTTCCATACATCAAGGAGCACAACATAATCTTTCCGAACTGGGAGCATTTTTTGTGCACGCAGAAGAGAGCTTCTGCAACTTACACTACAAGATAAGTTTGAACAAGTACATAATTGTGAATATTTTTAAAAAATCAGACACGAAATTGTGTAACAGGATGACTGGGGGTGGGTGGATTAAGGGCATGTGGCGTCAGCTGGCTCTGCTGGAATCCGGTGTCCATTAAATGAGCTGCCCTCCGACTTCCACCTGATGATGCTCCAAGAAGCCCGACTCTAGCAGAGCCATGGAGGAGGAAGTGCCCTTACTCACAGAGTATTTACAAGCGTGGATTTCTCGCGAACGGTGGTAACGGAAGCAGAGGTGTGAAAAAGGAATGAAGTACCTGCAACAGACATTCACACCTTGCAGCTTGGACCTCTGGTGTAGGACACTTCAGTGTAATGTTTGCTGAGCCATGCTGCACGTTCACTGAGAGCAATGAGTGCGGAGAAAGTGGCTGTTGGCTGTGCCCCTCCATCAGAAGGCGTACAGTACATTGCTAAATGGCACCTTTTTCAGGGCACACGTAAATACATTGGAAGACGTTTCATTTTGAGCAGTTTCGGGGATAACTCGGTTGGTATATGCTTGTCTGCGTAACTGATTAAGTTTAGCACTTGTTGAAATACTGCAGAACCCCATGTGGTTGTGTTAGGGCTACCAAGAAGGTGCTATTTGCAGTATTTTTAAAGTTAAAATTGTAAGGCCTTTGAAAATAAATAAGACTTGAAAAGGGATTCCCCTCTGGTAATATCAATCAAAAAAACAGGAGGGTGAATGGATTAGATCGTGAAAGAAGTAGAAAAGGGAGCCATGAGTGAAGAGGATGACAGAAATAAGAAGCATTGGCAGTGCCAATACGTCTCGCCTAAGCAGGAGCTATTGGCTTTGCCAATCTGTTTTAGCCATATTGTACACCAGCGTGGCTGCTGTTCAGCTTGGCTAGAGGTTAGTGGTGCAAAGGCGAGTGGTGTGGAGTGCAGTGTTATAGAGTGGAGTAGGGGGGATTGGAGTAGAGTGCTGTGGCGTTGAGTGGTGTAAAGTGGCGTAGGGCGATGTGGAGCACGAGGAGTGGAGTGGCGTGGAGAGGCAGAGAGTGGCATGGAGTGAACTGGAGTGTTGTGTAGTGGCATAGAGTGGTGTGGAGTGTCAGGGAGGGAGAAGAGTGTTGTAGAATGGAAGGATGTAGTCAAGGAAAGTGAAAGAGTGGAGTGTCAGAGTGTCATAAGGGGTACTGGTGTAGAGCAGAGTAGCGTGGCGTAGATTGGAATAAAGTAATGGGGAGTGGCATAGGAGTTGTTCAGAGTAGCGTGGCATAGAGGACAGCAGATTGTCGTAGAGTGGAATGGTATGAATGGAGTAGAGTTTTATAGAGTGGAGCGGCATAGAGTGAAGTGCATAGAGAGTCGGTGTGAGAAATTCGGTTGTTGGATGACTGGGGTGTAAGCCCTGGTCAGGCAATGGCTACAATTCCTTGTATGGTGAACCACAAAAAGTCACTTAATTAACCTGTGCTTAACACTGGGTAGCTTGGCACCAAAAGCAGTCAGGCATAACTTAGAGGCAATTTGTAAAGTATAATTGCAGCCCACAAACAGTAATAAAGTGGAAACACAACACCAGAAAAATCCGTAACCAATTTAGGAAGATAAAGTAAATTTTAATAAATTATATGACACCAAAACAACAAAAACCAATCAGTAGAACTGGAGCTATAAATTTTTAAAGTTTAAAGTTCTTAAAAGAAAACTAGCCTTTTGAGTCACTTCTGGAAGTCCTAGGTGCAGGTGAAGATGCAGGGCTCTACCATAGGCCTAGCCTTTGAGGGTTCAAGGCAGGCTGTAAAGAAGTCCTTCCAGGATCAGCAGCAGTCTGTCCGAGTGCACAGCAGGTCACAGCAGCAGGCAGTCCACAGAGTCCTTCACAGGTCCAGTAGTGAACTGAAGAGTGTGTCTGAGAACCCTATTTTTATACCCTTGTCTCCTGCTCCTAGAAGGTGGGAGAAGTTTCTGGAAAGGTTCCTTGAAGTTCTGGGAGTTTCCTGCCTCCCCTGCCCTGGCTTCAAGCTGGCTGCACTGACAATAAAGGGTTGTTAAGCCTATTGTGAGGAGACTGGGCAGTCAATTCAGGTGCAAACAGGGCTGTGCTCAGCTCCGCCCACCACTCCCTTCACCAAGCCAGTTAATGTCCTGTTCAGGTTCTGCTACTCCCACTACTGTGTGACTGTCTGGGAGGAATTCACAAAGTCCTGTCAGCTACACCCAGTGATGTGATCCAAGACAGACTGTAGGCACAGAGGGCTGAGGGCAGGAAAATGCAACCTTTCTAAAAGTGGCATTTTCAAAATTGTAACGATAAATTTGACTTTACCATTGAAGAGGGTTTAGCATTACAAATTAATAGGTACCAAACATGAGATATCAACCTCCTCTCATTTAGGAATTACAGTCTATTAAATGTAATAAGAAATCCCCAATATTATCCTATGGGAGGGGTAACCCTCACAGTAGTGAAAAACGAATTTGCAAGTTTTTCACTACCAAGACATGTAAAACTTAAAAGTTCATGTCCATCCTTTTAATTATATAGCACCATGCCCTATGGGTTACTTACGGGCTACTTAGGGGTGACGTGTAATAAAAGGGTAGTTTAAGGCTTGGCAAAGGTGTTTAAATGCCAGTTCGACATATCAGTGTTACACTGCATTCAGGCTGCAATGGCAGGCCTAGGACATGTTCTAGACAACTACATAGGTGGGCGGTACAACAAATGCTGCAGGCCTACTCGTAGCATTTAATTTACAGGCCCTGGTTATATGGTATACCACTAAACAAGGGAGTTACAAGTAAATTAAATACGTCAATCGGATATAAGCCAATTAAACCAAGATTCAGGGAGAGAACACAAGCACTTTAGTACTAGCAGTAGTAAAGTGCACAGAGTTCTAGGGCCAACAAAACCAAAAATCCAGCAAAAATAGGAGGAGGAAGGCAAAACGTTTGAAAGGTATGGTGTAGGGTAGAGTGCAGTAGCATAGAGTGACACACAGTGTAGGAGTGTAGAGTGCAGTACAGTGGTGCAGAGTAGAGTGGCAAATAGTTCAGTGGTGGAGAGTGCAGTGCTGTAGAGTACTGTTGTAGAGTGAAGCAGTGTAGAGAAGAGTGGTATAGAGTGCAGTGGTGCAGAGTAGAATGGCGTAGAGTACTGTGGTGCATAGTAGAATAAAGTAGTGTAGAGTGGAGTGACGTAGAATAAAATGGTGTAGAGTGAAGTGGCATAGAATAGTGTTTCCCAAACATTTTCGACCTGCAGCTCCCTTGACTTATTGGCCATAGCTCCCTGTTGTTATACTTTTCTTAACATTTGGGGGGTTGCAAGCCCGGCCTCAGGAGTACTTCCATTTTTCTGCCTGAAAATAATTGGAATTAAGGTATTATGATCATAGATGTAATCCTATCTTATATACTGTGGAGCCCCTTGCAGTGGCAACGACTGATTGGAGGGACTCGAGGTTCTCAAAGAAGTGAACTGTTACTGCATTGTTCCTGAACAGCATTTGTGAGGCCTTGATAGATTCAGAAATGTTGGTCCAGCTCCTGGCTGCACTGATAGAGAAGGTCTGCTGTCTATTTTTTTTTGTTTCACACTTTATTGCCTCCAGTCCGATGGTACCAGATTGGGGCTCAACAGTAGGGAGCAGAGCATTGTACAAAGCCAATATCAAAATTTACAAAAAAAGCACACAATTTCATGTTGCAAGCAAATTCTGTCCTCAGACAGGCACTTTCAAATTCTTAAGGAAGGTGGGTTCACTCCAAAGTGGTTTGGACCATGCCACAGGCGAAACGTGTGCGAATTGGAGTCCCTACCAGGGTTGATACCTTCCTGAATGGCCTGTAGGGGACAGAAGTGAGCTCACTACTGGGTTCTCCTTAACAGAGACAGGTAAAGACTAACGCCTTAGTTTCTCCACACCCTACCATTTATTTTTTTCCCCCACGCCAAGTAACCGAACAATAAAACATGCTTACACTCGCACATCAGGAGGCACTGTATATATTTCAGCATTTTCAGTTTCTGGGATGGCATTGCTGTGATTTAGGTTGCTTGGTCTTTTATGGAGTTTTGGGAGTGTTATAAAGCAAAGAAAGCTGGACCTTAAATAGACAATAAGACAATGACGATGCCTGCCTTGCTTTCTTACTCTAAAAATGAAAATGTCAATTTGTTTGAGAATCGCTCTCTCAATCAATCGTACATATGCTATACAAAAAGGTTTTATGAGGTTATAAAGAACAAGTTGCTTACCTTGGGTAATAATTTATCTGGTAGAGGCATTTTCTAGTTGCAGATTCCTTACCTTAGAACTACCCCAGGCATCAGACTGGATCCGGAGTTTTTTCTTCGAGCAGTACCCTTGCGCGCTGTCAGGTGGCGTCGGTCTACTCCGCGTCTGTCGCTGGCATTGTCGTCACCATTAGGACGTCGGGGTCGTATATAGGCGCTGCCTCGGTGTAGTGATGTCAGTTTCTTTTCACGACTTTCCATGCTAAAGTTCAGAGCCATGAAGAACAGTGAGAATGGTGTGCCAAAATTAAGGCCCTGAAAGGATAATCCCTGTCCCTAAAAATCAGTTCACAAGCGGGGAGGATGGGTGGGTCAGTAAGGAATCTGCAACTAGAATATGTCTCTACCAGATAAATCATTACCAAAGGTAAGTAACATGTTCATCTGATAAAGACTTCTAGTTGCAGATTCCTTACCTTAGAATAGATACCCAACCAAAACCATCGTCAGAGGTGGGCTGCGAACCAAGATCATACTAGAACGTCCTGCAGGACCAAACAACCAAAGTACCCGTCTCTGCGGACCTGACTTTCCAGACTGTAATGCTTTGTTAATGTGTGCAAAGAGGCCCATGTTGCTGCCTACCAGGTATCCAAGACAGGAACTCCACGTGCTAACGCTGTGGTAGCAGCAGTTGCTCTGGTGGAGAGAGCGCGCAAACCCTAATGGGGTTGCTTCTTAGCCAAAGCGTAGCACATTTTGATGCAAAGAAGCACCCATTGTGAGATGGTACGCTTCTGCACTGCCTTTCCTT
Source organism: Pleurodeles waltl (assembly GCF_031143425.1). Taxonomy (NCBI): domain Eukaryota; kingdom Metazoa; phylum Chordata; class Amphibia; order Caudata; family Salamandridae; genus Pleurodeles; species Pleurodeles waltl. Next base: position 1,096,049,238 of record NC_090444.1, on the reverse strand, counting down.
TCTTCTCACCCACATATCCAACAAAGAGTTGATCGTCCACCCGGAAATCTTTGGTACGATTGAGTCAGAATGCTGTTTTTGGATCCAGACATTGGAGTCACTCCTCTTTATGAAAAGGATGTGGTGGTGCGTAAAAAGTAGGCAAAGTGATGGACTGGTCAACACGAAAGGGTGTGACCACTTCGGGAAGGAAGGAGGCCCTCGTACAGAGCACCACCTTGTCAGAGAAAACAGACAAGAACGGGTGTTTAGAAGAAAGAGCCTGAAGCTCACTCACCCTGTGAGCAGAGGAGAATGCAGTTTTAAGAGTAAGGAGCCACAAAGTACAGTTGTGTAACAGCTCAAGGGGAGCACACATCAGATATGTAAGAACAAGATTAAGGTCCCACTTAGGCATGATAAAAGGAGTGGGAGGAAACAAATGGGTAAGACCCTTAAGGAATCTACCCACAAGCCTACGAAGGCTGAGATAGCCGACAAGTAACCTTTAAGAGTGATCAATGCAGAGCCCTGTTGGGCTAAATATAGGATAAACCAAAGTATCTCAGAGAGAGGAGCAGAGAGGGGATCAAGAGACTTGTTTTGTACACCATGCCACAAATTTATGCCAATGACAGGCATATACCGTTTTGTGGAGGGACGCCTGGCTGCCAAGATAACCTCACAGACTTCGAGTGGAAGGTCAAAAGCTGTCAACTGCCACCGCTCAATCTCCATGCATGAAGTCAAAGATTGGACAGGTTTGGATGGGGAACCCTCCCCTATTGCTACGACACAAGATCCTCCCGAAGAGGCAGTCTGACTGGAGGATCAGTGGCCATGCTCAATAGCTCTGAATGCCATACTCTGCGTGCCCAGTCCAGAGCCACAAGGATTACTTGGGCCCGGTCGTTCTTGATCTTCTTCAGAACTCTAGACAGAAGTGGTACTGGCGGAAAGGCGTAAGGAGGCCTGTGTTTCACTCAAGACGAAAAGCATCGCTGAGTGCCGCTTTGGAAACTCCAGTGCGCCAAACAGCTGACCAACCAAGGCTCTCCCTATTTGTGAAAGAGACCTTGCACCACCTCTGCATGGAGACGCCATTCGTGATCGACTATGCATCGACGGCTGAGTTCATCTGCTCTAGCGTTCAGGGATCCTGCCAGATGCTGAGCCACCAGGGATATACCTGTAAAGTACGTTTTAATGATACTTACAAATGCATTTACAAAGGAGTTTAGACACGGAGAGTCGGAGTGAAAAATCAATGACCAAGGCCTATTTATTTTGCTGCAGCAAAGAGGACAGATTTACAACTGGCATCCACAGCCCGAAGTAAAGTGTGCTAACATGGTGCATTCAACAGTGATATTTATACTCATACATCAAAGGATACATAAAGTAAGTAAATAATGATATACGTAATACAGGAATTTAAAGGAGGGAGTCAGTTTCCACACACCGGTTCCCGTCTGTGCTTTGTCCTCGACTCCCTTCTCCAGCTGTCTGAAATCTCACATTCTGAGAACCCTTCAAAGGATTGCGTGGTTCAAAGATATAGATATCAACCTTTCCCTCCCCAAAATGCAACAGCCGAGGTCGGTTAGTTATTTTTACCACATGATTATAATGAGTAACGTGCCCCAGCTAGGGAAAGAAACCAGCTGCGAGCCCGTGCTGGAACCAGGCTTTTTTTTACTAAACAAATATATAAGATAACATATGCAATAGGCAGTGGGTTCAGAGAGGGAACTCAAACTAAATCTCTTTAAGGAAAAGGAGCAATACAAAATAGATTCTTACATACCCTGATGTGCCAGCCATGTCCAGAGGTGCAGAGCCTCTTGACAAAGGGTCCAGGACCCTACTCTACCCTGTTTGTTGCAGTACCACATGGTGGTAGTGTTGTCCGTGACACCTGCACTACTTTCCCTTTGAGAAAGGGAAGGAGTGCTTTCAATGCAAGGCTGATCACCCGGAGCTCCAGAAGGTTGATGTGGAATCCAGACTCCGCCAGAGACCATAGGCCTCTGATCAACGCCTCTCCTATGTGGCTGCCCCATCGCAGGTATGACGCATCTGTCATTACAGACAGATCTGGTTGGGGAAGGGAGAGGGATCTGCCGTTGACCCAATCCTGATTCAAAGGCCACCACTGCAGATCTTGCGCACTCCCTCTGAGATCTGGACCATGTTGAAAAGATTCACCTGATGCTGCGCCCACTGGAACTTCATGTCCCACTGCAGAGCCCGCATATGCCACCTGGCATGTGTCACTAGCACGATGCAGGAGGCCATGGGGCCAAGTAACCTCAGAATCGTTCTCAACAAAATCCAGGATAGAGGCAGAAACATCAGAATCATAGTCTGAATATCCTGTACTCACTTTTTGGGATGATAGGCCCGAAACTGCACTGTGCCCAGAACAGCCCAATGAAAGGGAGCGTCTGTGAGCGAGTCAGGTGTGACTTTGGCATGTTTATAGTGAACCCCAACATGTGCAGGAGGTTTGCCGTAGTCTGAAGGTGGGAGACGACTTTCTGGGGCATGTCCGCCTTCAACAGCCAGTCGTAGAGGTAGGGGAAGACTGAAACCCCTAACCTGCTCAGATGAGCTGCAAACGTTGCTATCACTTTCGTGAACACCCGAGGGGCGCTGGTAAGACTGAAAGGGAGCACGGTAAATTGAAAGTGCTCTTGACCTACCACGAATCGTAGGTAGCACCTGAGGGCAGGCAGGACGGAGATATGGAAATAAGCACCCTGCAAGTCCAATGCTACCATCCAGTCTCCTGGGTCCAAGGCAGACAAGACCTGAGCCAAAGTGAGCATTTTGAACTTCTCTTTCTTGAGGAAGAGATTGAGGGCCCAAAGGTCTAGTGTAGGGCGTAAGCCCTTGCTCTTTTTGGGCACCAGAAAGTAGTCGGAATAACAACCACAACCTATTTCTGGCACAGGGACCCTCTCTATGGCCCCCTTGGCCAAGAAAGCCATGACTTCCCTGCAGAGAAGTGCCAGATGATCCTCCGGTATGGGGGCGGTAAGATGGAGGTATGGCCAGTGGGGTTGTTTTGAAGGGGAGGGAGTAGCCCCTTCGGACGTCCTGCAAAATCCACCTGTCCGTCATGATGGTCTCCCAGTGGGGCAGGGTGCTGGCGATCCTGCCACCAACTGGTATATGAGGGGGGGTATGGACTAGGAAGGTTTGGAAGCAGCAGCAAGGGCAGGGGGGACTGGGCAGACTTCTGGTTCCCTGTCCCACAAGCCCGTAAGATTCCGCATCCATGGCTACGCAGGAGCTGAGCAGCACAGGTAGTATAGTGGCTGGAAAAGGGACGCAACAGTAAGCCCCTTCTGTGGCCACAAAAGGGGCAAAAGGTGGACTGTTGGGGGTGAGGTGCAACCGAGAGGTCAAGGGATCAAGCCGTAGCCGGGACTCCTTAAACCTCTCAAGCGCTGAGTCCGCCTTGCCTCCAAAGAGACGGGTACCACGAAAGGGCATGTCCATGAGGGTCTATTGGACATCTGCTGAAAAAACAGATGTCCTCAAGGCCACGGTTGACGCAACCGATCTACCTAGAGAGTCTGTCGTGTCCAGTCCACATCGAATACTGAACTTACTCGCATCTCTCCCATCAGCAACGGCTTGAGAGACAATATCCCAGACCCCCTCCGAGATCTGCAGCAGAACTTGCGCGACAGTATCCCACAAAGAGTGGGCACAGTGGCCCAAAAGGCATGCAGTGTTCACCGACCGCAACACCAGAATGGAGAAAGAAAACATCTTCTTCCCAAGTTGGTCCAGTCACTTTGATTCCCTATCTGGGGGAGCAGAAGTGAATGCGCCAGATGTCAAGGATGCCTGAATAACAAGGCTCTCAGGCGTGGGGTGTTGGGACAGGAATATAGGGTCATTTGGAGTGGGCCGATGGCGGCGAGCGATTGTCCTGTTTATAGGAGCCCCTGTGCTGGGTCTGGATCAAGTACCCAGAAGGACATCAGTGAGGGCTTCATTGACGGGTAGGATCAGCTCGGAGGTGGAAGCCCCAGGTTGAAGCACCTCCGGCAGGAGATTCATCCTGACCGCTACAGTGGGCAGCTCTAGGCCAAGGACCTCAGCCACCCTACTGACCACCATAGAATAAGAGGATAGGCACGGTAGGAGGAGAAAGCATGCCAGCATCTGGAGAAGTATCCAGACCACTAGCCTCACCAAATTCCTGTGCCCAGTCCAAATCAGGGCTATCTAGCTGGTATTCTAAAGGGTCTAGTGTCCCCTCCAATCCTTCCTCGTTTTCGTACCCAGCGTAACAAGGTTCCGAATCCAACCTGGGGTGAGAAGACCCTATTAAAGTCAGATGTGGCGTCGGCCGACGCCGTTTCGGCTCTGGGTCGTTGGTGATAAGGATCGGGTCGACGTCAATCATGGGCACAACCGACGTCGGGAGCGTTGCCGATCTACCTGGCGCCGGGGAAGTTTGTGATGGTACGATAGGCATCAGCACAGATCAGGTAGCTGATCCGGAGGGCCACTTGGTGGCCGAGGCGGAAGCCGCTGGTGTGGAACCCAAAGGGTCCTCATCCGAAACCCCAGTCCCCGAAGTCACAGAAGAGGGGTCAGACTGCCCAAAAATGATGCAAATGGCCTCATAAAAAGTCGTTGAGTTGGGCAGAGGTCACCCTGGCTCCCAGAAACTTGGGGAGGCACGGAGTTGACCCAGAAGTAGGCTCTGCGGACAGAGGCCTGGAGCGTCAACACTCCTCCTGTGTTGCATCGGCCGAGCGCCGCAGTGAAGTCGAAGAATGCCTTGCTTTCTTCGACTTCTTTTTCTTACCCGAATATTTCGATGACGACGAATGGTGGTGACTCTGAACGGTCTCGAGAACTTTCCTCTCAAGCGAGACGGCGAACGATGTGGAGTCGAGCGCCGGGCGGTCATGTGCTTTAAGGACCGCTCTCTCAAAGCCTTCGGGTGCATGGCCCGGCACTGAGAGCATGACTTTGGGTCGTGGTTGCGCTCCAGATACCACAACAAAACCGGTGTGGATCCGTCACTGACATCATGCGGTGATCGGCCTCGCAAGGCTTAAACCCGGCTTCGGGGACGTCCTAGACGCACCAAGAGTCACCACAAAAATTCAACAAAAGGGTTGAATTCGGTCAAAAAATGACCAGGGTAGCTCTTCTCCAGGTCAGAGCGTGGCATTGAAAGAAAAGACCTGACTTCACTACCCGAGGTGGCACCTATATACGACCCTGATGTCATCACGGCTACCACGACGCCAATGATGGATGCGGAGTTGACCGATGCCACCTGACGGCGCACAAGGGTACCGCTCGAAGAAAAATCCCCAGATCCAGTCTGACACCTGGGGAAATTCTAAGGTAAGGAATCTGCAACGAGAAGTTTCTATAAGATTGGGACAATAGAAATTTGTACATTTAATATATTTTACAGTGCTTTCTTTGGTATTAATCTTTTGCTTTTGTCATGCTCAAAATAAGCTGGTTATGCCAAATAAATACGTATTGGTAATTATTGGAGCAAGGACAGGAAATGAGAGACAGTCCTCATCGTGAGAGAGCCAAGTGAGTGAGGGGAAAACAAGGATTTATTTTTTGTTTGTTTTTTAATAAGAGGTGCATTTGTTTCTTGAAAGTATCCTGTAAAAGACCAGGCAAAGTGATGACACTGGCTATATATGGCCAGCAGGCAGTTCATTGTTTGCCTTATAGGAGAAGAAGGGCAGTGTGAGCCTCTGAGCACCTTTCAAGATGGCTAACAGAGCCCTGCACCCAGCTTCCATCCCCGCATTTCTTGCACATGCAAAGCTGCAGCAGTTGAGGCTTCTATCTCTCTGTTTGCTGAAATGCAGATCAGAGCAAGAACCGCTGCTGCAGGCTGGAGGGATAAGTAACATTCACTTCTGCACTCTTTATAAATAACGATAATGCAATGCTGCCCTCCAGTAGAAAACTTGAGGTTTTATGCTTTTACTGTAAACCTCACATTTCTGTCTGGATGTTAACCACTGATTGTTTCTTCAACTCGAAAATCAGAAACATTTGGTGCACAGTGCTCCTGGCTACTTTTGATGGCCCACCGAGGTGCTGCAATGCACAGATTGGGAACCACAGGCGTAGACTGTGTAAAGAAGAATATGTTGGTGTGGAATGCAGAGGTGCAGAGTACATTGGTTTTGAGTAAAGTGATGTAGAGTGCACTGGCATACAGTGCAGTGGTGGAGTAGAGTGGTGCAGAGTACAGTAGAGTGGTGTAGAGTGTAGAGGCAAAGCATAGATTGCAGAGGCATAGAGTAAAGTGGTGTACAGTGCAGTGGTGTATAGTGCAGTGGCGCAAAGCGGCGTGGAGTGCAGTTCCATAGAGTAGATTGTTCCAGAGTTAAGTAAACAGGTTTAGAGTGGAGTGGTGCAGTGTAGAGTGGAGTGATACAGGGTAGAGTGCAGTGGCATAAAGTGCAATTGTAGAGTGCCGTGGTGTATAGTGGAAAGGCATAGAATGCAGTGATGCACAGTAGAGTGGCTAGAGTGTAATGGTGCAAAGTAGAGTGGCGTAGAGTTTAGTGGAGCAGAGTGTAGTGTTGCAGAGTAGTGTGTCAAAGTGTGGTGGTGTAGAGTGCATTGGTGAAGAGTAGTGCAGAGTACAGTAGAGGGGGTAGAGTACAGTGGTGCAGAGTAGAATAGAGTGGCAGAGAGTGCAGTAACAGAGTGCAATTGTGTAGAGTGGCGTATACTACAGTGGTATAGAGTGCAATGGCATACAGTGTTGTAAAGTATAGTGGCATACATTGCAGTGGTGCAAAGTGAACTGGTGTAGAGTGCATTGGTTTTGAGTAACATGTGTAGAGTGCAGTGGTTTAGAGTAGAATGGCATAGAGTGCAGTGGCCTAGAGTACAATGGTGCAGAATAGAGTAGAGTGGAATGCAGTGGCACAGCATAGATTATAGTGATGTGTTGTAGAATAAAGTGGTTACAGTATAGTGACACTGAGTGCAGCGGTGTAGAGTAGAGTTGTGTAGAGTAGAATAGAGTGGTGTGGAGTGGTACAGGGTAGAGTTGGGTGGCATACAGTGCAGTGGCATAGAGTAGATTGTTTCTGGGTAGACAGGTGCAAAGTAGAGTGGTGCAGCATAGATTGCACAGGCATAGAGTGCAGTGGTGCAGCGTGCATTTGCATAGAGTGGAGAAGAGAGCAGTGGCGTAGAGTAGTGTGTTGAATAGTAGAGTGTTAGAGTATAGTGGTGTAGAATGCAGTGGTGCAAAGTAGATTTTCATAGACTGCAGTGGAGTAAAGTGTATTGGTTTGAGTAAAGTGGTGTAGAGTGCACTGGCCCAGAGTGCTGTGGTTAAGAGTAGAATTGTGTAGAGTGCAGTGGGGTACAGTTGAGTGGTATAGAGTAGAGTGGCATAAAGTGAGGTGAAGCAGCTCTTGCAGTGGTGTTGAGGGGAGTTGTGTAGAGTGGAGCAGAGGAGCAGAGTGGAGCAGAGTAGAGTGGTGCAGAGCGAAGTAGAGTGGAGCAGAGTTGAATAGAATGGTGTGGAGTAGATTCAGACTACAGTGAAGTGGCATAAAGTGGAGTGGTGCAGGTTAGAGTAGAGTGGCGTAGAGTACAGTGATGCAGAGTAGAATAAAGTGGCTTAGAGTTGAGTGACGTACAGTAGAGTATTGTAGAGTATGGTGGTTTAGAGTGCAGATGTGCAGTAAAAAAGTGTAGAATGCAGCAGCGTAGAGTAGACTGTTTCAAGCTAGAATGCAGTGGGGTAGAGTTGAGGGGTGGGGTAGAGTGGATTGGTGTAGAGTGATGCAGAGTAAAGTGGCATAAAGTGCATGGGTGTAGAATGCAGTAGAATGACAGAGTGGAGTGCAGCTGTGCAGAGAACAGTGGGATAGAGTTCAGTGGCAGAGAATGCAGTGTTGCAGAGTATAGTGTTGTAGAGTGCATTGGTGCAGAGAAGAGTGGTGTAGAGTGCAGTGGCATAGAATGCACTGGTGCAAAGTAGACTACAGTGGTGCAGAATAGAGTATAGGGGTGTAGAGTGCTGCAGTGTAGAGTGGCAGAGAGTACAGAGTAGAATTGAGTGGAGTGGAATGAAGGCACAGTGGCAAAGAGTGTTGCAGAGTAGAGTATGGTGACGTGGAGTGCACTGGTTTTCAGTAAAGTAGTATAGAGTGCAGTGGCAGAGAGTGCAGTGGCGTAGAGTGATGCAGAGTAGAGTGGTGCAGCATAGATTGCAGTAGCATTGAGTGCAGTGGTGAAGAGTAATGCTGCAGAGCGGAAAATCGTGATGTAGAGTGCAGTGGCATAGTTTGTTTCAAAGTAGAGTGAAATTACGTAGAGTGGACTGCTGCAGTGTAGAGTGCAGTGGTGCATGGTAGAGTGCAGTGGTGTAGAGCGACAGAGTGCAGTGTTGCAGAGTAGATTAGTTGCATAGATTTAACTGGCAGAGAGTGGAGTGAAACCGTAGAGTGGCATAGAGTGCAGTAGCATAGAGTGCAGTGATGCAGACTGTAGTGCTGAGTAGACTGTCAGAGTGCAGTGGTGTAGAGTAGTGCAGAGTAGAGTGGCACTTAGAGCAGTGGTGTAGAGTGCAATGGTGCAGAGTAGAATACAGTGGCTTGGAGTGCACTGATGTAGAGTGCTGTGGTGGAGAGTAGAATGGCAGACTACAGTGGTGTAGAGGGTAGCAGAGTAGATTATAGTGATGAAGAATGCAGTGATGAAAAGTAGATTTGCATAGAGTGCAGTGGTGTAGAACAGTGGGTTTGAGTATAGTGATGCAGAGTGCAGTGGTTTAGAGTAGAGTGGCATGGAGTGGTGGAGTGGTGCAGTGTATACTGCAGTGGCAGAGTGCAGCGGTGTATAGAGGAGTGGTGCAGAGTGGACTAGAAAGGAGGGTAGATTGTTTAGTAGTGGCGTAGAGTAGATTGTTTCAAACAAGAGTAAATTGGAGTGGAGTGGTGCTGAGTGGAGTGGAGTGATGCAGAGTAGAGTGGTGTAGAGTGCAGTGGCGTAGACTGCAGTAGAGTGGTGTGGAGAGGCACAGAGTAGAGTGCAGAGGCATAGAGCAAAGTGGTGCAGAGTAGAGTTGCATAAAGTTCAGTGGCGTAGAGTGCAGTCAGAGAGGATAGTGGCAAAGAGTGCAGTGGTGCAGAGGAGATTGGCGTAGAGTGCATTTGTGTAGATTGCATTGGTTTAGTGTAAAGTGGTGTAGAGTGAATTGGTGTAGAGTGCAGTGGCATAGAGTGCAGTGGTGCACTGTAGATTGCAGTGGCGTAGAGTGCGGTGGCATAGAGTAGATTGTTTTTGGGTAGGGTGAAGTAGCGTCAAGTGGAATGGTGCAGGGCAGAGTGGAGTAGTGCAGGGTACAGTACAGTGGCAGAGTGCAGTGGAGTATAGTGGACTAGAATGCAGTGGTGCACAGTAGACTAGAGTAGCGTAGAGTGGATTGGCATAGAGTACATTGGTGTGGTGTGGTACAGAGTAAAGTGCATTGGCATAAGGTGAAGTGGCAAAGAGTGAAATGGCAAAGAGTGTAGTGTTGCAGAGTAGATTGGTGTACAGCGGAGCACCACAGAGTGGAGTGGCCTAGACTGGAGTGGTGTAAAGTGCGGTGGTGAAGAGTGCAGTGGTGCAGAGTAGGCAGGCATAGAGTGAAGCAGCGTGCAGTGGAGTAGAGTAGAGTGGTATAGAGTAGAGTGCAATGGCATGGAGTCGTGCAGAGTAGAGCGCAAGGGCACAGGTGGTGTAGAGTGGAGTGGCATAAAGTAGGGTATGCATGGTGTGGTAATGCACTACCATTGCTGACAACATATTTTCAACTGAAATGACCATTAAATTTGCATGGACATACCATTTTACTGATAAAAGTATACAGCGCACAAACAATGTGCAGAAAAGGCATCACCTAGTGTACTGATTTGTTTTGATCATATTAAAATATTTCTTTCCACCACACTTCAGAAGTATGAAAGAAATGTTCTTCCTCTGCGCTTTCCTGCGCTTCTTCTCAGATGGTTGCAGACATTTGTGATATCAATCTAATGGTTCTGTTTCAGGATCCTATTGCAGTTCTGCAACGGATTTTACATCTTCTTGGTTCTGCACACCAAAAAGCATGATGAAGACCCTTAAGGTGTTGTGTTGGCTCTCATTGTACCAATGACAATGCTGGATTTGGGTGGCAGCACCACCCGAGAACAAAGTCCAGTTCCACAGCATGTGACATTTGTCGGCCTAACCTTTTCGGCCAGGTACAAGTACCTCACCAGCACCTGAAAGTGGCAGTGATTTGTTGTAGCCGTGCGCTTGTCATTCTGATTTCTCAGGGAAATCGTGATGGAACAGATCTTATCCTTTTCTCTCAGTCGTATTCATCTCACATATATAAAGACAAACAGAAGCAGGAATTGGTTCAATGTATTTTATTGAATCAACTGAGTTCTAGATAAAATGGCATGTACTGCAATAAGGATAATGAAAACATAAAAATAGCAGAGTGATGACAAAGAAAGTAAAACATAAGGAAAGTCCCACCATGGTGTCACAATTTAAAGTGTTGGAATTCCTACCTAAGCCATTAAGGTTTTATGCTAGAGCACAGCAATGTTAGCCCTAATCCGCCCTTCAGGCCCTCTTGGAAGAAAACTATCCATCAGACCAGAATATGATAGTAGCTAAGATGGCTGCTGGTCTACCAAGAGTCCTCTCCCATGTAGGCGGAAAAGACGTCAAGTCTCAGCAGACCGCTGTAATGAAGGAACAGCACGCTGTGGCAACTTCTGGCTGGAATTTCCCTCTAACATATAGGGGGCAGAAAGATATTTTATAATAAAACAGCTGGTATTCTAAGAAGACTGCATTAACATCAAAAACATGTATGTTTCCATTAAGTGGCAGAGATTGTGTTGTTTCACTTTGTACCAACAACATTATAATTTACAGCCTTGAGCAAGCACAGAGTGAAAATGTCATGCTAAAAGAATGAAAACAGTTTCTAGGCTAAAAGTGTAATAGATAAGAAAATAAAAAACATCACAGCAGAATAAAACTCATGCTAAAAGAATAAAATGAATTGTTTCTAAGCTAAAGGGTACAAGCTGCACACCTATGGCTAAAATGACATGCCCATAAAAAGCTGCTAAAATAACCTCACAACACCTTTCCCTTGTCAGATCAAAGTGAAAAGGTTGACCCAATTTGCACTACGGTAAAAATGAACTAAAATATATATATAAACATACAAGTTGACAAGTAAGCACACTGAAGCAGGCCAAATAAAAAAAAAAAGTAAATTTTAAATATAATAATGTTGTTATTAAAAGCCAAATACCGTATTTAAAAGTCATTGTCATTTTGAAAATCACCAATTATATGCAGGACAATTGAATCAAGGGATGATCCCACTTTGGCAGGTGTTAATGCAACCAAATAGGTTCCAAGGAGAACCAAAGAGCACTTGTGTTCCAAAGCCTCAGCTCCAGCCAAGGCAGCAGCATTCCGTGTAGTGCTTTCCGTAGCCTACGCACCCTCAATGTGCCTGTCTGGTAATGGCCCCTCAGGAAGAACATCAAAAGATAAATGTCCAATGAAAGTAGGTGCCACGTAGAAAGACACAATTGTAGTGCACATTCTAAAAGGCACCAAAGGCAATGAAACACGAGCTGCACATGACTGGTCTAAACGATAGAGACCAGTTGTACTCCAGTTCCTCAAGAAGTGGTGCTCCAAAATACTGCATCATGCGTTCGACAGTTGCACTGGTGGAAGCGCCATCAGTCCTCCTTGTTGAGATGGGGCAGCCATTGTGAATGAAAAATAGCAACAGCAAAATGCCACCAATCAAGGCCAAAGTAATTGGGAATCCCACCAAAATATTGAGTGTATAGCTGATATTATGCCAAATATAGGCAAAAAGGTGCTGACGAACCCAGAACCAACAGCCTTAAAGAAATGTACAATCCCGCCAGTATTTAACACGTTAAAAATTTGCCCCACGAGTTCACCAAAGTGTCTCAGAACGTTTGTATTTAAATGGGATGGTATTTCTGCAGATGACCTTGCTGTACAAGTTACTTATCTTCGGTAACGAAATATCTGGTAGAGACATATTCTAGTTGCAGATTCCTTACCTTAGAATTTCCCCCGGTGTCAGACTGGATCCAGAGATTTTTCTTCGAGCAATACCCTTGCGCATCTGCAGGTGGCGATGGTCGACTCAGAGGGCGTCATTGGCGTTGTGGTCGCCGTGATGATGTCAGGAGTAGTATATAGACGCCGCCCTCACGCAGTGACGTCAGTTTCTTTTAACGACTTTCCACACCAAAGTGCAGAGCCACTAAGAACACTGAGGTGGTCATTACAACCTCGGCGGTCTTTTTACAAGACCACTAAGGGACCGCCGTGCTGAAGACCGCCAGTGCAGGCGGTTTTCCGCTCGGCGCATTATGACCGCTGGCAGCCCTCCGTCCTTTTCCGGACGGAGAGCCGCCAGCAGCCATACTGGCGGACGGCGGGGAAGTGGAGGTAGCTCCACCTCCACCGCCCCATCAACAGAACACTGCCCACCGAATCACGTCCTGTGATTCGGCGTGGCAGTGTTCTGTTGACGGGGTGCTGGCGGCAGAGCTGCCCCCATGGATCCCGTCCCCTCCCGGAGGATCAACGGACCAGGTAAGTTGATCGTCCATTAGGGGAGGGAGGGGGTGTTGTGTGATGTGTGGGTGCATGGGGGTGTGCGTGTGTGTATGTAGAGGGGGTGTGTGAGTGCGTGTATGCATGCGGGGGTGTTGTGTGTTTGGAAATGAGTGCGTGTCTGTATGTATGTATGTCTGTATGGATGTGTGCGTATATGTCTGAATGTGGGTGTGTGCGTATGACTGTGTGTGGGGCTGTTGGCATGTATGTTGGTGTGTGTGCGGGTATGTGTGTTGGTGGTGCCTGCGTGCGTGTCTGGTGTGAATGTGTAATGTAATGTTGGGGGTAGGGGTGGGGAGGGGGGTCCTGCCACCTTTGGGGGTGGCAGGGGTGGTGGGGGGTGTAGGGGAAGGACTCGGGTGGGGGTGGGGGAGACCCCTATCAGTGCCAGGGAAGGAATTCCCTTGCACTGATAGTGCTCACCACCATGGATTTCATGGTGGTTCCCAACCCCATGAAATCCATGGCGGTCAGCCGGGACATGATACCGCCGGCGGTATTGTGACGACCGCTGGGCTGGAGACCCTGGTCTCCAGCCCAGCGGTCGTCTCCGCCCTGGCGGTTGGATCGGAGAAGTGGCGGATGACCATGGCGGTAACCGCCATGGTCATAATTCCAAAATTTTTACAGCCAGCCTGTTGGCGGTAAGACTGCCGCTTCTCCGCCAACCGCCAGGGTTGTAATGAGGGCCTGAGATTGGTGCGCCAGAGCTAAGGACCTGAAAGAGGGAATCCCTGGCCCTAGAAATCAGTTCGCAAGCGGGGAGGATGGGTGGGCGGTAAGGAATCTGCAACTATAATATGTCTCTACCAGATATTTTGTTACCGAAGGTAAGTAACTTGTACATCTGATAGAGACTTCCAGTTGCAGATTCCTTACCTTAGAATAGATACCCAAGCACTGCCAACCTCGGTGGTGGGCAGCGAACCAAGATCATACTAGGAAGTCCTGCAGGACCGAATGACCAAAATAGCCGTCCCGACAGATCTGACTGTCCAGGCAGTAGTGCTTAGCAGATGTGTGCAGAGACGCCCACGAAGCTGCCTGGCAGATATCCAGTACAGGAACTCCACGTGCAAACGCAGTGGAAGCAGCAGTTGCTCTGGTGGAATGAGCACACAAGCCTTCAGGAGGTTGCTTTTTGGCCAAAGCATAGCACATTTTGATGCAAAGAAGCACCCATCGAGAGATGGTACGCTTTTGCAACGCCTTCCCTTTTTTCGCACCCACATACCCAACAAAGAGTTGATCGTCCACCCGGAAATCTTTAGTACGATTGAGGTAAAACGCCAATGCTCTTTTTGGGTCCAGACAGTGGAGTCTCTTCTCCTCATGGAAAGGATGTGCGGGTGCGTAAAAAGTAGGCAGAGTGATGGACTGGCCTACATGAAAGGGTGTAACCACCTTAGGAAGGAAGGAAGCCCTAGTGCGCAGCACAACTTTGTCAGGGTGCACAGACAATTATGGAGGTTTTGAGGAAATGGCCTGAAGCTCACTCACCCTGCGAGCAGAGGGCAGAAAGACAGTTTTGAAGGTGAGGAGCCACAAGGGACAATTATAAATTGGCTCAAAGGGGATATACATCAAGTAAGTAAGTACAAGATTAAGGTCTCACTGAGGCATGATAAATGGAGTAGGAGGAAATAAATGGGTGAGCCCTTTTAGGAATCTACTCACAATAGTAGATTTAAAGAGTGAGGGCAGATCAGGTGGCCTAAGAAAGGCTGACATGGCATATAAATACCCTTTAAGGGTGCCCAAAGCAGAGCCCTGCTGGGCCAAAGAAAGTATGAACAGAAGAACCTCTGATAGAGGGGCAGAAAGGATATCAACAGATTTGTTGGTACACCATGCCACAAATTTATTCCAACGACAGGCGTATACAGTTTTGGTTGATGGACGCCTGGCTGCCAAGATAACATTGCAGACTTCGGGTAGAAGGGCAAAAGCCATCAGCTGGGGCCGCTCAATCTCCACGCATGAAGGCGGAGGTTGGACAGGTTCGGTGAAGAACCGTCCCCTGTTGCTGCGACAGAAGATCCGCCCAAAGAGGCAGTCTGAGTGGAGGATCGATGGACATGCTCAATAGCTCTGGATACCATACTCTCCGTGCCCAGTCCGGAGCCACCAAGATGACTTGGGCCTGGTCGTTCCTGATTTTCTTGAGAACTCTGGGCAGAAGAGGCAAAGACGGAAAGTCACACAGGAGGCTGGAGTTCCACTCGAGACGAAAAGCGTCTCAGAGCGAGTGCTGCCTTGGAAACTACAACACGCAAAACAGCTGACATTGCGTGTTTTCTGTGGAGGCGAACAGATCTAACCAAGGCTCTCCCCACTGCTGAAAGAGACCTTGCGCCACCTCTAGATGGAGACGCCATTCGTGATCGGCTGTGTATCGACGGCTGAGTTTGTCCGCTCTGGCGTTGAGGGAGCCTGACAGATGTTGAACCATCAGGGTAATGCCTTGATGTTCTAGCCATGTCCAGAGTGGTAGTGCCTCCCGACAAAGTGTCCAGGACCCTACTCCGCCCTGTTTGTTGGAGTACAACATGGTAGTAGTATTGTCCATGAACACCTGCACAACTTTCCTTTTGAGAGAGGGAAGGAATACTTTCAACGCAAGCCTGATCGCCCGGAGCTCCAGCAGATTGATATGAAGCCCAGACTCCGCCGGAGACCAGAGTCCTCTGATCTCCGCCTCTCCCATGTGAAGGGAGAGGGATATGCCGTGGAACCAATGCGGATTCGAAAGCCACCTCTGCAGGTCTTTCACAGTCCCCTCCGAGATCTGGACCAGGTCGGAGAGATTCCCCTGATGCTGTGCCCACTGGAACTTCAGGTCCCACTGCAGAGCCCACATATGCCATCTGGCATGTGTCGCTAGCAAGATGCAGGAGGCCATGAGGCCCAACAGCCTCAGAGTCAGTCTGACCGAAACCCAAGATCGAGGCCGAACGATCGGAATCATAGCCTGAATGTCTTGGACTCGTTTTTCGGGAGGATAAGCCTGAAACTGCACTGTGTCCAGAACCGCTCCGATGGAAGGGAGCGACTGAGGGGGAGTCAGGTGTGACTTCCGCATGTTTATAGTGAACCCCAGCATGTGCAGGAGGTTCGCTGTAGTCTGAAGGTGGGAGACGACTTTCAGGGGCGAATCCACCTTTAACAGCCAGTCGTCGAGGTAGGGAAAGACTGAGACTCCTAACCTGCGTAGATGAGCTGCAACCACCGCCATAACTTTCATGAACACCCGAGGGGCGCTGGTAAGGCCGAAGGGGAGCAGGGTAAACTGAAAGTGCTTGTGCCCTACCACAAATTGTAGGTAACGTCTGTGGGCAGGCAGGATGGGGATGTGGAAATAAGCGTCCTGCAAGTCCAAAGCCACCATCCAGTCTCCTGGGTCCAAGGCAGACAGAACCTGAGCCACGGTGAGCATTTTGAATTTCTCCTTCTTGAGGAAGTAGTTTAGGTCCCGAAGGTCTAGGATAGCACGTAAGCCCTTGTCCTTTTTTGGTATCAGAAAGTAAAGGGAATAACAACGACAACCTACTTCTGGCACAGGGACCTTTTCTATAGCTCCCTTGGCCAAGAGAGCTGCGACTTCCTGGCGGAGAGGCGCCAAAAGATTCCCCTGGAAGGTGATTGAAGGATGGTGGCATGGGTGGTGGAGCAGATTCGAAAGGGAGGGAGTAGCCCTTTCGAATGATCTGCAAAACCAACCTGTCAGTGGTGATATTTTCCCAGTGGGGCAGGTGATGACTAATCCTGCCACCAACTGGACAGGAGTGAGGGGACGGGCTAGGAGGGTTTGGAGGCTGCAGGGGTGGCAGAGGTGGACTGGGCAGACCTCTGGTTCCCTGTCCCCGGCCACTCATAGGCTGAACCGCGTGCGAGACACGGTGGCTGGGTGGAGGACGCGACAGGGAGCTCCATCCGTGGCCACGAAAGGGGTCGAAAAGCGGACTGTGGTGGCTGAGGGGCGGAGGAAAGACCGAGGGATGGAGCCGTAGCCCGGGAACCCTTGAATCTCTCCAAGGCTGAGTCCGCTTTGTCTTTGAAGAGATGGGAGCCATCAAAGGGCATGTCCATGAGTGACTGTTGGACATCCCCCGAAAAACCAGAAGTGCATAACCAGGCGTGGCGTCATAAGGCCACCGTCGTAGCAACCGCTCTGCCCATAGAGTCGGTCGTGTCCAGCCCACAACGGATTGTGAACTTTGCTGCATTTCTCCCATTGGTCACAGCTTGGGAGACGATAGCACGGGCCTCCTCCGGGATCTGCGGCAGGACTTGCATAACCGTATCCCACAAAGAGTGGGTTTAGCGTCCCAAAAGGCATGTGGTGTTCACAGACTGCAGCGCGAGACTGGAGGAAGAAAACAACTTCTTGCCAAACTGTTCCAGCCTTTTGGATTCCCTATCCGGGGGTGCGGACAGGAATGCGCCTGAAGAAGACGAAGCCTGGATAACAAGACTCTCAGGCGTGGAGTGTTGGGACAGGAATTTAGGGTCGTTCGGAGCGGGCCGATGGCGGCGTGCGATAGTCCTGTTCACAGGAGCCCCTGTGTTGGGTTTGGACCATGTACCCAAAAGGACATTGGTGAGGGACTCATTAAACGGCAAAAGGGGTTCTGAAGTAGAAGCCCTAGGCTGAAGCACCTCCGTCAGAAGATTAGACCTGACCTCAACAGTGGGAAGCTCGAGACCAAGGACCTCAGCTGCCCTATTGACCACCATACCATAAGTTGCTCCCTCTGCCGTAGCCACGGTAGGAGGAGATAGCATGCCAGTATCAGAACTATCCAGGCCACTGGCTTCGCCCAATTCCTGAGCCCAGTCCATAGCAGGGTCATTCTGGTATTCATAAGGGACAAGTGACCCCTCCAATTCCTCCCCATATTCATACCCATAAGAAAAAGGGTCTGAATCTGACCTGGGGTGAATAAGCCTCATCGAAGCCACCGAGTCGTCGGGGATAAGGATTGGGTCGATGTGGATAGTGGGCACCACCGACGTCGGGAGCGTCGATAATCGACCTGGCACCGGGGAAGCTCTCAAGGGTGCGCAAGGATCTGGAGGTGACCTCGGTGGCCGGAGCCAAAGCTGCCGGTGCGGAACCCGAAGGCCCCTCAGCCGAACCCCTTGGGCTCGAAGGCGCCGTATTGGCCTCATAAAACTCTTTAAGCTGGGCGGGGGTCGCTCCGGCTCTGGGAAACTCTGGGAAGCTCAGAGCCGACCCAGACGCAGGCTCCGAGGAGGGAGGCCTTGTGCGTGGGCGCTCTTCCCGCGTCAGGTCGGCCGAGCAACGGGGCGAAGTCGGAGAACGATGGGACTTCTTCGACTTCTTCTTCTTCTTACCTTTATCCGAGGATTTAGAAGAAGATGAGTGGTGATGACTCCGCGACCGATCTTGAGACTTTCCTCTCGAGCGAGACTGAGACCTATGGGGAGTCGAGTGCCAGGCCGCCATTAGCTTTAGGGACCGCTCCCTCAAAGCCTTCGGGTGCAAGGCCCGGCACTTGGAGCACGACTTCGGGTCCTGGTCACGCTCGAGACACCACAGACAAACCTGATGAGGATCCATCACCGACATCGTCCAATGACAGTCCTTGCATGGCTTGAACCCGGTCTTCAGGGACATCCTCGACGCACCAGAGTTTCACAGGAAAAAAGTCAACAAAACGGTCGAATTCAGCCCAAAAATAGCCAGGGTAGCTCTTCTCCGGATCAGCGCGTGGTGCGGAAAGAAAAGAACTGACATCACTGCGCGAGGGCGGCGTCTATATACTACTTCTGACGTCATCATGGCGACCACGACGCCAATGGCACCCGCGGAGTCGACCAACGCCACCTGCTGACGCGCAAGGGTATTGCTCGAAGAAAAATCTCCGGATCCAGTCTGACGCCTAGGGAAAATTCAAAGGGAAGGAATCCGCAACTAGAAGTCTCTATCAGATATTTAGAGTGCAAAGGTCTCGCGGGCAGATGTCAACGCTACATGTTTCTGAAAAAATAGAGCTTTTAGTCTGCTTAGCTTGTCAAAATTTACATTAATAGTAGCAATATGAGGCCAAATATCTGCCACTTTCATCTCTTGCATGGGGGGTAAAAGCACATTACTTCAACAAGTTACAATTTTGGAGACCGAAACTACATAGGAAATTCTGGCTCACATTCCACAACAGCTCTCACTGTTTAGGAGCACATAACTTCCATTTGAGAGCACCTGGAACGCTGGGCGAATCAAGGGGGCAGGAACTCCCTCCCTTTATATACAAGCCAAATTTGCTGCAGAAGCGTTACAAGCTCCATGCAAGGGCAGCTGTTTGCAAACCATTGAATTGCTCACAGAGCTCTCTCATTCTCTGCTGCTAAAAAATACCTTTTTGATGTCATTGAAACATTTGAACAAGAAGGGTAGCTCCCACACCTAATGAATATACACTTCTCCTAGCCTTTCAAATCTGCCTACAGTAATGTGTTTCCAGCAAGATGTGTATTGGAGTGTTGAAATACGCAGATTGATATGAATTAACCATACTGCAGATGGAATTTCCGCCACAGTAAAAGGCAACTTCTTTAACTTTTCGATGTTCAGTATAACATAAGTCGCTTCCTTCTTAGCCATTATTTGTTGCTGTTGCGTCAAATTAAATGTGGCAAAAAAAGGTCTTCTGCTCTGATGTAACATCATGGAATGCGACCACTTTTCAATGTCTGTAGTGTCCGACCCAAATGCACAATGGACCTAAGTTGACAGTGTCCATATTATTAAGATGACATGTCAGTTTGCATACTGTCAATTGCAGAATAAATGATGTTCCTAAGAGTGTGTATGCGGTCAGACAAGGTGTTAATCCCATTATCTGCAACAGCTAATGCTTTCTGTAAGTTATCCTGATCAATTTGCCTTAATTGAGCTTCTTGTTGTGAAACTTTCAAAATGTTGTTGTAAATTGCACATAAGAAGTGCTTTTTACATTGTCTTGTGCGACCTAACAGAAAATCTTGTAAGTCTGTGTTATTTGACAGGAGGCTGGGGTGTTCTTTTACAGCATCTAGCGAGGAACTTTTTAAGCATTGCTAGCATAATTTTCCTACACTGTATGTTGATACAATACCAGAATGTTCTGATGACACAAAGCAAGGGTCTGGTCTGCTCATTGTAAAATCCCCCGTGGAGTTTACAAAATGTGCATGACAACCATTTGTGTCCACTGGCCACAATATCCACCTGCCAGAACTTGAAAGTTTTGTGTTAAATGTTCCATTCTGACCCACCGATCGAGATGTTCTCCAGTTGCATTTATGCCATTTGTAAAATTTAGCAGAAGTGGGAATATTGGGCGCATTAATTTCTTTGATTTTTGCCAGGCCTAGACAACTTGTCTGCTGCACTGTCATTTAAAAATATAATTTGTAAAGGTATCAGGCAGGCTCTAAATAAAGCTTCCCTTCCCTGTATTTGCCACTTTTTAGTTCCCCAAATCCGCTTTAAGTCAATCGACTTCATCCAATATTCATAGCCTTCAATAGCCAACCAGAAAACAAAGGAATGCAAATAAATCAATTTACGGTCAGTTAGCAATACATTGTGTATTTCCCTTAGGGGCAATTTAAAATAATAGGACACAGCATTTTGAACTTTATGCCCAGAAAAATAAGTAAACCTTTCCATATATGTTTTGGAACTCCCCACTGGTGGGGTTGGACAATGTTCTCACTGTGTAAAACTAAAACAGTCTTCCAGGTACTTGCTCTATGAATGAAATAATGTCCATAATAATCATAAAAGAACGTATTTCCATAATTTTATTTTGTTTGGTAAATATCTTCACTTTCAAATACAGTAAAATACTCTAGCTCAGAAAGCATAGAATCAACTATTTTTACATCCCAGTCATCGGAAACAATCCTAGGTGTTATCACATCATTTAAGGAAAGTTTTAAAAAGTATGGAATTTGAAGAACCTCCATCAGACCAAATATTTCGAAAGATACTTTATCTCAAACAATCCCACCAGGAATTGGTATAGCTGAATTATTCACAAGGTGCAAGTCTTGATAGATCTCATGTGACGAAAGATGCAGTTTTAGGTCCTCATCCACCAGTTAAACTGCAGAGCATTCCGCAAGGTAATGACCATGTATGAATAAGAAAAAGACAAAGACAAACCCAATCCAAAGGAGAAAGGCAAGTACCGCTAGTAAGAGTCACAGATAGTTCCATGTGCAAATAAAATAGTAAATTTTGAGCCAATTTATCAGCTTACGTGCTCTTGACAATGAAGTCGCAAACGAAGTAGATGAGTTGGTGAAAGAGTCATTGACGTCAGCAAAATATCCAGATGCATTTTGTGCAAAAGCTGGAGCTATGTGAGGAAGTGGAGAATTAGCAGAAGTCTCCCTTGGTGGTTCGTAGTAGACAATTACATCAGTTTGAGTTGAATTTGAGTAGGATTGGTCATTATTTTGGCTGGTTCTTGTTGTAGATGAAGACAAGAATACTAATGAAAGATTATTTTCCACCATTCCAAAGCTTGGGGAAGTGTCCTCATCGCTGCTCACAACCTATTGAGGAACTACCTGGTCTGTCGTGAGAAGGATCCAGGAACTACCCAGAAGACCTCTACGTCTGCTGTGTAGGATCGGCCACATGGTGTAACTTGACATTATCAATGGAGAGAAATTGGTTTTCTTTGAGTCAGTCAGCGGTGGTAAAATCCCAGCTCTAGTACTGTGTATTCCCAGGACTGGAAGCGGTAAACGATATGAAGAACCAATCTCCTTTTCACAGCAATCTTTTCTCGCACTAGTTCCCCAACTTTCGGAATCCAGCAGTAGATGTTTTTGGTGTATCCCTTCTTCCCAAGGAGGTGGCACATGCAGACATGTTTTCATCATGGAACTGTTGTAATTCTTGCAACACAGTTATACGTTCATTTATGTCAAAAGGTGTCTGCTGCCTTCGTGGCAGAGCCATCAAAATCTGTAACGTACATTTGTGTTCCAAACAGCACCTCATATGGGATGCACCCTCCCAGGGACCTTCTGGGCAGATTATTAAGCACTCTATGGACACCATACAGGTGACTAAGCTAACCATGACCCATGCCTAATACTCTCGCTGTTAAAGATTACTTTAAGTCTTGATTCTTCCATTCCACTACACTGTTACCCTCTGATGGTAGGAGGATGAGAAATTAAGTTGGACCCGTAACTTAACCATGGTGTCCCTGAATGCCCTTGAGGCACAGGCAGGGCCATGGTCCAAGTAGAAAGCCACAGCTGCATTTGTAATGATAAAGACTTGCACATCTTTAACAGCAGTTCCGAGTGTCATCTGATCGTAGTGGCCATACCCATAGAAACTGCAGCATGAGTCGACAGGACCTAATATCTATTTTATTTGTATGCACCATCAGGTATACGGGGACCACGATGGTCCAGGTGCACACATTGCAGTGGCTTGTTTGAAATAAAAAGGGGTGTGCGGTGGGTGCTCAGCGGTGGACCCTTTAATTTGTTGACAGATGTCACAGCAAAGGACATACTGTTTTGTCTGTTTGTATAGAACTGACCACTAATAGCGTTTTCAGAATAAAGAAACAGTAGCCGCCACACCTGCATGGGCAGAAGTAACTCCGTCATGTGCTGCTTTTATCAACTTACATATTTGGTCTTGGTTGGGGATCGTACGATCACCCACCCCTGGTGTTGTTACTAAGGCAGTAATCAGGCTAGTTATGCAGTGGGAATATATGGCAAAATATGCCTTTGGTAATGGCTTGTCATCAGCCAAAGCTTTCACAGCAGTCAGTGTTTCATCATCCAGCCTCATATGTGAATGAGTTACTGCAGCAATAGAAGCTGTAGCTACTGCTGACTTGGCTGCTTCATCAGCCAAAGTATTGCCTCTAACGTGGACTCCTACTCAATGATGTCCCAATGTATGAAATACATGGGCACTGGGTAGAGTTTCTTTCAGATCTGCTACTTTCCCCCACAGTAACGTGTGTTTGATGGTGTTGCTTTTCAAATCTCTGAACCCATTCAGACACCAGTAATGCAGATATTCAATGAAGGACTGGACACAGTAGTACGAATCACAGACTATTAATGTTGGTTGCTCTGGATCCGTTTGTTCCAGTGCCATCACCAGAGCCTTGTGCTCTGCTAGCTGTACAGTGCAGTCCCCTAAGGTCTGCGTGTATTTTGTGGATGGAACTCACAGTCTTTCATGTAGCCACTCAAAGCCGCACAAGTGGCGGAGTATTGGTGTTTAGCGCATATGGCTAGTTGGGCTGAACCATCAGTGTAAATGACTGTTTGATATTGATCAATTGGCAAATTTGCAATTTTGGGTCAAAAATGTAATCTACATCAGTGGCTGTCAGAGATGTTGCTCTTTGGATCCACCGTGGATGTAACACTTTTGCATTAGGAACGCTGGCCTTTGTGACAGCCTCGAGGGCTGGGACCGGAGAGATGACAATAATGTGTTTCACCTGAGCCAGAGGTCTCTCTTTAATGACAGCCATCTGAACAGCTGTCAGAATGTTTTCTGTGGGAGCAAAGTGTTGTTCAGCTGTGGAGTACAGGTGTGATTTGTATGCTATAGGGATGGTATCACCCTCATTAAAAGTTACATAGGTGAAGCCAATGGCACCAGCAATTACTATGATGACCACATTTGTTTTATTGTCCCTTGTGTGTAAGTGTTTACTACACGCATGTCTTGTTGCAATGCTCTGAGAATGCGTGTGTTCGACTGTCCAAAATTTGCTTGAAAAGTCAGACATATTAAATCATATAATGATTTAATATGTTGTGCATAATCTGGAATGTAGGTTCTTCCAAAGTTGAAAAAGCTCAATAAGGACCAGAGAATTTTTATGGGATTTGTTGGTAGAGATTATGCGCATTTGTTTAGAAAGTGGAGAGTTAGGCTCTTTCCTAAATCTGATAACTCGTATTCCAAAAATAGGACACAGAGAAAGGCAATTTTTGTTTTCTTGAAACTGAATTTGTAGCAGACTCATGCAAATCCCACAACAATGTGGGCCACCCGTTTTCCATGTTGTAGGAAGTTGGCTCTGTATATACTATTTCAAAGTAAGGAATAGTGTGCACAGAGTCCAAGGGTTCCCCTTAGAGGTAAGATAGTGGCAAAAAGAGATAATTCTAATGCTCTATTTTGTGGTAGTGTGGTCGAGCAGTAGGCTTATCAGAGGGTAGTGTTAAGCATTTGTTGTACACACACAGGCAATAAATGAGGAACACACACTCAAAGACAAATTCCAGGCCAATACGTTTTTATATAAAAAAAATATATATTTTCTTAGTTTATTTTAAGAACCACAGGTTCAAGATTTACAAACAATACTTTAAATGAAGGGTATTTCACTGAGGTGTCTTAGGAACTTTGAATCATCACAATAGCATGTACAGTTTTGGCAATAAGCTATTTTAAAAATGGACACAGTGCAAAAATCAACAGTTCCTGGGGGAGGTAAGTATTTGTTAGGTTCACAGGTAAGTAAAGCACTTACAGGGTTCAAAGTTGGGTCCAAGGTAGCCGACCGTTGGGGGTTCAGGGCAACCCCAAAGTTACCACACCAGCAGCTCAGGGCCAGTCAGGTGCAGAGGTCAAAGTGGTGCCCAAAACACTTAGGCTTCAATGGAAATAGGGGTGCCCCGGTTTCAGTCTGCCAGCAGGTAAGTACCCATGACTTCGGAGGGCAGACCAGGGTGGTTTTGTAGGGCACCGGGGGGGACACAAGCAGGCACAGAAAGTACACCCTCAGCGGCACAGGAGCGGCCGGGTGCAGAGTGCAAACAGGTGTCGGGTTTGCAATAGGATTCAATGGGGAGACCCGGGGGTCTCTTCAGCGATGCAGGCAGGCAAGGGGGGGGGGCTCCTCGGGGTAGCCACCACCTGCCCTGGAGTTCGGTTCCTTCAGGTCCTGGGGGCTGCGGGTGCAGTGTGTTTTCCAGGCGTCGGGTACCTTGAAGCAGGCAGTCGCGGTCAGGGGGAGCCTCTGGATTCCCTCTGCAGGCGTCGCTGTGGGGGCTTGTGGGGGTCAACTCTGGCTACTCAGGGGCTCGCAGTTGCCGGGGAGTCCTCCCTGTGGTGTTAGTTTTCCACAGGTCGAGCCGGGGGCGTCGGGTGCAGAGTGGAAAGTCTCACGCTTCCGGCGGGAAACTTGGGGTCTTTAAAAGTTGCTTCTTTGTTGCAAAGTTGCAGTTTTGTTGAACAGGGCCGCTCTCCTCGGGAGCTTCTTGGTCCTTTTAGATGCAGGGTAGTCCTCTGAGGCTTCAGAGGTCGCTGGACCCTGGGGGATGCGTTGCTGTCGCAGTTTTTCTTGAAGTGGGGAGACAGGCCGGTAGGGCTGAGGCAAAAGCAGTTGGTGTCTCCGTCTTCTCTGCAGGGCTTCAGGTCAGCAGTCCTTCTTCGTCTTCAGGTTGCAGGAATCTATCTTCCTAGGTTCTGGGGGCCCCTAAATACTGAATTTAGGGGTGTGTTTAGGTCTGGGAGGTTAGTAGCCAATGGCTACTAGCCCTGAGGGTGGCTACACCCTCTTTGTGCCTCCTCCCTGTGGGGAGGAGGACACATCCCTAATCCTATTGGGGGAATCCTCCATCTGCAAGATGGAGGATTTCTAAAAGTCAGAGTCACCTTAGCTCAGGACACCTTAGGGGCTGTCTGGACTGGGGAGTGACTCCTCCTTGTTTTTCTCATTATCTCCTCCAGCCTTGCCGCCAAATGTGGGGGCAGTGGCCAGAGGGGCGGGCATCTCCACTAGCTGGGATGCCCTGTGGCGCTGTAACAAAGGGGGTGAGCCTTTGAGGCTCACCGCCAGGTGTTACAGTTCCTGCAGGGGGAGGTGAGAAGCACCTCCACCCAGTACAGGCTTTGTTCCTGGCCACAGAGTGACAAAGGCACTCTCCCCATGTGGCCAGCAACATGTCTGTTGTGTGGCAGGCTGGCAAAACTAGTCAGCCCAAACTGGAAGTCGGGTATGTTTTCAGGGGGCATCTATAAGATGCCCTCTGGGTGTAGTTTTACAATAAAGTGCACACTGGCATCAGTGTGCATTTATTGTGCTGAGAAGTTTGATACCAAACTTCACAGTTTTCAGTGTAGCCATTATGGTGCTGTGGAGTTCGTGTTTGACAGACTCCCAGACCATATACTCTTATGGCTACCCTGCACTTACAATGTCTAAGGTTTTGCTTAGACACTGTAGGGGCATAGTGCTCATGCACCTATGCCCTCACCTGTGGTATAGTGCACCCTGCCTTAGGGCTGTAAGGCCTGCTAGAGGGGTGACTTACCCATGCCGTAGGCAGTGAGAGGTTGGTATGGCACCCTGATGGGAGTGCTATGTCGACTTAGTCATTTTCTCCCCACCAGCACACACAAGCTGGCAAGCAGTGTGTCTGTGCTGAGTGAGGGGCCTCTAGGGTGGCATAAGATATGCTGCAGCCCTTAGAGACCTTCCCTGGTATCAGGGCCCTTGGTACCAGGGGTACCAGTTACAAGGGAGTTACCTGGATACCAGGGTGTGCCAATTGTGGAGACAAAGGTACAGTTTAGGGAAAGAACACTGGTGCTGGGGGCTGGTTAGCAGGCTTTCAAATCATAACTTGGCATCAGCAAAGGCAAAAAGTTAGGGGGTAACCATGCCAAGGAGGCATTTCCTTACACATGTTGAATGAGATCATCATCCATTAGGACGATGTCGTTGAAATAAGACAATGCCTCAGGGTAAATGTCATGTAAAATGGATGTTACACATGCTGAGAAACAGCCCAGGACTGTCCTTATACCCCTGTGGGAACCTACATTTTTTTTCTGTGAGTCTAAAGCACTAAATGCTGTTAGATTCATACTATCAGGCACTGTTGGAAACGGCCTCTCTGCAGGGTCACCCCCAAAATTTTGCCTTCCTCCTCTTCTTTTTCTGACCTCATTTTTGCTTCCAACCAGTGCTAAAGAGCATGTGCTCTCTCCCTAAAAACTTGGTAACATTGGCTCATACCCAACTGCCATATTTAATTGACTTGTAATTCCCCAGTAAAGTGCACTACATGTGCCGTGGGCCTGTAAATTAAATGCTTTTAGTGGGCCTGCAGCACTGATAGTGCCACCCACATAAGTAGCCCCTCAACCGTGTCTCAGGCCTACCATTGCAAGGCCTGTGCAAACAGTTTAACTGCTACTTCGAATTAGCATTTAAAAGTACTTGCCAAGCCTTAAACTCACCTTTTTCTACATATAAGTAACCCCTAAGTTAGGGTGCAATGTGGGTAAAAGGCAGGACATGTACATGTGTGTTTTATATGTCCTGGTAGTGGAACACTCCTAAATTAGTTTTCCACTACAGTGGGGCCTGCTTCTTTCATAGGACAGCATTAGGGCTACCCTCATATTCTGATCAGAAAGTGGTAACCAGGTCATTTAAAATGGCCAGAATGGTAATAGAAAATACTGCTTATTGGTGAGGTTAAATATTATATTACTATTTTAGAAATGCCACTTTTAGAAAGTGAGCATTTCTCTGCACTTAAAAACCATGTGTGCCTTACAGCCCGTCTCCAATCAATGTCTTGGCTGGGCGGCAGCTTCCTTGTGCACTCCACCCAGACAACCACGAACAGTGGACACTCAAGTTACACCTGCACTCATCTGCATACTGAATGGGTCTTACTGGGCTGGAAGGGTGGAAGGCCGGACACTTACATTTCAAAGGCTAGTGGCCTGCCCTCACACAGTGGACTGCCAACCACCCTTCTGGGACCCTGGCAGACAGATGTGTACTGAAAGGGGAAGTTGTGCACTTCAAAACCACTCTTTGAAGTCAACCCCCTCCCCTTCAGAGGCAACTTTGGGCATCAAAACTGGGTCTCTGACCCCACCAACTCAGACACTTCTGGACCTGAACCAACCTGCAACCTGTCAAGAGAAACTGCCTGGCTGCCCAAATGACTCATCTAGACTGCTTTGCTGAGAAGGACTGTTGCCCTGCTGCCGTCTGACTTTGTTAAGAAGTGGACTCCAAAGGCTTGGATTGCGCTTGCCTCCTGTTTTCTGAAGTCGCAGGGCTAAAAAATGTAGGCCCTCATTATGACCCTGGCGGACGGCGGTATTTTGGACAAAGGTACTGCCAACAGGCTGGTGGTACCGCTCCCCAAAATATGACATTGGCGGTTTGGCTCAAGCCAAACCGCCAATATACCACTCCGTCCGCCGGGGCGGTAACAGCCGCCGGGCTGGAGACTTCAGTCTCCAGCCAGGCGGCCATCACTGTCCCACCTGCGGGATTATGACCCCGCCTACCGCCATGTATTTTGTGGATTGCTTACCGCCACGAAAACCATGGGGGTAGGCACTATCAGTGCCAGGGAATTCCTTCCCCGACACTGATAATGGTCTCCCCGCCCCCCTCCCCAAAGTCCCTCACCACCAGACACCCCCACGACATACACGCACATTCACGCACCAAAATACACATGCATACACACACTCATACCCACATTCACCCACGCATGCATACATACACACACAGACACACATACAAGCACCCACGCATTCACACAACACAACATTAACAGCACTCACAACCATGCACGCACACACTTATTCCACACGCCACACACCCGCATGCACGCACAAACATACACCCACAGACACACACAACACCCCCCTCCCCTGTCAGAGCACCCGACTTACATGCTTGCAGGGGTCCTCCGGCAGGAGACGGGACATAGCGCTGCTGCCAGCAGCAGCGTCCGCCAGCAGAACACCGCCAGGCCGAATCATGGCCACCTTACCGCCGTCCGCTGCCATGGCCGCAGCTGCAATTCCGCCAGCCTTCTGGCGGAATTTTGGCTACGGTCGTAATATGGCGGACGGTAGGTAGCCGCGGCAACGGTGTTTTGGCGGCTGTCACCGCAGAGGTAGGCAATAATGAGGGCCTTAATCTCTTCAGGAAACTCCTTGTGCGCCGAGAACCGACGCACAGCCTACCGGAAACGATGCACAGCTGTTTTGCGACTGAGAAATCGCTTCACAGCCGAACCATAACGACACAGCCCGGCTTCCTGAGTGAAGAATCGGCGCAGCGTCTGCTGTGCGACAGAAAATTCACCGCATCACCTACCAGATCGACGCAACACCTGTGACTTCTTTCTGCACCCCAGGATTTCCCTGCGTCGTCCCTGGGTGTCAAAAGGATTCCCGCATTGCAGCGAGGAAATAAGACTGCATGCCAGAAATCGACGCAAAGCCCCTTGCAGCATGGAAAGAAACAACGCATCATCTGTGCCGCATGGGAAAATCGGACGCACACCCTAATTTTTCACGCGTCATCCTCTGCAGTCTCCGTGCGTGTTATTTTTTTATGCAAACCAGAGAAAACTGTTGATTTTTAAGATTTAAGACTCTCTTTAATCCTGCAAAAGTGATATCTCAACTTGTGCTTATTGAATCTTTATCGTTTTCACCTTAATTTAACCAGATAAATATCTTATATTTTTCTAAACCTGTGTGGTTTATTTTTCTGGTGTTTTCATTGTGTTACTGTACAATTTATTGCACAAATACTTTACACATTGCCTTCCAAGTTAAGCCTGACTGCTCAGTTCCAAGATACCAGAGGGTGGGCACAGGATAATTTGGATTGTGTGTGACTTACCCTGACTAGGATTGTGGCCCCTACTTGGGCAAAAATGTATACCTCTTTCAACTAGAGACCCCATTTCTAACAGGCATAATATTTTGTTAGAAGCCATTGGAAATAGCCATCATTGTTTTGCAGACTATTCTATATGAATGATCTGGCTTAGCAACCGGAAATAGGGGATTGTTCACTGGTGAAACAGTGGGCTCAATTACACCCTAGTGCCCTAGCTGTGCGAGAATCTCTCTTACAAGTGCTTTAGCCTCATGCCTAATAGGATATTGAGGATGAGGCTGTGGCTGGGACCTAATTGGTATTATGTGGTAGGCAGAATCTTTATCCCACACAACATGATGGCGATACAGCTAGGGGGCGTGTGCCAACGGCCAATCAAATGTATAGGACTCTTAACTGTACAGGAACCAGGGGTGAGAAAGAAGGCTTAATGATTTCTTCCACAGCAGGTCTTCATGGACAAATTCTGGCGGCCAATCTTTTTCGACCAATAAAATGTCATAAACGCCAGTTAGTGGTTTCAAAAATATACTATCAATCGTGCGCTCATATTCTTCCTCTAATTGTAGTTTTATTTTATACACCCTATTGAGAGGGGAGACATGCATGTCTGCAGTCTCCACTTCTAAAAAGTCGTCACTTGCTTTTACCTCCAGATGCTCTTGAAGATTCCGGCAAACTATTGTGACCTCTGCTGCGCTGTCTAGTAGAGCCAGTGCCCAGGTCCTGTTCTACAATCAAACTCATCTTGCGTGGCATTTCTTGCAGAAATAGCTGCCACCTTCTTTTTAAATTGTGCTTTTTGTTGTGGAAGTTTCTCTTTTTTAATTGAAGTTGCTGATGAGCGTTGTGAATCTTTTTTCAGTTTCATGTACTCTTTTCATTGTTCTGATCTCCCACCTCTCTCACTACGTCTAACCGGTGAGTTCTGAAAGGAACGATTGGTGTATTGTCAATATATTGATATGTATCAGGAGTTTTTATATTATCCCTATTTCTTAAGTTATAGTGTTTCTCAGGGGTCTCCGAATGTCGAGATTCTCCTCGGTCTTTTTTAGATGTTTGTTTTTGCTTATCCCAGCATTTTTAGTCCCCCTCAGCTGCTTGCTTGATAGAATCCTTCTTGGATTTACCTCGTAATTGTGGTTTACTAGGGCGGGGTTCCAAACTATCCTGACCTATACTTGAATAGGTTTCGGCAGTAATCTTAAAGCAGCTCACGTTCTTGATCCTGTGGAGGAACATGCCAGAACCGCATGCACACTGCCACTGATACTGCTTCCCCTTTGAGGTTACTTAATAATATTAAGAACACCGTAGCAAAATTGCCCATTAACTGCATCCCCAAATCCAGGGCAGCCCTGTTTTCAGCTTGACTGTGTGTTAACACTTCCGCAAGAATGGCACGTGTTGGTGTGCCATGCGCAGTAGTGGAGAGCACAGCAAATACCATGCCTCATGTGGTGCAGTTATCCACCACAGGAAACATCCCAAATTGCAAGCACATTGTGTGAATTCTGTGGTTACCTTGGGGTCCCGTATGGGAAAACACCGCTTCCAGCACATTTCTTTTTGAGCTAACTAAAACTGAATTTCTTCACGTTTTGCGGGAACTTTACCCATAATCGAATGCACCCTCTCAGGGTTAATGCCTGGTGTGACTGCATGCAGTTGGGCTGGGGCGGCCTGTGCTAGCCTAGTATTTAATGTTTGCATTACAAATTGCACTAAGAGTCTATATATTGCTGCAAGCTCAATGTATAAACAGCAAACCTCAACTACCGCCAAGGTGCCTGTATCAGGGTGTGTTGTGTATGTGGCCAAATGAGACCCGGTAGGGCCTTCGTTGCTTAAAGGACCTGGCATAACATGAAGTGTTGTATGTGGTAGGGCACCATCAAGCCAATTCTGGTGGTCTTGAAATATCAGAGGTATTTCTATGTATGCGTATGCTCTGTAATGCGCAGGTGCATTAGCATGTGTATAGTGATGAAATGTTTTAGTGTTCCCATGAACTGCTGGAAAATTAGCCCAAGAATAAAGAATTTCTGTTCTATAAGCTGGATGTGCCTCAACAACATATGTAACAGCACACGCCTGCTAAAATAACGTCACAACAAAGGAGTCCCTGACATAGAAGTAGATCGAGCACCAGGAGAGCCTTTTGACTTGGGTTCAGATTTTTTTAATCTGTTCCCTCAGATCTGAACTGCCTCTCCAATCTTACAGTGAGCCAACCAATCAGGTCCCCTCAGTCACAGGATACCGTGGTCTGGCCACCCTCCTCATAAGAGTTTGGCATCTGCCTGGGTGACGAACAGCCAGGGCATTTCCTTTGTATCGGAGCAGCAGCTACACTTGTTGGCGTAGAGGACCACGAGTCTGAACTTCATGCCGAGGTGATAGATATGATCTTCTCCGGGGTGGGATTCCTACACATGGATCCATTTGCCACGGTCCAGAACATGAAGTTTCTCTAGTTTTGTGCACTACACTTCCCGTTAATTGATTTCTTGGGGGTGCATTCCTATTCAATTGGTTGTAGGTCTCTATTATGCATTCATACTCGTCTCACTTATATAAAAAGTATTGGAGAAGGTGCTAGAAGGCAAAGCTCAACTAATCTTGTTTGCTCCAGACTGGGTAAGGAGGATTTGGTTTGCTGATCTGTTGAGACTCTGCTTTTGGTTCCCTCTTGTTCTTCCACGCACAGCAGACCTGCTTTCACAGCACGATAATAAAGTTTGACACCAATCCTTGGACAGTATGGCTGTATGCTTGCAAATAGTTTTACCAACTGAAGTGACCAATGTTATTTCACTGACAAGAAAACCTGCAGATCACCTGTGTGTTTCTTGGTGCGAATTGGAAGACGTGCATCCTTTCCAAACTAATCTCTCAGAAACCCTACATTTCGCACTATCCCTGGCTCAGCAGATTGTGTTGGTTGTCCTTTTAAAAAATTTAAGGTGGCTTTCTCTACCTTCATGTGCCTTCCGGATCAGCCATACCCTCCTTAAGTGTTCTTGGGGGCAATGTTTCTACAAAGTTTGCTCTGTCAGCTTGCTGTGGCTGGCACATTTTCTACAAAGTTTCCATTTCCACCCACACCATTTATTGAACTGAAGTGGGGTTTCGATCTAGTTTTAACCTTCCTCATGGCCTCTCCACATGAACCCTCCACAATTGTCCTATACAGTTACTGACACTGACCACTATATTTCTAGTGGCCATAACTTTGGCCTGTAGGATCAGTGAACCACAGGTTGTTTCGGTCTGGTCACCTTTTATTGTGTTCAATCCCTATCAGCTGGTTCCTCACATGCACCCTTCCTTCTTACTACCTCTACCTTTCACATGGGCTAGTGCATCATTCTCCCATCCTTCCCTCTTCCTTCTTCTAATCCCACCAAGGAGAGGAAAGAGTATATAAGCTAGAGCCTTGGCCTTTGCAAAAGACAGCAGAGAATGAATGATAATTTCTTTGTGATCTTCTTTGGAGTCAGGAAGGACAAAGCAGTAACCAAGCGCACAATCTCACATTAGGTTTCTCATTAGATAAAGAGGTTTTGTTTCGGCCATGAAAGAACATCCAGCTGGTATCAAGTGGTGCCCCAGTGCCTGATATTTGTGGGTAGCCACATGACCTTATTTGCAAACACTTATCCCTCATCAGCCTTGCAGTGATGAATACTTTACAGAGGCTGTGTTGCATGACTTCCTTGATTAATTGGCACTACTCAATCCCATCTACTGGGGTTGGGTGGGGGTTGGCTTGCTTTTGGACTCAATCACGGGTTTAGGAATCTGCAGGAAGAAATGCTATCTTGGTTCCTCTCTGCATGTCGTGAAGGTGTGGAATAAAATTGTAGGAATTTATACTAGCACACCAGATATACTATATACTTCACCTCCTGGTTGGATGAAGCTGTGACTGAAGGTGGATGGGACACATCTTGGGATCTAGTCTGGTGAGTGGGGATATTCCTAACTTGAGAAGCAAGTGTATGCACCAGTAATACTGCTACTGAAAGTAGCTTTTTCACAAATGCCTTGCAACACAGACGTAATCTTGACATAAATGAATATGGAGAGCTGCCAGAATGTTTTGTCGCACGTTTGTTCCAATTCCAGCTAAAGATCACTCGCCTTCCCATCTGTCAACACTCAAAAGCAAACATTTTGGTGTAAAATACCTAATTTATTATTCACATTCTTTACAGTTTGTACATATATTTGGTGACTATCATTCACAATACTGGTCTAAACATTGCTACAAAAGTATAATTCGATCAGAAGGGGATGTATGCGGTGAAAGGTAGAAAAAACAAAATGCAAAATATTAACAGAAACCCACTTTAACTGAAGTGCCACTTTACTAACTGGCTTTATTTATTTTTTTTGGTTTCACGTTCTTCAGCCGGCCTTTATCATGTTTTCCATTTAAATAACAAAATAATGTAAGTGCAAAAAAGGTATTCATAAAATATTCAAGGCAAAAAAGAATATAGTGTACCTGATGCTTGGAAGCAAAATGGCTTTTTGGTAAACAAATTCTGTATTTGATAAGGTGTATTTATTACATAACATTGTTAGCATCTGAAGCTAAATATCATTCGAGCTTTAATTGAAGCCGAGAAATGTGTTGTAATAAACAGTTACGTAACATTCCCATAAGCATATACTCTTAATTAAATAGCAAGAACTGGATAACTGGATTCTGTAAAGTACAAAGAGTTTTCTATCTCTTTAAACAATCAACAGCATAGGTTTTACATGGAATCAGGTGCTGCTCTTTTATTGCTCACAGGCCCGGAGCACACCATGCTCCAGCCACAAGCCCTCAGATTTGATTATCTTTCTTCTTGCCAGAAAGTTACCACCAGCTCTGCAACGTCAGCAATTCTGCCTGCAATAGGGGTGGAACTCGGTCTAGAGGCCTGCCTACTCCAAAGAATACAAGAGGGGTATCATTTATGCCTTTGTTTACCGATGGAACTAAAAGGGAGGTCACTCAGATCGCTGTACCTGCTCTTCTTCCGTGTGTATGGATCAACTACTGCTATGTTTTTCTCACAAACTCTTGTTTCAAATCAACTTAGAGTGTTCTAATCACTGAGTAGGCCTTTGATGCCGAGGGATTTGTCTTTGATGTTGACATTCTTTGGGGTCGAGCCAGCGGTTAGGGTCAATACAACAACTCTCTTGCACACTTATCACTGTTCAGCTTGCAGGTGCCAGGTACTGTTCATATACTCTTATGTCACTCCACTGTACGCAATCTCTTTCCGGTTTAAGAAGCAAAAGTATAGCCTAGGAGAGACTAACTAGCTACTTCATCAGAGAGAGAACTAACAGATCCTCCCACCAAATTTCAACCATCCAGAATATACCTTGTTTGAAGAGATCTCCAGAAAAGCAGCAGAACTCAACATTCTTGTTTGCTATATGCAAGTTACCGCGTGATCTTTTAAATGATGGACCATACTTCGACTCTACAGAATAATGTTGTTATAGCTAGGGATCTTAGAGGTGGCAGTGTCAGGTGTTTTTGACATTGGCTTCTTATGTTTTTGTTTCGTTTATTGGTGAGTGAGTTCATAAAGATCATCTGGAAGTTGCCTCAAGTCATGTTCTGAGAAACAAGAACAAA
The DNA here is from genome assembly GCF_031143425.1 of Pleurodeles waltl. NCBI lineage: Eukaryota > Metazoa > Chordata > Amphibia > Caudata > Salamandridae > Pleurodeles > Pleurodeles waltl. The sequence goes on along the minus strand of NC_090444.1, from coordinate 1,096,014,189 downwards.
AAATGAGACTCGCCTTGAAGAGCAATTATTCTATAAGAAATCATGTCTCAGCAGATTCTTAGACTATGTCAGTATCTGACAAGAAAGTCATATTCATCAGGCCACTTGAAAAGACAAGTACAAGGAGGAGCACCTGGGTAAGAGTCCGTGACACTAGTGCTTTCGCCCTGAGTGTCATTAAAATCAACACGTGTCTAGGCCAATATGATAAATGCCTCTGGTCTGAAGTGGCAGATTTCTTGCAGCATCTTCCTATGGAAGAGAACTACAAAGCATTGTCAGTTTTTGCAGACAAGCATGTGGTCTCTAACCAGCACACGCATCACAAGATTTTGGGCAATCTGTTATTTGGAGTATGGAAAGATGAAGACATTTAAAAAAATAATAGCAATTCATTAGTTGTGCTATTAAGGAGAAAAGAGCCACACAAATCTTACATGGCTAAGTACAGGAAACAGTCTTTTCAGAGGGATCAAGGCGGTGCTTACCCCAATAGCAGAGGTAACAATGACCCATTAACAAAGTGGTACTGCACCACTGTCTGCAGGTCAGGAAAGCATCTCCAACCACCCTTTTAAAAGCGAATGACTTGTTTTTTTTCCCTTTCACCAGTCAGCGGTCCACCAATAAGCATTTTCCTGAAGCAGGAAACTTCCGATTTCCTTCAGCTTAGAGCATGGTCACCACAGATGCATGGAGAGTGGATATTATTCAGAATAAAAAAAAACCTATAGCTTCAAGCCACATCACAGTGAACGCCTCCTAATAGACAGATATACTACCAGCCACTAGCCGTTTAATTGGTGCAAAACATAACCATCTTGTCTGAGGAAGAGCAAGTGAACAACGTTCCAGTTAATCAGAAAAAAGGCATGTATTCGATACTGTCTAATCAAGAAGCCTGCGTCCTACATTGGATTAGCAATGAGACAGGTTTATATTGAAGGAGTCATTCAGAATGTTATTTCTTCTATAAAAAAATTCCCTCTAAATAGAAACATGATTTAGTTTTAATTAGCGATCCGCAGGATACCTTTAGTGTTCCACTGTTTTCTTCTCACAGGACTTTCAGATTTCCGGTGAAGACTCCACCTTCTCAGCTTACATTTTCATCGCTCAGCCTAAACTTAGCTCGGAGAGAGTTCTCCAAGAGCGTGACAAGAGTAGCTGCTCATCTAGGAGTCAAAGGATTTTGTTTCTCCTTATCTACATTAAAGGCAGAGAGGGTAAAGTACAAAAGATCAAGAGAGCGATCCAGTTTTTGCTGCAGTGTCTAGCTCTATCAGTGAAATATTAAAAATTGTGCTCCAGTCTCATTAGGAGGGCAGGATATAATTTTGTCCACTGTAAGGCACAATGCCATCCAGCATTTTTCTGTTTCATAATACTAGGCTACATATGAGGCTTCTAGTGTCTCAAAGATGTATTAGGTACGCTTCTGAAGATCTGTAGGCTAAGACTGTCACCGGGCAGAAAGCACAAGGTTTACTTAGCTGGTTAATCATGGCAGGAAAGGAAGAAGACACAATAATGATCCTCTCAGATGCATCGTCTCAGAGATGGCAAGGTTGGTTATCTTGGTAATGCAACAGCAAAATGTTCCCAGTTTCTATCAGAAAATACACCTCATGTATACATGTTGGAGCTCAAAGCAATATGTCCTGCTCTGCATGATTCAGCAGCAGTCAGTATTATTTCAGAGGAATCAAACAACAATCATACCACATCAAGAAATAAGGAAAGCCAGATAGCACTCCCCTGCTAAGAGATCCTCTAGGTTTGTGACACTTGACTCTGCAGAGAGGACTATTACAGACTATGAGTTTTCTTCCAGGAAGGTGCGTGACCTGGTTGTTCTGGTAAATACATGAGTGGCTGCTAAAGGAGGTGGTTCACAGGCCCATTCTAAAGTTAAGGGCATTTCTAGAAATCAATTTGATAGCCTTACATAAAACGAAAGATGTCCATGCTTGGCATTTTGTTTCTCAGAACTGGAGTTACTAGGAAATGACTTGTTGATTCCTTGGTCAGAGACACTGTTTTTTGTTTTTAATCCAATTCCCCTCACAATCAAGGCTATTCAAAAGGCTCAAGGAATCTTTTTTCTGCTATCAAATCTTACATTTTGAAGGTTGACATGCAGACATGATATATTTCACAGCCTGCAAAGGAAAATTTGCCATTACAATCTAACGTTGCTAAAATTGGCAACCTGGCACTCGAAGAGTAAAAGAAAATTCTGCATTTTATGTATACAGTAGGAATGTGGCCCGTTGAGGTGCCAAAAGGAAATGGTATTATCACAATCTTGCAAGATCAGGCCTTTAATCATTGTTTTGTGTTTATGTGTTGGTTTTTGGTTTGTATAGACATTTTACACCAGAATTATTTTCTTCATTCTTGTAATAAAATATATGTACTTATTTAAAGGTTTTCGTAAAGTGTTTTCACAATCACTAAACATACTTCTGTTTAAAAAGTAAAGGTCGTTTTCAAAAAATTGAAGTGCTCTTCTTTTAAATCTGTGCATAGTTGAAAGTATAATTCTTGATAATTTGGTGTGTTTGAAATCTAGACTTTTTTTTGTTTGAAATGGTTGTATATACTTTTTCATCAAAATGAGTGTGTTGCGTAGTCCTCCTTTAATTTGTAACGTAGCATTAGATTTCTATTTGAATGAGGCGGTGCATTTACCTGTGTTTTACTAATCCTACACTCTTTCTTTGAACAATCTTTGCTTAGCCTAAATGTTGGGTGTGCTTTTATGTAGTACGTTACCCAAAACTAAATATATGCAGAAATGTAAGCAAGTCTTCATACCTTAAACCGGCAGAGGCTTCTTAATTAAAGCAAACAAAATCTCTATAGATGGTATCATCAAAATTATTGTGCAATCGTAAAGAGAATAGGTAGATTGCAAGAAGAATAGGACTCAGTACATTACATCAAAAACTATGGTACTGATAAAGATAATAATAAAAAGACAAATTGCCCTGTTAATGCATACTTTGATTTTTTTAGCTGGTGTTCAGTTCTATTGGTCATCAAGTGTAATTGTAAATTTCCATCATGTAAAGCCTTATCAGTGAAGACAAACCCACTCAGCCTCAGCTACTTCAGTGAAGAGCAAGGTTTCTCAAAGAGAAGTGAGGGATTGTAGCTAGAGGAGAAGGGGAGCAAGCACTTTGTAAATTATTTTTTTAAGTAGTCTAGGATCCAAATTACATTGTGGTGATTATACCAGTACTAAACTCCGATTAGAATACTTGGTATAGAGAACTACAGTTAAAGCTAAGAAATGTTTCTACTCTCAAGGCTTCAACTTGTCACATGATAAAGTACAAATGCATGAATGGATATAGTTAACAGAATACACCTTTACTGAAGACTCTAACAGCAAACTGGGTCTCTTTTTGTGAAGAAACTATTGAAGAATATCAACATCAAAATAACATTTTGGACTTTTAAGGACCCTCAAATTTCATGTGTGCCCAAAGTTGGATGATCTGGATAGCTCAATAGTGTGCATAGTCCTAACATTAAAAGTGCTGCTGGTACATCGAAAACACATTATCTAAGGGTTACTGTAAATTATTATGTAAAATGGCTGACCGGTACTCACGAGATGCAGGACAACTACAGCACTTAAGATCAATACTGATAGGGCTAATCTACATTGGGCTTGGCTAATATACACTCTGGTGTGTTTCTTTCAAAATTAACGCAAACCATAAATCAGAAAAGGTGAAAATCATTGAACAACACAAGAGGGATAGATGAAAGGCTAATATGACAACGTAATAGTTCCATTTGAAGCTGAGCATTTCTTGAAATGACAGGAGCAATGTAATGTGCAAAAAAACACTTTTTGTTTTTTGCTGCTGATTAAAGACTGATGTGGTCATGCTGTAAGTTGGGAATGAGAGATTAGGCGTTTTCACAGGTGTTTGCCTTCTAGATATTTCAAAGTTCTCTAATCTTCCTAAGGTAAGCAAAGCTTCTTGAAAGCCACGTTACTTGTCATGAAGATGACAGGGGTGGTTTGAATTGTGATAGCATGTTTGTACTGATATGCAGGGGGCTCAGTACCTAAGATTTTTAAATCTCAAAACTATATTTTCATACACTCTTAGTACTGTGTTTTGGCTGCTTCTTTCAACCTGGATTTCCAGATTTCATTTGGTTTTCCCCAGTACTAAAGTTATGCTCCTGTTGAAGATGCTGGTATATTATTGATTGCCTAGGTTTACATTTTTTCATACAGGGTGTTTTCATATTTTGCAATTAAGATGTCACCTTGAACGAAGGTGAAGCTGATTGAAGAGGTAAAGAAGTGTGATAATTAGGAGATCCACAGAGCTGCTTAGTCTTGTGATCCACCATGAAAACTATCTTCAATGATGAAGTGATTGTATTAGTTAAAATTAAGTGGTGATCCTGTTTGCACTGTTGTGGCATTTCATTTCTTTATTAATCAACTCATTGACAGATGAATACATTCCAAAAATTCCATGTCCTCATTTGTGTATTAGTTCATATAGGTCTAAATATTGCACCACTGTATTTCATGCAGTGGAAGTCTGTATGACCTTTTATTGCTAGTGCCAACATTTTCAAACAAGGGCTGAAGATTTGAATTCAGATCCTTTGCTGACAAAGTCCCATTTCTAATTCTCTTAGCCAAAATTATTTGGGGATGGAATAAAGCACTCAAATGTATTTAGAAGCCTAAAGTATGGCATAACTTGTGCCAAACAGCCCATTTCCTAAAAAGGTACTACTGTAATTCATACTATGAAAGTCTGTGTGATGCATTATTGCTGGTGGCTACATCTTTAATCGAGGGCTGAAGATTCTGTGTCCAAGTTCTCTACTAACAAAGACGATTTTACTTCCCATGGTCAAAGTTATTCAGTGGCAGAATAACAACCTCAAATGGAATTAGAAAGCTGCAGGATCCTTTGGAGGACCATCTCTCATTAAAACTCAAGATCAAGAATGTGACCCAAATATATTCTTGCACTGTGTAAATTCAGAGAATTCATTGATCTAATGGCTCGACAGTTTAGAGACACAGAGACAGATTCATAGACTTATACCTCCTCTTTGGAAGACCTGTTTCTAGGAATCCTTTAAGCACAACTGTCTTGAGAACATGTTTAACTGTCTCAAAAGAAAGCAATCATGGCCTAAGCAATAGAAGTGCTGTACTATACACCCAAACTCAGAAACTGAATAAAACTTGACATACAGGTTTTGAGGAGCAGTGAGTATATCAGACTCTTAATGTACACCCACCTCAACTGAAAAGGGTTGGTTGAACCTATACAAGATGGTTATTTGAAGGCACTACCTGTATTTGGTATGGACAGCATCTTGACAAAGTATTTATAAAGGCAATTGCCACAATACAAAATGTTATTCACATCAGAGTGTTGCGTTTGGCAAGTAGACTCTGTACTATGTTGTCGTCTTGGCAGGACAACATAATTTTTTAATTCCAAAATGGCAACTATCCTTTTAGGGTTTATTCTGAAACCCCAGTGCATAATATTAATTCATTAAACTGCTTTAAATTAAAAAACCATATGGCTCATACTTTGACGTTAAGCAATTTTTTCAGGACAAACCTGTGGGGAGTTAAGATAGATCTTGTCTCTTTACAGACAAGCAGGTTGTTTGAAAGTATACCTTGTTCTTGACATACCACTGAAGATCACCAGAAGCTTTAGGAGAGGAAGATAGGATCGAGCTTCAAGCTTTCTGAAGATCCCTAATTTCTAACCAGCCTCCATTATCTTACTATTTTTCTTTTAAACCTGTAAACGATTAGACCACACATGTTCTTTCCGATTAAGAAGACAGAGCAAACAAATGCACAACAGTGACTTGGCTTACAAGAGAAGGGACGAGCCAGTTACTGCTCGTGATTGTAGGCATTGCAGCCCTTGCAAGGCGAGCATATGGAGCTGAAATAGAAAATATTGGGTAACTTTTTTTGTATAGTGGTTTGAAACGTCATACCTTTTATCTTCAGCCTGAGGCTTAAACCATACCTATAAGGCATTATTAAGAAATTGTATCAAAAACCAGTATTGCACGTTTTGAATTTTTCACAGAACTACCAGTACTTCGTGCCCTGGTAACAAAAACGGAAGGAGGCAATCCAAAATCGGGTCATTGCATGGGGTCAAAGGCACATGTAGGATACCATACAAAAATACATCTGATAACCTGCTGCATTTTTATAAGCATATTTTTTCAAGAGTTTGCTCTTTTACATGTTTTCATTTTGAAACACTGAGGACAAATCGCTTTCTCTTGTGTTCTCCATATCAGCAAGAAACAGTCTCAAGGTCTCTTCAGGGTAAAGCTTCGTCCTTTTCTACATCAAGGGAAAGCGGCCGAGTGCCTGCCTCAGCTTTTCAGCAATCTGAAAAGAAACAAATTAGAATAATCATTCTAACCCAACAAGTTCTACAATAAGAGAATACATTTTCCAAATAACCATGAGATTTAACAGTGTATGATTAAACTAATTTAAAGGGATACAGGAAACACTTGAACACAATTTGCAAAGCAAATGTCATTTACTATTGTCCTAAATTAACAAAGCCTTAGAAGTCGGGAATCTGTTTGTGAAGGGCTGCACTTACATTTTGCAATTTGTTTAGTTGTGTGCACACAAAGCAGTGACTCCTAAGCATAAGCGACTGGGTCCCGTGCCAGACGCTATCTTTCCTGTGAATGCGGTTGAATAAAAAAAAAATCTAGCTTTCGCGCTAAGAATTTTTAAATTCTATTAAGGACACGGAGGCGAGGATTATGCTTCTCTTTCCATGCTTTATTTTTAACACAGCAGACAATGAACATCATGGAAAGTAAAAAACGACATGACCCAATACTAGTCATGACACCCATAGAGGAGGAAGCCTATAAAGTGTTGAATCACACCAAGTCACTCCTCTTTCTTTGTCCAAATTCAAAATTCAAAACCAAAAACCAAAATTCGCAACAGAAAAAACCAAAGTCTTAATCCAAAACTTGTAAACGGAATCTCGAAAGGCAGACAAACTGGCATCCCACTTGACTGGAAGAACGAAATCGCGGCAGATCGCCTTACTTCTCATCATTTCCTAGAAAAAAATGAAAAATCCAGGCCATAAAAACTGAATAACATAAGAAATACTTATATTACCAAACAATAGGGTGGGATAGCACTGACGTACAGTAATTTGCACATAATATCAACAAAATACCATGACATTCCAACATCATATATATACAGTGCGTGGGATAATCCTCGCCTCCGTGTCCTTAATAGAATTGAAAAATTCTTAGCGCGAAAGCTAGATTTTTTTTTATTCTATGTCAGGACCGGAGGCTCAGATTATGCTTGTTCAAAGCTGATTCACAACTACAGATGCTATATCAACAATAGGTTTATAATAAAAAGTTTTAAACGTAGAAGGCGAAGACCAATCTGCTGCCTTTAAAATGTCCTCTAAACGAGAACCTAAAACCAAAGACTTCGATGCCATAGCTCCTCTGGCAGAATGCGCACCAAACTTAGAAACATCAATACCTGCTTCACTCAGCAACCAACGCATCCACCTAGCGAGAGTGGCTGAGGAAACAGGATGATATGGTTTAACTACTGAAATGAGTAACTGACCCCCCATACCAGAACAAAACTCTTCTGTACTTACCTCGTAAGCCTTAAGACATTGTACCACACAAAGCTTGGGGTTGTCCACAAAACAGGGGTAAGTCACAGACTTCAAATTGCATTTAGTTCTACAGAGAAAAAACTCTCCCCGCCAAATCTAGAGCCCTAACATCTGACACTCTCTTACATGATATCAAACACAATAACATGGTGAGTTTAGCTGATAACTGTTTTCTAGACAAAAATCTATTAGCAGGCCAGGATTCTAAAAATCTAGGAACAACATTAACATCCCAAAGGGACGAATAACTGGGTCGAGGAGGGTTAGCTAACCTGATACCCCTCATTAATTTACACACAATAGGAGACTCACCGATGGGTTTACCTTCTACTGGCAAATGCCCTGCTGAAATAGCGGACCTGTAATTATTAATCAAACGGTACGCTAAACCTGACGCTGCTAAGGAGGAAAGGAAATTCAGGCCCAGACAGCTACCTGCTGAAGAAGGATCTGCACTCCCAGAACTACACCAAGCACTCCATCGCTTCCACGCCGAAGCGTATCTCTTGTGAGTACTGGAGGACCAGGAACCTGCAATGAAGTCGGAAGACTCCTGCGAAAGTCCTGGGATGACCAATCTCTGCCTGAAAGACGCCATGCCATCAGGGATAACTTGCCTGCCAGTATCAATGGATGTAACAAGCCCTGAGGGTCCTGGAGGAGATTATCTCGGAAGGGAAGGAGGATCGGATGATCGCAACTCAGTTCCATTGCTATCGGGAACCACGCTTGCGATCTCCAAAGGGGCGTCACTAGAACTAATTCCGCTTGCTGACGTCTGATCTGGGCCAAAACCCTGGGAATCATCAAGAAAAGAGGAAATGCATAACTCAGCTCCTGAGACCAGTCCTGAAGAAACGCATCCGTCTTTGATGCCTCTGGATCTGGTCTCCAACTGAAAAAACGTTTCATCTGCCGATTGAGGCGAGATGCAAACAGATCGATCGAAAAGGGACCCCACTTCGCAGACAGAGTTCGGAAAACTCTGGGATGTAACCTCCAATCGCTGAAATCACTCAGGTGACGAGAGTTCCAATCTGCCACTAAGTTGCTGGTCCCAGGGAGGTACTTCGCCACCACAGAAATCCTGTGCTGAAGACAAAAGTGCCAGAATTCCTTGGCTATTTCTGCCAGAATGCGGGAACGAGTTTCCCCCCAACTTGTTGACATATCTCACTGCCGAGATATTGTCCATGCGAAGAAGAATGCAACAATTCGCTCTGATGGAGGAAAGACTCTTTGATTGCAAAAGCGCCTGCTAGGAGTTCCAAGCAATTTATGTGGAGATTCATCTCCTTGCTGGACCATCTGCCTCCCGTGGACACTGAGCCGCACCGGGCTCCCCAGCCCCAACGGCTGGCGTCGGACTCCATCACTACATCCGGGAGAGAGCTGAATATGGCTCTGCCGTTCAAGGCTTCCATATGATCGAGCCACCAATGCATCTCCGCATGGGACTCCTCCGACAAGGGAACCTGATCTGCATAACTGAGACCCTTTTGAAGATGAGAAATCTTCAAACGTTGAAGGGCTCAGTAATGCAAAGGACCCGGGAAAATCGCCTGAATCGAAGAAGATAGCAGGCCCACCATGCGAGTAATCGCTCTCAAGGAAACAGTCTGTTTGGATAATAGAGACTTCAATTCTCTCTTGATTGACCGGATCTTCCCCGAAGGAAGAATCAGAAGAGACCGTAATGAGTCTATCTGGAACCCCAGAAAGTCTATCTGATGCGAGGGGACCAGGACAGATTTCTGGGCATTGATTATGAAACCCAGACTCTGAAGAAGAGACACCGACCAATTGATGTGGTCTAACAGAAGATCTCGATCTTGAGCCATGATTAAGATGTCGTCTAGGTACACAATAAGTCTGACCCCTTCGGAGCGAAGGAATTCTACTACTGGACGCATGACCTTCGTGAAACACCAAGGGGCAGAGGACAGGCCAAAGGGGAGGACCTTGTACTCGTAACATTCAGTCTCCCAATAGAACTGAAGGAACCTCCGATGCGGAGGAAAAATAGGAATGGTCAAGTAAGCATCCTTTAGATCTAAGCAAACTAACCAGTCTCCCTCTTGGAGAACATCTCTTAGTAAATGGATACCTTCCATTTTGAAATGACGATATAGCAAAAAACCGTTGAAGTCTTTTAAATTTAGAACTAGGCGAGAGCCGCCCCCTTTCTTGTCTACTAGAAAGACTGGACGGACAAACCCTGAAGGGTGAAGGAGAACTCCGATAACGGCACCCTTCTTGAGCAGAGCCGCAATTTCTGCGGAAATAAGACTGTGTTCTTGATGGGAAAAATATCCCTGCCTGGGAAGGCATGTTTGATAAGGGGTCTCGTAAAATTCTAGTTTGAACCCCTGTACGGTCTCTAAGACCCAAGCATCTGCTGAAATTAGATGCCAATTCTCCAAAAACCTCTGAGTTCTGCCCCCCAACATTACTTCTGAACTCACGATCAAGCTCACCTGTGGCTCCCGAGTCCTGGGAGAAAGATTGTTGTCTCTTGGCTCTTCCTCTGCGGAATCTGCCTCGACCATACCTAGGTCTTGACGGGTAGAAGGTAGACGAGGAGGAGTCGTAACTCTGGTAACCCCCTCTTCCTTGTTGGAAGGATCCACGATGGGGGCTTTGCTGATTGAAACGGCCGAAGGCACGCCCTCTGTAGCGTCCGGCCCCTCGAAAAAGTGGACGCAGCACTCTCCGTATGGATCCTTGTGCCTTGTCCAGAGTGGCGTAGGTGGATACGAACTTAGCCAGTTCCTTTATGAAGGGAGAGCCAAATAGTAGGCCCTGAGCCACTGGGCCAGATTCAGATGCAGCGAGGTCTGCCAGTTTGGGGTCTAGTTTCATCAAGACCGATCTGCGTCGTTCAGATGAGATAGCGCAATTAGCATTGCCCAAGAAACATAGAGCTCTTGGAGCCCAGCCTACTAGAATATCCGGGTTAATGGGGTCACCCGATTCCTTGGCTTGAAAGGCCAATTCCAGAATCTTAGTTAGTGGTCCGGAAATGTCTAAAAGTTTGTCTTGACATCCACGCCAGGCGCGATCGATACCCTTCTTAGGATCCTTGGCTGACTTTTTTGAGGAACGTAACAATGGTAGGATCTAACTCTGGAGTCTCTGTAACCTTGGAGGGAAAGTCAGGTCTGGGGCACTCAGACCTTAATCTAGATCGAATATCTTTATCAAACCCGTGTCTGATATGGGCTTTTACATAATCCGCCACCTCAGGGGGTGGTAACCACAGAGAGGATCTGGGGTGCACGATGTCCTCTGGCTCAAAAGTCAACACCTTAGGGGTAGGGGCCTCCTGGTGGTGGGCTTTCTTCTTGCGTTTACGTGGAGGAGTGTCCTCCTGTTCGGAAGAGTTATCAGATGAAACGGAAGAAGAGGCTGGAGCATCCACAGCTTTCTTTAGCGATCCCGCATTGTAATCATGCTCTCGCCATATTCCTTAAAAGGGATTGGAAATCCGCAGCATGCGGATTAGAAGTTTGTTTTGCAGATTGTGAGTCTGCCGCAAAGGAAGGGTCTCCCAAAGAGGGGGCGCCCACGGGCGCTGACCAAGCTTGTTGATCGACCAAACCCAAGACATGATGCTTAATGGGCTGAATGGCCTGAACCAAGGCCTGATTGACTGAATGACGCACTCCCGGGTCTAAAGCATACACCAAATCCTGGTCAAAAGAGCCAGTAGTATCATCAAAATAGTACAAGTCCTCGGCTTGGTCATCATAACCAGCCATACTGAAAACAGTAAAAAAGGTAGCTCTTGAGGAGCAGTATCACCAATAAAATAATAAATCAGGGCAGAAACAAATTTCAACTTTTTCAGATGTGGAGGGAGTTGCTCTGAAGGGGTTAAATGCCCTTGAAACCAGGCCCAGCCTGAATAGGAATTGTTTCAACCCCAGTGTCCAAGCACCGGGGCGTAGTGGGAGCTGAGCCGGTGGATATGTATATTAACAGGGGCTTAAAGTGCTGTAGCACTTAGTAAACACAAGGCAGAGCCTCTAATAATAATATCCTCTTGCCGAGGGGCCAAATAGCGCAGATGCGCTGAATGTCGTCGAGGCAGAGCCTCTATAAAGCCCTCACAATGGTAATTAAAGTAATTTCAGTTCAGCCAAGCTCTCAAGAATGCGCTCTGATAAGGGCGCTGAGGGACCGGAACCGGAGAGAGGAAAAAACTATTTAGTTCAACGCTCCGATGAGCGTGAACAATTTCACAAATAACGCTCCGAGCGAGCGTTGACAAATAAGGGCCCCGGGGGAGGAGGATCAATAATGAAAAATCTAAGGGGAGAAAGCAATTAGCTTTAACGCTCCGTCGAGCGTGAGAAAATCTTTAAACAAACAAACAAACGCTCCGAGCGAGCGTTAAATCGGGGAAGATTAAGCGGCTGGCAGGAGCGAGCGGGCAGAGAAGAAGAGCGGTCTCGCACGCGCGTCTAGGACGAAGGAGAAGGGGGGCAGACCGACGTGGGTCCCATAAAACGTGCTCACGCAGAGTGCGGATTGTAAAATTAAATAAATTTCAACTAGACAAAACATCTCCATGGCATGAAAAAGGACTGCGCAAGGAGCGCGAGTCCTGCTCCCTTACTCCCACTCCAAGTATCAAAAGCGCTCAAATGGGCGCTTATAAGGAGGGGAAAAGCCCGCTCCCAACACGATTTAAAATATCAATAGTAAGAAAATATCACACTTATCTGGCTGCGAAGCAGCAAAGAAAGAGGAGTGACTTGGTGTGATTCAACACTTTATAGGCTTCCTCCTCTATGGTTCATCACGTGTCATGACTAATATTGGGTCATGTCGTTTTTTACTTTCCATGATGTTCATTGGCTGCTGTGTTAAAAATAAAGCATGGAAAGAGAAGCATAATTTGAGCCTCCGGTCCTGACATAGAATTCCATTAAGTTTCTGTTTTTGGGGCCGCGCCCTAATATTCTTTCCATTTTTGATTAGGTATGATTTACTGACTTTTTTCACCATATAAGTATGCCCCTGCTGAATTTGTTCAGTGACGTTTTCTGCTATTTTTCTCACAGATATCAGGGAGCAATCAAAATTATTTCTACTTGGTTTCTTTTAATCGTGTTTTTATTCAATTTTTTATGTGCTCATGACAAAATTACAGCCGTGCGTTACTGCACAGCAGTCAACATGCCACGCAGGCCATACTCACATGCAGTGTGCCGGGCACCAGGATACACAATACAGGCACATCAGCAACTGATACAGCTTAGAAACTAGTATTCAATATATACAAAACTTGTAGACAACAAAAGCAGCTCGACTGGAATCAACCGTATGAACAAGAGGGGGTGCCAGGGCATGGGGTCAGTGGACGATGCCCAAGAAGGGTGGGGAGGAGGGCCACAGTAATCAGTGTCACCACCTATATACCACCGCCACTCCTGGGTGGGAGTGTTTCCAAGATAAGGTTTAAATATTCTCATACGTGGTTCCAACCCTGGGGCTAGTGTCACATGATGCCTCAGGACTCCGGTCCCCGAGAACTGTGCATGGGGTTAATGTCGCCAGGGGAGTCTTTGACAAGACATCCAACATGGCCTCCCACACCGCTAGGTCTCGTTCATTGTTTTCATCAGTGCACATGGCACGTAGGAGTCTCTCCTGCACAACGCCCCATTCTAGGACATTAGTTAGCCACCTACTACCCACCAGTGCCGTGGACTGCAGCTATCCTGTTTGGCCAAGATCAGCCCCAAACAAAGCCAGTGTATGGCAGATTTTGGCCCGAGGGTGAGGCGCTGGGAGCACCCCAAGCAAGCAGAGCTCCACAAAGGACTCCAGCACCACCTGTGTGACCTCTCATACCATCTGCAGGACCTCCGCCCAGTATCCTGTAAGCGTGTTCTGTCTATCCTATGTAAGCGTTGAGGGGTTAAGTATGCCTGGTGGAGTTAGTAAAACTGTATGAGTTCAAATCTCATGGTGCTGGCCACCTCCTTTGTCTGGGCAAATGCTTGTTTCCAGGCACTCGCCACGAGATGCGTCATCAGTGACTCCGTCCACCTATCATTAACCACTGTGGTGTCTGTGTGGCAGTCAACCTTAAAGACAGCATAGAAGTGGGATATCAGGCCTCTAGATGAACCAAGGAACAGCACCGTCCGCAAAGTCTGGAACTCCACGGGCTTGACTGGAAATGGCCAGATCTCTAGCATCGTGCAAGATATTTTGGTGTACTGGAGGAACTGCCCCTCATGTAGGTCATACGCATTCTGTGCCTCCGTTATCATAAGGAATATACTGCAGTGCAGCCACCGGCATACCACTGGATCAGACCCATCACCAACTGTATATTGCGTATATGTTTCAGCCACCGCAATGGCAACATTGTGGCATAGGGGCCTGACGCACACACATGTCACAACCTGCTCCCATGCCTCAATCACCTGCCTAACAATGAAGGGGCAATCAATGGGAGCCCCAGCATGAGGTAATGTGGAATTTCTACCTCGTTGCCCAATGAGGGCCCAGCAAGGATTTCTCTGTCTTGTGGCCGTCATCACACCACAAAGCATACTGAAGCAGGCTGGCAAAATAATACAATTGGAGGTCCGGTAAACCCAAACCTCCCTGATCTGTGTCCAATTTGAAAATGTCCAGCTTGACTCTGCTGCACTTGCCAGCCCACACCAGGGACACCAGGAGTGTATTAAGCTGAGCGGAAGTGGATGAGGGGGATCTAATACAATTTCTACTTTGTAAGTTTTATATCATCGTCGTTTTAGGGGAGTATGCACTAGGTGGAGTTTGCCTGTGCTATTGAATGATTAAACATACACATCAGGCGCTGGGACTACTTTGTGGTCCTTATTAAACTTCGTTTAGGTTACAACTTGTACAGTTATTCCTTTTACAACACTTTGTCTTGATGATGGCCCTGGTCAAGTCAGCCTTTGGGCTGAAACATCAACCATTACCTAGGAGATATGGACTGTTTTATGCTTCTTTATGTAATTTATTCTGATTTCTGTTAAATTGTCCTTAGCATCAATGACAGCCTATTGCTCAGTATAGTTCATATCAGTAATTTAGTGTTGCTCTAATTTGATCTTTCGATTAAAAACAAAAATATATTTTTTGCAATTAATATCTGTTTATGTGTAGTACAATATGTATTTAATATTTGATTAATATTTGATTGGTTAACTTTGTTCTAGTAGGGTTCAATTGGGTTTCATAAGTTTTTTTCTTGTTTTGTTTGTACGGCCTACTGTGTACTTACACATCTAATTCAGTTACAAAGCATCACTCTTGATGGTCGATGTTATCCCAAGTGAACCATATTGATTTCGATCAACAGCACTTACATTTACAGCAAAATTTTTGACTTTCATTGGACTGACCGAGTCCAAGAGTTAACAATTCAAGCATGTGTAAAATTGCAACACCTGCATTTGTGCATTTATTTTTCTTTGGTTTCTGTACACAAAACCTATTCCTACACCAGGTTTACATTTGAGTGGTTACCTACCATTTCCCATATATCCACTGTCCTTACTCTGGGATCAAGGATTGGCACCTCATGCTCACAAATAGCTCTTTCTCATGCCTAAGCTCAACACAGAGTTGCAAAAACCTTTGTGAATAAAGGCACAAGTTACCCTAGATATTTCAAATGAACTCAGGGAAAACTAACAATACCAGTTAGGGGTGCCAATTAAACAACACATATATCTGAGAAATCCTTAAGATAACCCTGAGTTAGACGACCAGCAGAATGGCATCCACAGCTCCGGCTGCTTTCACAAATATTCCCTCTGCCTTCGAGTTGAAAATGTGCTCCAAAGGTCCAACATTCCCCTTCCATCATTCACTGCCCATATTTGATGTAGGGGGTTGGTCACCAAGTGAGGTTTGGACCACTTGTTCCTCAAATTGTGGCTTATACTATGAAAGAGTAGGTGAGACCACCCAAAAATGAAATGTTCAGATTGTTCTTAGGCAATACATTGTCAATTTTAAACAGTTCACATGTTCTAGAACATTCAAAACATGATTGTAGTCATATTGTTCATCAAGAACTCCTTTAATGCAAAAGTTGAGGAAGACAGCAGATACGTGTTATGCCCCTTACATGGTTGAAAAACTGGGGCTTTTCTCAAGGCTGTAAAGTGAAGAAAACAAGAAATCTAGTTTAAAAAATTGATTTGCCTGTAGAACAGGTAACCACGTCCCATAGTGAAAATAGTTGAGGTTACCAATTAAAGGTAAAAACACAGTAAAATAAAAGTTTCAATATGCTTTTCAACTGTTTCTCTAAATGTTTATCGATTCATCACCAGAGGTATCTAAGTTTGATTTCCTCTGGCAGAGAAACAGAATGGAGGAGAAACATGGTGCTGGACTATAGATATGCATACATGCAATGGTGACTAAAAGCCAAAAGGTGGAATCAACATGACATGCATCCGATGGTTGGTGCCTAAATGCATGAGGCATCGCGTATAAACCTCAGAGCAGTCAGGACATACCTCAAGCAGGATAGATTGTGATTACTGGTAGGACAGGACTTGGTGAAGGTGTGGGACGAAAAGCTGAGCCAGTGTTTGAAGGTGACAAGAAAAGTACAGGGAAGAAAAAAACAAAATACCAACATCCGCACCCAGTTTTGTGAGCTCACTGTAGCTTAGGAAGATTTTGTCCACCACTTGTTTGTAGCCAATGTGTAATCTACTGCAGTGATGCTTCCTTACATCTCCATTTTAATCTCCTTGTTGGGCATATTAGAGTGTTATCAAAAACACAGTATTTATATCCTTATTTGTCCTAATAAACATGCCATAAGGAGCAACACTATCCTAAGTACTGCTTTTCCACGCCAATCCTTGATCGTGGCAACATTTCCTCACATTAGACTTAACTATTCCTAGTACACTCATTGCCACATTCCGAAAATATCGTAAGAGCTAGGCAATTTATCTTACGTTTTTAATTTGCGTCATGTTTTAAAAGTGGTTCTCGCCATGGTATGTGGCGATTCCCTTTACTGTCCTTTGGTAATGGAACACTTCCCTTTGAAAAGCATATTGAAACTTTTACCTTACTGAGTTTTTACCTTTAATTGATAACCTCAACTATTTTGACAATGGGACGTGGCAGTAGTTGCAGAACATTTAGTATACCAACACAAATATCATTCGTAAAGGCAAGTGCCTTTTTATGGAACAATTCTTTTTATTGAGAGTATGAACAACGATTACACAGCGATTAGCCTACAACCCATTGGGCCTGGCCGTGGAACAACAAGTAAAGCAAGTTAAGCAGTCAAAGGAAACATCCGTAACCCAGAGACCGCAGGAGCCCTCAACGGTTGAAGGAAACTGTGTAGAAAAGAACACAATTAACATTGTCCACCCTCTGCCATACCCTGGTACCGTTACGCCTGTGTGAGCTTGTATTGTGGGGGTATGTTAGAACAAGAGGGGGAGGTAGTGTGTGTGGAGGGTACCATAAAGGTGGTGGTCATGCCAGGGGGCTCTGATCAGGGATCATCCGCAAAAGTTTCAAATAAACAGGCCAAGTTAATTTGCGGAATTCAGAAGACAGGAGGTGAATGGAGGGGGCCGTCAGTGTAATGCCCAGCTCCGTCTCCCACTGCAGCTGCCCCTTGGTCTTGGGTGGGCTGCACTCCTGTGTCAAGAATGTGTAGAGTTCAGATATAAGGTGTCTGTCGCCCTGCTTAAGTAGGAGCCACCCTTCAAAGGGGGACAACGGTCTACTCGGCCCAGGCCCGACCCCCAGTGGCAAACCTGGAGGTAGTGTACTTAATCGGCGTACATAAGGGAGTAGCTGTCCTTTACTTGAGTAAAGGGTATGAGCCCCTGAGTGTCAGAGGCAACCTATCTGCTTACATCCTCCCTCGCGCCAGTGACAGAATTGTTTGGGTTGCACCTGGGGGTTAAAGTCAGGATTGGCCAGAATGGGAGTCATAGGGGAGGGAAAGGTGATGAGGCCCCCCCTGGTTGCTACAGAGTCCCACACCACAAATGTTGCATGGGTGACAGGTGAGGAGTATAGGCCCCATGCTCTATGTTTACAGGGAAGCCACATTTCTTTCTGGATATGGGAAACAGCAATGGATTGGTCCATAAAGGTCCAGTGCTTCTATGTCATTGGGCAGTTCCATTCTATCATGTGTCACAGTTGAGTCGTCCGGTAGTAGCGAAGCAGCTGCGGTACCGCCAGTTCACCCAGTATTTTGGGACGAGACAGCAGATGTCGGTGCAGTAGAGGTTGCTTACCATCCCAGATAAACCTGTCAATTCTGAGTTGGAGGGATTGAATCATTTCTTTGGGGGGGGGGGGCAGAGGGTGGTCAGGGGTAGGGTCTGAAAGAGGAAGAGTATGCACAGAACAATAGTTGTTTTAACTGCTGCAATCCTGTCCATCCAAGAGAGACAGAGGCGGATCCATGCTGCCAAAACTTGTGCTTGTAAGCCTGTGTAGCTGGCCACCACCATGCTTGAGAGTGTATGAGCTAAGAGATGCCCATATAAGGTATACTGTCCCTTGTCCACCCAAAGGGGAACTGAAATTGTAGAATGCGTTTGTGGTCAGGATGTACCAAGAGGTTCAAGATCGGGGAATTCTGTAGATTGACTTTGAAGCCAGATACCCAACCCAACCCAACTCCCAGAGCTCGTCAGTGAGCCCAAGAAGGGAGGTCAGAGGGGTTGTAATGGAAAGGATAACACCATCTGCATAGAGGCAAACGAGATGTTGGCATCCCCAAAAAAGGGATCACGGATATATCCAGGTTCTGTCGCAGAGAAAAGGGCTCCATGTACAGAGCAAAAAGAAGAGGAGACAAAGGGCAGCCCTCCTGAGTTCCTCGCTGTATAGGGAAGGAGGGGGAAGAAACACCACTGACTCAGACCGAAGCTTTAGGGGCGCTGTATACACTTTGGACCAATTTACAAAATCAGTCCCGATCCCAAAGTGATGCATCGTTTCAAAGAGGTAGGGCCAATGAACGCAATCAAACGCTTTCTCTGCATCAATGGACAGGAGAAGGGCCTCCCTGTGTGTCTTATCAATAAGGTGCAGAATGCGCTTGGTATTGTTGCTGCATTGGCAAAAGGGGATAAATCCGACCTGATCTGGATCAATTAGACCGGGCATAAGAGGGTTGGGGCAGTGCGCTAAAATACTGGTAAAGAGTTTTGCACAATTGTTGAGGAGAGAAATAGGTCTATTGGGACTACAGAGGTTTGGGTCCTTGCCTGGCTTGGGTATCACTGATATAGCAGCATCTAGCATAGTATCTGTAAGGGTTCCCGTCTTTGCAAAGGAGTTAAAAACAGTCGGGTCAGCAAAGGAGCTAGGACTGGACAGAATGCCTTATAAAATAGTGAACTGAAGTCATCCTGCATGGGTGATTTTCAACATTTTAAGGCGGGCTATTGTGGCAATCACCTCTTCTATCTGGATGGGCCGGTCCAGCGCATCTGCCTCTGTCTCAGGGAGAGCATTGTGTGTAGCCCATGGAGTCGCTAGTCAGGGCGTGGCAAGACGCATAAAGGGCACTATAGTATGCTTGGAAGCCCAAGGCTATACACTCAGCAGATCTGATAAACTCAGAAGAAGAGGTGAAGACTGATTTAACGGAGCCTGCAAGGGTTTTGCTATGCAAGCGGTGCACTAGCATTTGTCCACAGTGGTTGCTCCCCAAGTAGAACTTATGTTTAAGGCGCAAAGTCGCATTCTCAGCCCTATACAAGTCTAAGGGCTTAAGAAGGTACCTGCCATTCTCCAAGACCCTCCAGATTCTATGCGCCCCAGAGCATTTATGAATTGCTTCCAATTCAGAGACAATATCTTCCAGACTGTGCCACTTTTCATGCTGTCGTTTGTGCTCGGCCGCTGGCATAGCTATTAGTTCTCCTTGAATGATCAATTTCAAAGCCTCCAAGACTGAGACCAAAGTGGTCTCTCAGGTTTTGTTAACCTGGAGGTAGGACACAATCTTTTTGCGGAGGGAGTCGACTGTTGCAGGAGAGAGGCACAGGGAGTCCCGCAAGTGCCAAGTGGAGCAGGTAGACCATGGGGAGGGTAGGCGCAGCATGAGAATTAGAAGGGCATGATCAGAGAGGGAGCATGGGGCGATGAGTGTGTCTGAGGCAAGTGGTAGCATGGGAGGCATGGCAAGAAAGCAGTCACTATGTGCATAGGTCTTATGGGCAGCTGAGTAGTATGTATAGTCTCTTGAGGTAGGATGAAAGTGCTGTCATGCATGTTGGAGGCCGCAATCTGCAAGCCACTGTAATCCAGCAACTGAGAAGGCCCCTCTTTGGTCTGAGCGTTGTCTGGATCGGTCTGTATATGAATTCATAACCCGGTTCATGTACCCCCCCACCAGAATGTCTGCATCTGCCATTCAGAGCACTGATGCTAGTGAGTTCATGATGAAGGCCTCCTGTTGTGTGTTAAGGGCATAGATGTTCACTAGTGTGAAGTGAAAGGAGCCTATTTTAAGCCTAAGCGCCAAAAGGTGACCCTTTACCTCTGCTTTTGTGGAGAGGACACCCATGCGCCCCCCCCGGAACCACGGGAAAAAATAAATGTGACTCCTCCCTTTTCAGTACAGCCAGAGGATCAATACTGACGTGGAATCCAGCGGGTATGCATCCTGTGTATATCTTTAGCAAGTAAATGTGTTTCCTGTAAGAGACAAATATTGCACCCAATTGCTCAAGGAGAGATAGGACAGCCAACCTCTTTGAAGAATGATTGAGACCCCAGACGTTGAGACTAAGAATTTTGAGTTTCATAGAGTGTTACCTAGGCATCTAGGGAGGTCCCCACAAGGGCCTCGGAGGTTCGCCTTATTGGATCATCAGGCATCAACCCTACGTATGATAGAGACAGATAAGGTGGCAGGAAAAGTTGTGTCAGCCGATGTACCAGGGCAACCAAACCCCTCCCCCTTCAAGAACAACAGAATAAAAACCCCATCCCCAAAACACATAACAGTCTATAATCCATGGAAACATAAACTAGTATGTTGTCCAGGCTGATAAATTGCGGATGCCATTTCCCCTGAAGCAGAGAGGTAAGTCCAAGTCAAGAAGAGAGAGTCCCCTAGCCCACACCCACCCTGAAGTACCGTTCCGCCAAAGTGAGGAAATTGAAGGTTGACGCCCCACTCTTTAGGAAGAGTCTACCTTGTCTGTGTCCTTCAATAGTGATTCCTGGACAGCTCATCGTTTTACGGGCAAAGTTTCAGGATCCTGGGGAGCCACACCAGTGAGTTGGTCCGAGCGGCGTTTCTGCATTTGGCTCTGTGAAGTCAGGCTTTTTGTACTAGCTGGGCAGCCGTCCGCGATGACCTCCTCAATACCTAGCACGCGGCAGGCCTCCTGAAGGGACTGGATCTGATGAAGTTTCCCCTCAAGACGAGACGATCTGAAAGGGATGGCCCCAAGAGTAAAATGTGGGCAGTGACTGGGCGGAAACCGTGTCATTTCTATAGGCGTGATTGCAGCGAGATCCTGGAACAGCAAGGGAGTGTGCCTCTGAACTAAAGTGGGCGCAGGGTGCGGGCCTTGCGCAGGATGGATTCTTTCAATTCAAAATCGTGCACGCACACGAGGATATCTGCAGGAGGTGGCTTTCGCTGCCTGTGCCGAGCCCATGAAGCCTGTCCCGCTTTATTTCTGTTTCAGGAGGATCACCTAGCATTTGCCGGAAGAGGCACGTGACATGTTCATTGAGGTCAGGTCCCTCTGCATTAGTCAGGAAGCCCCCGATCTGGATGTTGTTCCTTCTACAGCCATTCTCTAGATCCTCTGTGTGTGCCTGCAGGTCTAGCTGTTTGTTCCTGGAGCCAAAGGATTTCTTGTTTGAGCCATTCTATTTCCTCACTATGGCCAGTGTCCTTGTCCATTAGTGCGGAGACCCTCTCCCTGACACTGTCCAGGTCGCAGCGTATGTCCCGCAGGTCTGCTGAGAGGCCTTTCTTGACTGCCTTTAAGTCATCATGGGGAGAACAGAGACCAAGGCTGTCACTGGGCTGTCAGTGGTCTCCTTCTCCGGCAGACGATCAGGCTCATAGGAAGGCGCCCCATCCCCTGCTGAGCCCTCCAAGGGTCTCGTCAGCAAGTCTCGGAGGGAGCAATCTTTTTTGTTCGGGGCTGTGGACATGGTGGTGGTGCCCACTCTAGATCAGTAGGAGGTCACAGTCACAGGAAGCGGTCGGAAGCCACAGAAAGGAGAACGAGGGACTCTGGGTGCAGGCTCCGCAGCCATTCATCAGATGCAGGGAGAGCGGCCTCCTTGACAATGCGTACTACCAAGGTGCAGTCCAAGAGCCTCCCTTAGGTTGGTCGCCGAACAGGGCCCAGACAAAGGAATGTAGAGCAAGTATGTGCGCAGACTCTCCCAGACATCAGTTGTAGAGTGTAGAGGGTTAGCTATGAGAAACATACAGTAGGCAGAGCGCAGCTCTAGGGCGTGTCATCAGTCCAGGTTGTTTGTGGTTAGGAGTAATGCAGAGAGCGCTGAGGGGAGATCAAAGCATATTCAGGCCACTGCGACGTGAGCTCTGGGAGTCAACACCTTCTCTTCAAAGCCCGGGTAGTGGCCCGAGGCAGGTGGCCACATCACCAGGCAGAAAAGTCAAAGTGTCTGTGAAGTTCCACTGGTTTGTCGAGGAGAGAGGCGCCACTCACCGTCAAGTCTGGCCCTTCACCAAGGACTCAGAGCTCTCCAGTCTCCAATGTTGCCCCTAGGCTGGGTGACCATCTCACTCTCAGCGGCTGCGCACTTTAGTCAGTGCGGCCTACCTGCACCATCTTAGATTCACAGGCAATGCACCAGAGACTGCCACTCCGGGACACGGCTTCCAGCATCAGGTGGAAAGCGCTGAGGGGCCTACGCGTAGTCCTCAGCCTCCACGCAGGTCAAGGGAGGGCTGTAGGAGGCAAAATCCACAGCAAGGAGCGCACTGGATGTTGCTGTGCTTGGCGGGTGGTGGAGAGATCAGGAAATGTGTCTTAACCGCCCGCCATCTTGGCCGCGCCCAGTGTCTTTTTTTAAATAAATATTTCCTCACCTTCTGAAAACTTTGCTCAAGAGTAAAGTAATTAATTTTGAAGGAGGATCCGGGACTGTCCTGGCACACAACTAACAAAATCATTCAATACAGTCTAATGAAAATTGACTGAAGAGCATCTTTAGGGCAAAGCTGAAGCAGCCACATGAATAAAGGATTAATATCCCATTAAGCAGTTGTTGAAGCAGATATGCTAATTAGAAATTATTAATGAATGTTTATGTGTTTTGATTAACAAGAAAACTAAATGTAGAGAAATTAATGTGCGCATTTGAAAATGTGCCCATGGAGAGTGACAGCCAATTTATACAAATTTGTACTAAAATAATAAAAAATGTACAAAATATTGAAAATGCATAATAATAATGTAGTAGTATGTCATATTGAGATGTATAACATGTGTTTTGCATTATATTGTAGAGTTAACTAAGCCGAAGTTGTGGCCTAGTTTTGTCAGGCCTCATTCAGAAGATTAATTTCTAGCACACTGCAGAGAGGCTGGTGCGTTGAACTGTACATGAACTGCATATGTTAATAAAATCTGCTTAGCTAGAATTTTCTGCAATGTGCCGACGGAGAGGAGATGATGGAACTAAACATGTAACAATTTTGGTGTGAGACAGACTCAATGTACTTTCCCAGGAGTTGAACAATAGAAGCACAGCTGCGATCGGGGGCCAGGAAACAGTTTCAGAAGGCCTCGTAAGAAAGGGGAGAGATAATAAAAAAAAAAATGACAGGGGGTCGCCCGTGGGCGGGGTGACCCCCTGTGGGGGCAATTTTTTTTTTTTTTAGATGTTGTAGGGTTTCCCTGGGGGCCATTTTGGCCCCAAGGAAACCATACAACAACTAAAAAAAATAGATGTATATATAGATCTATATATATATATATATCTATATCTATGTACATTGATATATATCTATAGATATATCTATGTAGATAGATAAATATATATATATATATATATATATATAGAGGTAGATCTATATATATCAATCAAAGATTTATAAAGCGCGCTACTCATCCGTGAGGGTCTCAAGGCACTGGAGGGGGGACGGGGGGAGGGAAAGGGGCTGGGAGGTTCACTGTTCGAAAAGCCAGGTTTTGAGGCCCTTCCTGAAAAGAAGTAGGTTTTGGGTCTTGTGAAGGTGGGTTGTGAGGGCGTTCCAGGTTTTGGGTGCAAGGTAGGTGAAGGATCTGCCCCCGGTGGTGGTGTGTTTGATGCGGGGGACAGAGGTGAGAGAGAGGTCAGCTGAGCGGACGTTTCGTGTGGGGGTGTGGAAGGTGACTCTCGTTGAGGTAGGCAGGGCCTGTGTTGTGGAGTGATTTGTGTGCGAGGATGAGGATCTTGAAGGTGATCCTTTTGTCAGTGGGGAGCCAGTGGAGGGATTTGAGGTGTGGAGAGATGTGTTCGTGTCGGGGGAGGTCGAGGATGAGTCGTGCTGCTGAGTTCTGGATGCGCGTAGTTTGCGCTTGAGTTTTAGAGTGGTGCCGGCGTAGAGGGCGTTTCCGTAATCAAGCCTGCTGCTGATGAGTGCGTGAGTGACAGTTTTTCTGGTCTCTGTGGGGATCCATTTGAATGTTTTTCAGTATACGGAGTGTGTTGAAGCATGAGGGGGTGAGAGCGTTGATTTGTTGGGTCATCGAGAGGGAGGAGTCTAGGATGATGCTGAGGATGCGTGCGTGGTTGGCGGGGGTGGGTGCAGGGCCTAGCGTGGTGGGCCACCATGAGGGGTCCCAGGTGTTTTTGTGTGGGCCAAAGAGGATTATTTCGGTTTTGCTTGAGTTGAGTTTCAGGTGGTTGGCTGTCATATATATATCACTTTTGTCAATATGTGTGTGGTTTCCCTGGGGGGAAAGGGTCCGACTTGTCTAGTGGCAGTTTTAGTGCCATAAAGAAGCGCAGAAGGTTTATATGCCTACTGCAAAGAGCAAATCTGTATTTTATGTAAATAGCTGAGTACATTAGTAAACTCAGCCATTACCTGCGCTATAATACCAATGAAATGTATGTGCGGGGTGGAGGTCGGCTATGGAGAGATGAAGGGCACTTTTGCTGGGTGGTAATTAGGGAATCCGAGGAGGAGGGAGTGGGAGCACCAATAATGATTGTTGGACTGGGCGCAGGAGGTGCTAAAGACTGTGACGAATGGTATGTGACAAGGTGTTTTTTGAGTGTCTTGAAAGTACGTGCTGATTGAGGGAAGAAGCGCAGGTAAGGTGGCCTCTACTGTTGCACGTATCTCACACACACCATCGATTTTGTGACTGTCTACGTAAGCTAGTGTTTTAGAGCAACAGTTTAGCCAATAGCAGAGATGGCATCTTGATGGATGACTGCTGCCTGCACTCGGGTTATAGAGGACCGCTCTGACATAGGATCAGAGACTGAGACATCAGATACTGAGACAGCATCTGAGGGATAGGACAATGGCGCAGACTCTGGGAGTGATATTTCAGTCAGAGGAGTCCCATTTGATAACTCCTCTTCCAGTACATAATGAGGAAGGTGATGAGGACAGTCCTGCTGTCCCTTCGCAAGCTGTTCGTGCAACTGGGTAATAGTGGGTTAGGCCAACCCAGAGAGCAGGTGAATGCGGCGGCAAGCAGAGAGAGAGAGAGAGTGCTCTCTTGGGAGCTCCCCAATTTAGTTCAGCCCCAAATTCTACCACCCAAATCATATTGTGGAGACATCAAAATTATCTATGGCAAAACAAACTGGTTTTGTAAGGCAGGCACCAGTGTTTTTGGTCCTGGATTCGGCGGCCATATAGAGAAACACACTAAACCCAAACATTTCTGCAAACTAGACATCCGGGGGAGTCCACAGAGGTGTGACTTGTGTGGATTCCCCAGAATACCCTGCAAAGCTGAAATGTTGGAGAAAAAAAAACTAAATCTTTCTTGCATTTCTGTCACACAAACTACAGGAATATGCTGGGATCCACAACATTCCTACCACCCAGTGACTCCTCACCTGTCCTGATAAAAACACTACCCCACTTGAGTGCCTACACCTAGTGCCTGTGTCAGGAATGGATCACCCCAGGGTCAACAGCTGCCTCACGTAAGGACCAACATTGACCGTTGTGTGATCTATTCCTGTCGCGGGCACCAGGCCTAACCACACAAGTGAGGTATCATATTTATCGGGAGACTTGGGGGAACGCTGGGTGGAAGGAAATTTGTAGCTCCTCTCAGATTCCAGAACTTTCTGTCACCGAAATGTGAGGAAAACTTGTTTTTTGAGCCACTTTTTGAGGTTTGCAAAGGATTCTGGGTAACAGAACCTGGTCAGAGCCCCACAAGTCACCTCATCTTGGATTCCCCTGGGTTTCTAGTTTTCAAAAATGTGCTGGTTTGCTAGGTTTCTCCAGGTGCCGGCTGAGCTAGAGGCCAAAATCCACAGGAAGGCACTGTTTTCTATGAAAAAATGTGATGTGTCCACGTTGTGTTTTGGGGCATTTCCTGTCGCGGGCGCTAGGCCTACCCACACAAGTGAGGTATCATTTTTATCGGGAGACTTGGGGGAACGCTGGGTGGAAGGAAATTTGTGGCTCCTCTCAGATTCCAGAACTTTCTGTCACCAAAATGTGAGGAAAACTTGTTTTTTTAGCCACTTTTTGAGGTTTGCAAAGGATTCTGGGTAACAGAACCTGTTCAGAGCCCCACGAGTCACCCCATCTTGGATTCCCCTAGGTCTCTAGTTTTAAAAAATGCACAGGTTTGGTAGGTTTCCCTATGTGCCGGCTGAGCTAGAGGCCAAAATCTACAGGTAGGCACTTTGCAAAAAACAGCTCTGTATTTTGTCAAAAAATGGGATGTGTCCACGTTGTGTTTTGGGGCATTTCCTGTCGCGGGCGCTAGGCCTACCCACACAAGTGAGGTATCATTTTTATCGGGAGACTTGGGGGAACGCTGGATGGAAGGAAATTTGTGGCTTTTCTCAGATTCCATAACTTTCTGTAACCAAAATGTGAGGAAAACTTGTTTTTTTAGCCACTTTTTGAGGTTTGCAAAGGATTCTGGGTAACAGAACCTGGTCAGAGCCCCACGAGTCACCCCATCTTGGATTCCCCTAGGTCTCTAGTTCTCAAAAATGCACAGGTTTGGTAGGTTTCCCTATGTGCCGGCTGAGCTAGAGGCCAAAATCTACAGGTAGGCACTTTGCAAAAAACAGCTCTGTATTTTGTCAAAAAATGGGATGTGTCCACGTTGTGTTTTGGGGCATTGCCTGTCGCGGGGGCTAGGCCTACCCACACAAGTGAGGTATCATTTTTATCGGGAGACTTGGGGGAACGCTGGGTGGAAGGCAATTTGTGGCTCCTCTCAGATTCCAGAACTTTCTGTCACCGAAATGTGAGGAAAACTTGTTTTTTTAGCCACTTTTTGAGGTTTGCAAAGGATTCTGGGTAACAGAACCTGGTCAGAGCCCCACGAGTCACCCCATCTTGGATTCCCCTAGGTCTCTAGTTTTCAAAAATGCACAGGTTTGGTAGGTTTCCCTATGTGCCGGCTGAGCTAGAGGCCAAAATCTACAGGTAGGCACTTTGCAAAAAACAGCTCTGTATTTTGTCAAAAAATGGGATGTGTCCACGTTGTGTTTTGGGGCATTTCCTGTCGCGGGCGCTAGGCCTACCCACACAAGTGAGGTATCATTTTTATCGGGAGACTTGGGGGAACATAGAATAGCAAAACAAGTGTTATTGCCCCTTATCTTTCTCTACATTTTTTCCTTCCAAATATAAGAGAGTGTGTAAAAAAGACATCTATTTGAGAAATGCCCTGCAATTCACATGCTAGCATGGGCACCTCGGAATTCAGAGATGTGCAAATAACCACTGCTCCTCAAAACCTTATCTTGATCCCATTTTGGAAATGCAAAGGTTTTCTTGATACCTCTTTTTCACTCTTCATATTTCAGCAAATGAATTGCTGTATACCCAGTATAGAATGAAAACCAACAGCAGGGTGCAGCTCATTTATTGGCTCTGGGTACCTAGGGTTCTTGATGAACCTACAAGCCCTTTATGTCCCCACAACCAGAAGAGTCCAGCAGACAAAACGGTATATTGCTTTCAGAAATCTGACATCGCAGGAAAAAGTTACAGAGTAAAACAAAAAGAAAAATGACTGTTGTTTTCAGCTCAATTTCAATATTTTTTTATTTCAGCTGTTATTTTCTGTAGGAAAAACTTGTAGGATTCTACACAAATGACCCCTTGCTGAATTCAGAATTTTGTCTAGTTTTCAGAAATGTTTAGCTTTCCGGGATCCAGCATTGGTTTCACACCCATTCCTGTCACTAACTGGAAGGAGGTTGAAAGCACCAAAAATAGTAAAAAAGGGGTATGTCCCAGGAAAAATGCCAAATTTGTGTTGGAAAATGTGGTTTTCTGATTCAAGTCTGCCCGTTCCTGAAAGGTGGGAAGATAGTGATTTCAGCACCAGAAACCCTTTGTTGATGGCATTTTCAGGGAAAAAACCACAAGCCTTCTTCGGCAGCCCTTTTTTCCCATTCTTTTGGAAAAAACGAAATTTTCACTGTATTTTGGCTATTTTCTTGGTCTCCTCCAGGGGAAACCGCAAACTCTGGGTACCATTAGAATCCCTAGGATGCTGGAAAAAAAGGACGCAAATTTGGCGTGGTTAGCTTATGTGGACAAAAAGTTATGAAGCCCTAAGCGCAAACTACCCCAAATAGCCAAAAAAGGGCTCAGCACTGGGGGGGAAAAGGCCCAGCAGCTAAGGGGTTAGTGTTTTGCTTATTGATATGTACATTGATAATTGATGGTCATCGATTACTACATAGCTAGGATACTCCATGCGATCCAAAAGGTTTATCGGCCTATACGCGTCCCTTGTAATTTTACTTACTAAGGACCAGGCGCGCCAACACAATCACAGCAGACTTGTTTGCTTCCCCATAGCAACGATTCTATCCATGGAAAAAATAAATACCTACAAATGATGAGCTGGACAATAGGATACCTGTTTGGTCATCATTGTACCTTATGAAAACATGTCTGCTGCTGTTGTGTTGAAATAAAAAGAGGCAGATAACTGAAAGTTCTCCTATTTCGGGAGGTTTAATAAAACTCCTTCAGGAGGAGGAAAAGCTTGACCTTTAATGCAACCTTATCCTGGGAATAGAAGGAAGATACTATAAAATCATTAGCAAACAAAGCGTGGTCAGCCTCTGAATTGACAATTGCTAACAAAAAAAAGCTGTCTTCCAAGACGGCAACTTTGTCCTGCAAAAATGCATGTTCTCAAAAAAAGCCCACATAAAATAGATTAGCTAAGTGCCTGATTTAGAGATTAACTAACAGTGTACTCTGCAATGGAGTACTCAGTCTGACAAACTCTTCATACACCTGTCCTCTAAAGAGTCAGGCTAACTGTAAACTGCGGCAAAGGGCGCTCCATCGGCAGAAAGCTTCCTCTGATGGCTCAGCGGACTGGAGGTCTACAAAAGAAGGGCATTACACAACTCAACCAATTTAGGGAAGATGGTGTAATGTCCATTTTTCTTCCCGTAACATAAGGTAACACCTAGTGGTGAGGAACAGAAAAAACAAATAATGACTAATAGTTTGGGTCATTAGTTTTATGTTTTTCAAAAACAAACTCCCACTGTGGGATCTTGTTTCTAAAAAACAAAACAAAAAGTTTAAAAGTTTGGTGAACAGCTGTCAAAACAGATGGCACTGTCCACTAAACCTTTGGTACCTTAAAGGAAACAACTGTCACGTTGATTCCTTTCAAAGAACAGGGATGACTTTTGGGCCATCAGTCATTTCTTCATTTGACGAAAGGAGTACCGTCCGCCATTCCAATGGACACCACTCCATAGAAGCATAAATCAGGTCCTAAGTTTCCACTTTAAAGAAACTGTAAAGGGATATGTATTGTAAGTATAAAATGTTTTGCTCAAGCATTCTTTGGAAATATAATGCTACCAGTACAAAAATAATGAAATGTATTAATAACGAAGGAAGCTATGAAACAGAAATGTATGTTTTTCTACTTCCAATACACAAGGAACACAAATCATACGAAAGAGCACTTAAATTACAGATATGGGGCCAGATGTAGGAAACAGTTTGCGACTCGCAAACGGCAAAATTTGCCGTTTGCGAGTCGCAAACCGGAGTTTCCTATGCAGAAATGCATTTTGCGAGTCGGAACCGACTCGCAAAATGCATTTCCGACTCGCAAATAGGAAGGGGTGTTCCCTTCCTATTTGCGAGTCTGAGTGATATGCAATACCATTTGCGACCGCGTAAATCGTATCGCAGTTACCATCCACTTCAAGTGGATGGTAACCCACTCGCAAATTGGAAGGGGTCCCCATGGGACCCCTTCCACTTTGTGAATGCACCCAAAAATATTTTTTCAGGGCAGGGAGTGGTCCCAGGGACCACTCCCTGCCCTGAAAAAAACCCGAAACTAAAACGGGCTACACTTAAAAAAAAAAAAAAAACTGTTTTATTGAAAGCAGTCACGAACATGGAGGTCTGCTGACTACAGCAGGCCTCCATGTTTGCGAGTGCCTATACTCGCTATGGGGCCGCAATTTGCGACCCACCTCATGAATATTGATGAGGTGGGTCATTGCGACCCCATAGCGAGTTGCAGTCGGTGTCTGAGACACCGTACTGCATACCAATTTGCGAGTTGCAAATTGCGAGTCGCATGGACTCGCACTTTGCAACTCGCAAATTTTTTATTTGCTACATCTGGCCCATGTTGTCTAAACTAATCTCATTTTTAACGTTTAAAAAAAAAAATTAGTAAACACTTAAATTGTTAGAAAACAAAATAATAACACTGCCTCAAAACCCAGAGACACTGCATGTTACTCAAGGAGGAATTAGTACGAAAATACATGTAGGTGAGAGTGTAGATGATGAAAAGAAAATGGAGCTGATCAATACAAAAAATTGACATAGGAGTCAAGTAGTCCTAGGCCCTTTAGAGAACTCCATGGCGCAGAACTGCATTGGTGAAAGGAGGCATTAGAGAAATGGGAGAAACAGGTAAGAATGGTTGATTTGCACTGTGAAACAAAAAAAGAGTGGTTCCTCCAGTTTAAGGAGAGGCAAATATCGTTTAAATCCAGATGTTGACACGTTTGCTTTTATTTATTTAATTTTGTTAACTTTACTTCTCCATGCAGTATCTGATATTTGTAATTTTCATTTTGTTATTTTACACATCTTCATTTCGTTATAAAATAATATAGTTCAACATTTTAACAAAAATCTTTAGACCACTACTTTGTACCAATATCTTAATTTTCATATCAAGATCTGAATTTGTGCATGTAACCCATGTAAGCTGCCATGCTACAAAGTAACCCTATGGCATTTAGGATGACAACCTAATCTGACCTGATCCATGTTTTCTACCTTAACAACACCTAAGCATGCTTCTCTTTGATTGTTGGGAAGGAAAGAAGCACTTGGCTCTAAAACGAGGTATCTGTTGGGCAACCAAGGCCCTCAAATAAGGGGGCTTAGAACGTACTGAATCACCTGGGTGTTTCACAAAAAAGAACAAGGGCTTCACCCACCGAGGTGGTATACTTCATCATCAGGCCCTTCATTGTGAAATCCCGAAGGTCTACACAGTAGGCATCCTCTTGAGCTCTTTAAAAGAGTTGTAAAATAAACCACGCTGCAGGGAAAGTAAGCAGCGCCTTGAGAACTATAAAAATGCATAAGCAATGGCTGGTGTATATTGACAACTTTCTTTAGTGTCAATAAAAGCGATGCACTTAAGACTTTGTACAATACAGATCCTTAGTGATGTGCCAATATGTTCCTGCCCTTTGATTTTGTGGGGGGCTGGGCATTCATCAGAACACAACCCTACTTCTACCTACCTCATTTCTTGCTGTCATGGAATATTACTATTATGTCAGTTTAGGATGAATAGAAAGAAAACAACAGGACAAATCGTGTTTACACCTAGCCTGTATGGTCCAATCATTGTTCATTTGACAAATGGAGAGAGATTATTTTTTTGTATCTTTATAGGGTCCAAATATCTTTATGTGGACTCTTACTGATCAAATCTATTGCAAATCATCATTAGCATGCTTCTTGTCTTTATCATGTACAACAAATGTTGTACTCAATGATGTTGCTCCGATGTTAATAATGTAGGCTGTGAATTTTCAAATATTCATCCCGATATAATTTGCATGGGCATTTGATCATATATACCACTGACTCTCTGCTGCAATTGTGTGTGTGTTGTTTCCAGGGGTACCTAAATCAAAATGTGTACTAAATGTGGTAAGCCTATACACACTGCAGTTCCGACAGATATGTCCATGAACTTGTGGTAAAGACCAAAGAGTGCTTTGTGTTGTTCTTTTCAATCTTTATAAGTCTTGTGTGGCTCAAGTGTTTTTTACGCCGTCTCTATAATACCTCCAAATGTTTAGCAATGATTTTATTCAGTTTATTCGAGCTAGAAGAGAAAGGTGTCGCATTATCTGGTGTGTTTTCTGTAAAACTGTGTTCAAGGGGGCATGGCCAAGATGGTGGCAGAGTGACAGCTTGCTTATGCTGCTCCGCAACCTGGTATTTTCAACCCACGGCCACAGCTACGGTGCTTCAGGCCAGGTCTTGGGATGAGAGGGAGAGGGGCCCTGAAAGAAAGCAGACCCAGCCTCAGTGTCAGCCTGGTCACAAGGGAGTGGGACGGCGGCTCTGCCTGGGTGCCCTCATGACGACTCCAAAATGGCAGCCGTCCTCAGAGCCACGCTGTAAGAGTGGCGCTAAGCCATGAAGGCGCTGCCTGAGCCCCGGATGCCGCCAGCGAACCTCCCCCTTTCATCAGCAGTCGTGGTGCAGAACTAAGAGAGTGAGGCAGCCGTGCTGCAGAAACCTACAGCTGGATCTGAAGCTGGTGAGGCCAGGAGGTGTTGCAGCATAAATACACACAGCGTACATGACACTGATGTTCCTTAGGACTGGGTGGCCAATCGAGGGAGTTAGAGCATTGCAGCACCTGTGTGGCTGGAGGGAGGAGGCAACTGGGTCCTGACGTGGGGAGAGACAGCTAGCAACTACCCAACCCTTCTAGCCCTCCCTCCCAGGACACAACTACCCCACACAGCCCACCATTGGTGAACTATCAATACTGGACAGTTAGCACAAAGATGGACCAGGTGCATATGCGGTCCTCACAAGGGGGTGGCAGGACTCTCCTGGATTGCTCAGTCACTGAAGGGATACTGCACGGAGTGTTGCTCAAGGTACTGCATCCTCTGGCTGGCACTGCTTTCCCTGGGTCCGATGCCCTACATCACTACATGGAGAGCCCCAAAGGAAGCTGACCTTCCCATGGTGTCCCAATGGGGAAACAGCCTTAACAGCGAAGCTTGAACCATGCTGTGCTTTTACAAAGTGGCTCGAACAACAAATGCATCTTTACAATGCTTTTCTTTACCACTCAAGTCATTACAATAACTTTCTTTAGGGGAAGCGTTGTTGGACTGATGTTAGACTTTAGGTCCAACACTTTCCCTACTGTGGAGCTGACAGGATTTGGAATAGAAAATTAAACTATTTCAAAGTCCGGAGCTTTCCCCAAGGCAAGACGTTGTAATGATTAGCATGGTAAAGGAATGCGTTGTAGAGACTTATTCATGGTTCGGGCCACGTTCTAAATGCAGGCATGGTAAATGCCTGCGTTGTTTTGAAACAGAACCATCTCAACGGTCTAAGAACGATGTTACTCTTAAAGGCATGCTGAGCAGGGCCCCTACCAAAAAACTTGACTCTCCTAAAGATATCACCTCTGGGAGGACACATGCTGGGCAGCGCTGGCCCAGTTTACGAGGGAGGCAGCAGCGGACGAGCAGCTCATCCGCTCCTTCATGGAATTCTTCTTTTCTACCCACATGGAAGATACAGTGGCCCTATGGAGCGATGTTGCTTCAGACATCAAAGACGTCAAGCGAGAGAAGTTTAACTTGGGCAGTGCGTAACAACTTTGGAAAGCAGCACCAACGCCAGGGAGGAAGAACTCGAAACCTACCGACATGATCTCCTGGAACTTCAGGCCCAGAACACGACCTTGCAACTCTACCTGGAGGAACTGCAGAACAGGTTGCGTTGCTCCAACATCAGGATTTAGGGGATTCCCCTCCAAGCAGTGCCGGGGACCTGAAAGATTACTTCAAATGGCTATTCAGACAGGTCCTCCCTGAGAAGGCTGACCAAGATAACATCCTACAGCACACACATAGGGCGGGCTGCCCATCCAGGTCCCTCGGCATGCAGCAGGATATTCTCACGTGTTATAAAGGAGTGAAGTCCAAAAGGGGACACCCGTTCTGCCTCATTTTAATCTGAAATCAGGAGAATCACCATCTGCAAGATGGAGGAAGCCCGCTCTATTCTAGCATTGGAGGAATCCCATGCAGAGGCTGTCCAGGGGGGCAAACAGGGAAGATAGGCCTTGCAGGGAAGCCAAACACACAGACCATTGAGGAAGACAGTTTGCAAACCAACAGCAGATGAGAAAACACACTGCTCTGATAAAATGCTTCCAGATGCACGATGAATCACAGACCTCAGAGCCCTAATGCCTATCCCCTGGTGGAGACATGGGGAAGCTCACAGGGCTCCCCTTGCAGGGTTCCTGCACATCATGTTTTCACAACAAAATCGCCCTCCATTGAGGCTGTGTGGGGCAGTGGCCATTACCAGAGCAACGGTAGCGCCGGTGTAGGGGTAGCCAGCATCCCTTTTATCAAAAGACTTTCTATTCCGACTCAGTGGACCACCACCCCTCACAGCAGTGGTAACTGACTCTCTCAATGAGAGAGGCTGAGTTCTTTGTTTTCATCCCAGTTCATACTTGCTTCCTATCCAGGATTCCAGCACCACCTCAGCAGCCAAACTTGCAAACTATGGACTAAAAGCTCTACCCGGATATTGCTGGTGCACATTCCATAGTGACATTATTCCCCTACCACCAGTACCCCAAGTTAACATTCTGAGCCTCAATGTGCGAGGCCTGAACGCCCTGGTGGCGTGGCTGCAATATCTGTCTCCTACAGGCGATATCTTCTCAAGAAGGACTGGTAGAGAATGCACTCTAATGCATGAATCTTTTTATTTATTTTTTCCAATACAGCTATATATAACTAGAGAGTGTATTGAACCATCAAGATGCAAGGACATAATACAAAATCCTCAGCGTGTTACACACATCTGCATACTAGATGATCATGAAGTTGAGGCGTTGCACAGTAATTATGCATTAATAACATCATAGTGAAACTCTATTAGGGCTACATAGTAGTCTCCAATGTCATCTTGCGGGGATTGTGCAGCTCAGGGGGCATATCTCATCTTACAACTTTACACAACAAGTGGATGGCGTGCATCATTTATATAGTTAAGTACGATACAATGCGTTTCATATATCCAACTATGTAACAACTTAACACATAACATGAACGTAGTCTGGAATCCGACCCCCCCACTCCGCCAACCCCCACCGTCCCCGTCTTGCGTCAGCTTTTATCCATCCGGTTACAATGCTGCAACACCGTTCTCCAGGCCTCCACCTTTTTGTGATCTCTAGGCTTTCTTCCCCACCTGATAGGGCAATCAAAATATAGCTTCATCCTCTGATGGGGACTACACTAGGTTACCACAGTCTGGCAACCTGTCTCTCTGCCATCAGCACTACGACCGCCCGCATGCCAGCAGCATGGCATCCCAACTAGAGGCTAGGGGAACCTTACGTAGACCCAGGCTGTCCTCCTTGCACAATGCCACCCCCTTCGCCTCTGCCCACACCATGAGTGATCGTTGCCATGCAACTATCGGGGGAGGTATTGCAGATTTCCACCTTTTGGTGATAAGGCGTTCAGCCGTTAGGAGGCCTAGATCTAACGAACCTCGTGGATGCCCTTCGTGTCTTGGCTCTGGGGATAAGGCCCAGTAAACAAGCTTCCCATGTGGTTAGCTGAGGGTGCGCTGTATAGTTCGAGGGCTGCACCAACACTCTTTCCCAGTAAGGGCCCAATGAGGGGCAAGACGACAGCATATGTAACAAATCTGCTGCTTCTAAGGAGCAGCGGGGACACACCGCATCTACCTGGTGAAAATACTGGCTGATGTTTTCCGGTGTGAGGTATGCCCTGTGGAGTATGTAGAATTTAATCAATTGAAACCGTGCAATGCGCAGGACATTAATGTGGCTGCTCAGGGTTCCTTCCCATTCCCTACCCGTGCAGGGTCTGGCCATGTCTCCGTCCCAAGCAGCTCGCAAAAAGGCACAAGTGTGTGTTGTGTGGGTTCTCAGCACTTCCGAAAGCCAGCGTATCAGATGTTTACCCTGACCCATAACATTCATGTATTGTACCAAGAGGTGTGTTGGTGGCTCAACGGGAATGTCTCCCCAGCACCGGGATAGTGTCGCCACTAATGAATTATACAGCAAGAACTGCCCCAGCGGTAGTCCCATTTCCTCTGCCAGTGTAGCAAATGGGGTTAACCCCCCCTGATATAAATCTTCCAATGTACATATGTAGGAAAATGGCTCCCTGTTGCAGTTACCCCCCACATTTTGCCTGATATTGATGCTGACTTGACTGAGAAGTGTGCTGGAATCCTGCTAACCAGGCCCCAGCACCAGTGTTCTTTCACTAAAAATGTACCGTTGTATCCACAATTGGCACACCCCTGGCACACAGATAAGTCCCTTGTAAAAGGTACCAGTGGTACCAAGGGCCCTGTGACCAGGGAAGTTCTCTAAGGGCTGTAGCATGTGTTGTGCCACCCTAAGGGACCCCTCACATAACACATGCACACTGCTATTGCAGATTGTGTGTATTGGGGTGGAGAAAAGGCAAAGTCGACACTGCATCCACCTCAGGATGCCATGGACACAAAATACTACCTGTGGCATAGGTAAGTCACCCCTCTAGCAGGCCTTACAGCCATAAGGCCCACAGGTGAGGGCATAGCTGCATGAGCAATATGCCCCTACAGTGTCTAAGTCTATTCTTAGACATTGTAAGTACAGTGTGGCCATATTAAGTATAGGGTCTGGGAGTTTGTCAAAACGAACTCCACAGCTCCATAATGGCTACACTGAATACTGGGAAGTTTGGTATCAAACTTCTCAAAATAATAAACCCACACTGATGCCAGTGCTGGGTGGTGGCCTTTATGGCTGCACTGTCCTTGGCATGGTGATCTGACCCCATGCCAAATAGCAAGTTAGGCCCCCTGACCCTGTTGGTCATGGTGGGGTTACTACAGCTCTGGTTAACCTCTTTGGGTAAGCTAGGGGTGACCCTGTCTAAGATAATATTAGCAGAGGTGGATACCTCTAACCCCAAAATAGAGAGAATGGATGAAGACATTAAAAACACAGACAAGGGGCAATGCAGACTACATCTTGTCACTGTGAAAGTGGGTCAGTTCCCCAGAGGGAATGACCTGAACAGGAGGATGTAAGGCAGAGTAGGCCCTGCAACAAACCAGCCTGTTTTCCCTACTCTTCCTCGCCTGACAGACTAGGAAGACTCTCCCAACTTTGGCTGAGTGTCCTGGCCTGTGGGCTGGGGAGGTGGCTGTGTAGGAAAATGGCTCCCTGTTGCAGTTACCCCCACGTTTTGCCTGATATTGATGCTGACTTGCCTGAGAAGTGTGCTGGGACCCTGCTAACCAGACCCCAGCACCAGTGTTCTTTTCACTAAAAATGTACCATTGTTTCCACAATTGGCACACCCCTGGGACACAGATAAGTCCCTTGTAAAAGGGACCAGTCGTACCAAGGGCCCTGTGACCAGGGAAGGTCTCTAAGGGCTGCAGCATGTGTTTGCCACCCTAAGGGACCCCTCACATAACACATGCACACTGCCATTGCAGATTGTGTGTGTAGGTGGGGAGAAAAAGGCAAAGTCGACATGGCACCCCCCTCAGGATGACATGCACACAAAATACTGCCTGTGGCATAGGTAAGTCACCCCTCTAGCAGGCCTTACAGCCCTAAGGCAGGGTGCGCTATACCACAGGTGAGGGAATAGCTGTATGAGCAATATGCCCCGCCCCTATAGTGTCTAAGTCTATTCTTAGACATTGTAAGTACAGTGTGGCCATATTAAGTATATGGTCTGGGAGTTTGTCAAAACGAACTCCACAGCTCCATAATGGCTACACTGAATACTGGGAAGTTTGGTTTCAAACTTCTCAGAATAATAAACCCACACTGATGCCAGTGTAGTATTTATTTCAAAATGCACACAGAGGGCATTGTAGAAGATGGCCCCTGTACTTTACCCAATCCTTCAGTGAAGGACTGACTGGTCTGTGCCAGCCTGCCACTGAGACGAGTTTCTGACCCCTTGGGGTGAGAGCCTTTGTGCTCTCTGAAGCAAGAAACAAAGCCTGCACTGGGTGGAGGTTCTTCACACCTCCCCCCTGCAGGAACTCTATTACCTAGCAGTGAGCCTCAAAGGCTCAGGCTTTGTGTTACAATGCCCCAGGGCACTCCAGCTAATGGAGATGCCCGCCCCATGGACACAGCCCCCACTTTTGGCGGCAAGTCCAGAGGAGATAATGAGAAAAACAAGGAGGAGTCACCTACCAGTCAGGACAGCCCCTAAGGTGCCCTGAGCTGAGGTGGCCCCTGCCTTTAGAAATCCTCCATCTTGGTTTTGGCGGATTCCACCAATAGGAATAGGGATGCACCCCCCTCCCCACTTTTAAAATCGCTTATTGCCATTTTAACCAAAACTGTGTGTACTACTGTTTTAAATCAAAGTTCTATACTTACCTGTGTGAAGTACCTTGCATTTTATGTACTTACCTCAAATCTTGAATCTTGTGGTTCTAAAATAAATTAAGAAAATATATTTTTCTATATAAAACCTATTGGCCTGGAGTTAAGTCTTTGAGTGTGTGTTCCTCATTTAAAGCTTGTGTGTGTACAACAAATGCTTAACACTACCCTCTGATAAGCCTACTGCTCGACCACAGTACCACAAAGTAGAGCATTAGTATTATCTAATTTTGCCACTATCAACCTCTAAGGGGAATCCTTGGACTTTGTGCACACTATCTCTCACTTTGAGAGAGTATATACAGAGCCAACTTCCTATCGCATAGCCCTGCGGCGTACCAGGGTGCCAGCTCCAGCAGTCTTGTATTGCGCGGCACGCAGTGTGCCCAGAAGAGCCAAGGCAGGTGCATATGGAGTAACTGTCTTTGTGATGCGTAAGCTCCTGCGGTAACAGGAATGTGCCACCCTGACCAGAATCAAATCCAGTGTCTTAGGACATGTGTTGGGGTGGAACAGGTGCGACACCACTGCCAAAGTCCAGGATGGAGCCAGCATTGCCGTGTCTGACAGCTGGAGGCAAGAAAGCCACCAGGCCGCCCATTGTAACTGGGAGGCCAAGCAATATTGTTCCATTTTAAGTACCACCAGGCCACCCTTTTCCTGCGATGAATACATTTTGTTCAGCGCCACCCTACACCGGCTTTTATTCCAGATGAACTCTCTGATCCTGGACTCCAGCTCTCTACAAAAATGAGTCGGAATCCATACAGGCAAATTAGAGAAGTAATAAAGCAGTCGGGGTAAGACAACCATCTTTAGAAGTGCGACGCGTCCCATCACAGACAGTGGTAGTGTCTGCCAGAAAGTAATTTGGGCACGGATAGACGTCACCGCCTTTTTAAGGTTTCCGTCATGTATGTCTTGTGTTGTGAGGTAGACGTTGACGTCCAGGTAGCGGATTGTCCTAGGTTGCCAGGGAGTCTGCACCTCTGATAAAATGAGGTCGGGGTCTGGCCAGTCCGAGTTGAAAGGCAACAGGCAAGACTTGGCCCTGTTGACCCATAGCCCCAACAAAGTGGCAAAGCACTGCAACGGGTCTACAATCTCCACAGGGATATGCGAGATGTCCTTGAAATACAGAAGGAGATCATCCGCATAAAGGGACAGAACATGCCTGCCATCTCCCAGCGTAACACCCCAGGTCTCCCCCAAGCGGCGCAGCTCCGCCATCAACGGTTCTATCGCCAGGGAGAAAAGCAATGGTGAGAGGGGTCATCCCTGTCTCGTTCCCTGACCCACAGCTATTGGTTCTGAGACAGCTGCACCCGTCTTATCCCTGAACTGCAGGTTCATGTATAACAGTTTCACAAGCCTTAGGAATCCCGGGCCAAAACCTAGCTGGTGCATTACCGCAAATAAAAAGGTCCACTCCAAGGAGTCAAAGGCTTTCTCCCGGACTAACACCAGGCATCCCGCTCCGGGACATGTCTGCACAGAATATGCAATAACCCGAAAAAGACGCCTAATATTCATTGAGGTGCTGCGCGCCGGTACAAAACCATTCTGGGCAGGGTGAATCAGATGAGGCACCAGGGGCAACAGCCTCATTGCCAACACCTTGACCAGGATTTTGTAGTCTGTGTTGAGCATCGCCAGGGACCTATACAATCCTCTTTCTGTTGGGTTCCTGCCAGGCTTAGGACGGGATATCAACAATGCTTCCCATTGGGATGCTGTCAGCGTTGCCACCGATAATGCCTCTTCATATAACCGTAACAGGAGGGGTGAAAGGATGGTAGAGTACGATTTGTAAAACTCCAATGGGAGGACATCGGGTACCGGGGTTTTGCCAGTTGCCAGCGCACGTACACTGTCTTGTATTTCTACTAAGGTTAATGCTTCGTCCAGTTCCTCATGCTGCTCCTCGGTGAGGAGGGGCAGCAGGAGCAAGGAGAGAAACTCCTCAACCATCTCAAAGCCCATCTGTGTCCTTGAGTGGTATAAAGTTGCATAATAATGTGTCATCTCATCATGTATTCCCCCCCCCCGAGTGTAACGCATGGTACCAGTCTCTGACCGCAACTCCACGTTGGGAACGCGCTCCTGATCCTGACAAATCATCCAAGCCAACAATTTGCCTGACTTCTCAGGTGTAGTGTGTGTGCATGCCGAATGAGCAGCGTAGTTCAGACAACGCAGACTCTCTACCAAGAACAATTGCTCAGCCGTTTTGGTAGCCAAGGCACTCGTCT
Organism: Pleurodeles waltl; assembly: GCF_031143425.1. NCBI lineage: Eukaryota > Metazoa > Chordata > Amphibia > Caudata > Salamandridae > Pleurodeles > Pleurodeles waltl. The sequence continues at coordinate 1,095,973,269 of NC_090444.1, read as the reverse complement.
CCTGTGGGTTACGAATCGCTTTTTGCTCCTGCTGTAACAACTCCTTCTCTACTCGGGTTAAATCACTTGTGATGAACTTACGCATGTTTCCTTGCGTGCTCAGGCAGTGCCCATGTATGCAAATTTCGAATGCATTCCATTTAATAAGCCCGGCGAAAGCAGTGCCCACATTGCAATAGAAGTATTCCTTGATGGCTGCACCAAGGGAGGACCTGAAGGGTGCATCATCCAGCAACTCCAGGCACAATCGCCAGGTGTGAACGGCAGGCGTAGACGTGTCCCATCCCAACTGCAGGAATTGGGGGTTATGATCAGAATGAGTCTGCCCCAGGTAATCCGTCTGCAGTACTGTGGGGGCAAAGAGTATTCGAACAAAGGATTCTATCAAGTCGCACGTATAGTTGCTGTGGGTGCAAATAAAACGAGTAGACCCAGTCTTTGGCATTTCGGTGGCGGCATGTATCCACCAGCTGCCACCGCAAGGCCCAGTCTTGCAATGCGCACGCTGTCGCTATCGCAGTGGGGAGTGGTGGGTAGGAGCGGTCAAGGCCTGGATCCAGCACGCTCATCAACCACGGAAGGCCACTCCAGCGGGAGAGAACTCAAGACAGATCATGGAAGAAGGAGGCCTGCTCCATGTCTGGCGCGTATACCGACCCCAGCAGTATCTTGTGACCATCTAAACGCCCTCGTACAAACACATATTGCCCTCCTGCATCCACTTCCCACTCCTCTGCCACAAAGGGAACACCAGGTCTAATACGAATCAGAGCCCCTCTGGCATACGCAGAGTGTTTAGTCACAAACAATTGTCAACGCCAGCGTCGCTGCAGTTTCGTACACCCAGTCTTGGTAATATGTGTCTCCTGTAGAAACACAATATGCACCTTGTGTCTCCTAAGGTATGAGTATATGGTGTACCTGCGTGCCGGTCAGTGTATACCCTCACATTCCAAGTGAGGATATTCATTGGATCCATAGATCGATGACTATATGGATAGTTGTAATTTTGCCTCCCATGAAAACAGCACTTTGTTTGGAGTACGGCAGCAGGACATCAGGGGAAGGAGTGCAGCAGGGGCCCAGATCCCAGGCATGTACTAACAAGCGTGGCATCCAACACACTACAGCCACTAAAACAGAACAAAAGAATACCATCCGAGCAGAGGGACAACAGATGTCTGTCCAAACCATTCAACTTGCCTAGTGACGCAATTAACGTAAGAGCGGGAAATACCTGTTAACTAGTGGGTAAGTGGGGGGGGGGGGGTGATCCTAACCATTGTAATCCGCAGCAACACCCCTGTTGCGCCCTATCTGAGGATGGAGACCAGACACACAGCGCAACACAGATGGCAGCCACCCTATCTTTCATTCCATTCTGCCCAGCCAAACCGCAACCAGCCACGCCGACAGTGTATGAAAGAACAACTGGTGCAGTATAATAGGACGGGTTCATAACATGTCTGCCGTTTGTGGCGTCACGCTTGGTAGAATTAAGGAGCCGCTGTCTGAGCAATGTCCACCAAGAGAAAGATCTTCAGCGTCAAAGAGTATTTGTCTGTGTTAGAAGAGATCGTTGGTTCCCTGATAGCTGCAGCAGTTTGTAGCGCACGCAACACTGCTCCTGGATCATATGTTCTAAGACCCGGTCTCACAGGGGAGTTGTCACAACGTCGTCGGTTTCGGTGTTTGCAGGATCCTGAGTTCCACTGTTCCGCTCTCCTTGGAGGCAGATCCTGTTGGTTGACCAGGCCAGGGGAGTCCAGCCATTCCTACGTGGCTTCTGGAGTATCAAAAAATGCATCTTCCCCTGGGCCACAACAAACAGCCTGGCAAGGAAGAACAGGGAATAAACCAGACCAAGTGCTCGCAGTTTACGTTTCACCGCCAAGAAGGAGCCTCTCTGCTTTTGTACAGCAATGGTGTACGCTGGGAACATTATCACATTGGCGTTATCAACTTAAAGACCGGGAAGCGACTGCATCACTCACAGGATAGCGTCTCTATCAGCAAAGTGCAGGACGCTGAATAAGAATGGTCTGGGACCCGTGCCCGGCGGCCTGGGTTTCGTCGGGATGCGGTGAGCACGTTCAATTGAGAAATACTGTGTGAGCGCCTCTGCCGGGACCAGGTCGCGAACCCACTTCTCCAAATAGGAAACACCCCTTCCGTCCTCTCCAGGCCAACCGTACGAATGTTATTCTTCCTAGCACGTCCTTCTGCATCTTCTGCCCTATGCTCCAACACACTTCTATTAAAGATTTCAAATCCCTTACCGAGGCATCCATTTGGCTGGCTTTAGGGGTGAGGTCACTCAAAGTATCCTCCAGTACGTGCGTTTTGTCAACCAGGTTACGATGATCCGCGTGCAGTAGAGTCAGGTCACTTTGTCAATTCTACTCTCCAGGGAGGTATGCGTTTGGTCAAGCATTGTGTCGATGCGCTCCACTGCTGCCAGGACTGCATCCAGCTTGTGGCCATTAGACGCCAAGGCTTCCCGCCTGGGAAACTGTGAGGTATTTCCTGTCCCAGATTAAAGGCGACCCACGGTAAGCAGCAGCGGAAATGTGGTTGTCTCCCGCAATTATGCTAGGCACGCAAGCGGGCAGTTCAACAGGGGTGGTTTCCCTTTGTCTGAGGTACTGCAGCGACTCAGCTGTTCGTTTTATTTCCAGGGACCTCTGCCCAGGTGCTGTCAAGGTCCTGTTTATCTTCTAACCCCAGGCACTCGAGGTCGGGAGAGTCTGCCACACCGCGCAGCAGGGGGTGGGCTAGGAAGCACAGGGGCCCGTTTGCCTGCGCCAGATTACCCACAAAATGCACATGCAGCCCCCCCAACCCCCTCTAGCAGTCTCTCGCTCTGTCCTTGTGCTCCTGTCGGTTCCACCTGCCCTCAGGGCTTATCAACACAGCATCTCTCCAGTCACATTTACCGTATCTGTCATTTCCGACTTACTCTCATAGAAATGGTTGTTTGAGAGAGGAGGCCCAACAGTCATCTACTTCGCTACAGAGCCTTATCAGGATGTGACCCCCATCCTGGCTGGTCAAGCCACGCCTAAGAGAATGCACTCTAGATGGTTTGATAGACAATTTGTCTCTTTTGGCTCAGGGAAGATTGCTGGTGGTGGCTATCCTCCTGGCCATTAAGTTCCAAGGCCAAGTCATCCATACACAAGCTGAAATACCTGGGAGACTCCTTGCACTTAGGCTTACTATACACAACCACGCCTACACAATAGCAACACTGTATGCCACCAATAACCATCAGGAGCAATTTATCCTTGAGGCCCTGGGTCTTGTTGCCATCTCAGTGGATGCCGATGTTATAGAAGACAGGGACTTCAATTTGGTGCAGAACACCTCCCTAGACAGATATATTGAAAACAGAACAGTGGTTAATGCTTGGTGTTCGCACATCTGCATTCAGATGAAAGACTAGTAGGTTAGAGTCACTAGGATACTTGTGGGTGCCAGCCTAGTGTAACACCCAACCACCACGGGTGTTGTAGTGCACTGATCAATAGAAATAGTGAACTGTGCTAGAAACTCAATTGAAGAAATACCAGGGCACTCCAGAAAGTAGCCCGAAGATATATTCCAAAGTGGAAAGAAGAGCCCAAAGTTCAAACAAAAGTGTTCTGAATGATGAAATGTATTCCTTGTGGAACAGGTAGATTCAGCAAACAGCCGGAACATTCAGCAAACAGCCAACATGTGTTTCGTCCAAAGGACTTTTTCAAGGCAGAAATGTAGGTATAGGTAATTTGCATACGAGAGGCTGGACAAAGTCATATGATCCACTGATGTCCATATGGTGAGTTCGGTAAAGTATTTCGGTCTGGTGATATCAGTAGTCATCGAGCAAGGAGTCGTTTATCATCATGTTTCCAAAGTCAGGTATTTTTCGGGGGCCACGATAAGCCCAAGGACGGCTTGCAGCAGAGTCAGTCCGTACGACAGGACGCTAAAGAAAATTCCAACCTCCCTAGACAAATAGATGCAGAGGTCAGGTCATTCTGGGGCTTTTTCAGAGGAGGGCATTCACTGGCTGCAAAAAGTAGGCTTCACAGATGTCTGGTGGGCTTGGAACCCTACATCATCGGTGTACTCCTCCTTTTCTGCCTCATACCAAACATATGCTTGGCTAGATTACTTCTTAGCAACTCCAAGCCGCACAGCCCCTGTCACCCAAGTGGACATACGTGCCTCTGTCTTGTCCGACCACACTCCTACCACAATGCTCTTCTGTGTTCATGGGCTCCCTACTCCGCCTAGAGCATGGCGGCTCAACACTACACTGCTTACACATATGACTTAAAGTAGAGGGAGGTAGGGGAGGCTTTTGAGCACTTTCTCAGCTAAACAACACACCCAACAAATGTATTTCCCTCCTCTGGGACATATTGAAACCAGTGATTAGAGGGATTTTCACAGTGATCTCAGTGGGGTTAAACAAAGACACGAGGCACAAAGCCCTAGAGGCTCAGATGAAAGAATTGGAAGGAGCACAGGCATGGACCAGGGCACACAGGCTGCAATGTCAGCTAACACTTGTTAGAAAACAATTGAAAACCTTAGATTTAGACAAGGCTGAGTACACACTTGTTGGTACCAAGCAGTAATAGTATGTAGGAGGCAACACGGCCAGCAGACTCCTAACCTGCAAGCTCAGGGCCCAGACACTTAAAAATAAATTCTCAGAGATCCAGGTGGCACGGGGCGGTAAAGTGACCTATGATGTGGATGTAGAGAGGGTGTTTGAATGCTTCTATGCAGACCTTTATGCAGCATTTGAAACTGACCCGCAGGAGACCATAGAGTACTTACTCTCAGCACACTACCCACCTGCCAGCCAGAGAGGCTTCTCTGCAAGAGGCCATGACGTTTTAGCAGCAATAGCGCCCATGTCAAATGGGAAAGGTCTGGGGCAGGATGGGCTTACACCCGTTTTTTAACCAGCTATTCACTGCACAACTCACTCCAATCCACCTGTTCATATCTTTCTGTGAGACCCACACCCACCCTGACATCATCCACAAAGCCATGTTCAGTGTTGCCCAAACTCGGAAAGGTTCCCACTCTCTGTTCATTGTGTCAGCTGATAACTTTACTCAATGCCAATGCCAAAGCCAAAATCTTCACAGGCATTTTAGCTGCACGCTTCAGTCCCTAAATGCAAGGGAATGATCCTGATAAATCCCGTTTTATCCTGGAGAGACACTTTGGTGATAATATTAAGCACCTTCTCTACCTTATCGATAAAGTGACTCGCTCACGTGCCCCATCCTTTACATGTTCATAGACACAGAGAAGGCGTTCGACCGGATTGGCTATAACTCAAATTTCCTTTGCACCAGTAAGTATTGAGTACAGCCACCTGTTTCTTTGTTTAGCTAAATGTATAAAAACTTTTGGATTATAATCAGTTTACATACAATGGCCATGGTAATATTTATTTATAGTTTTATATAGTGCTGCTTACTGTCCATCACCTTCAGAGTGCTTCCAGGTGTGAGGAACAGTTTGTTTGTTGGAAAGGGAAATTAGAATCCAATCAGGCATGAACTTCATCAGCATGAACTTTGCTCCTAGACAATCTCAGGTGAAGGCGAGTTTCAAAAGGCCAGTTTTTAAGAGTTTTCTCAATTTCATTTAGTTGGTTCAGCTTTTAGACTCTGATTAATGGGATTTGTGTCACTATCCTTGCACACCCACAGACATAGGGGGTAATTTAGACATCGGCGGTCTTTTGACAAGACCGCTGAGGGGCCGCCGTGATGAAGACCACCAGTGGTGGCGGTTTTCCGCTCGGCGTATTATGACTGCTGGCAGCCCTCCGTCCTTTTTCGGACGGAGAGCTGCCATCAGCCATACTGGCAGGGAAGTGGAGGTTACTCCACCGCCACGTCAACAGAACACTGCCCACTGAATCACGTCCTGTGATTCGGCGTGGCTGTGTTCTGTTGACGGTGTGGTGGCGGCGGAGCAGCCCCATGGATCCCGTCCCCTCCCAGAGGATCAACGGACCAGGTAAGTTGATCGTCCGTTAGGGGAGGGGGGTGGGGGGGTGTTGTGTGTTGTGTGCATGCATGGGGGTGTGCGTCTGTGTATGTAGAGGGGGTGTGTGAGTGCGTGTGTGATTGCGGGGGTGTTGTGTGTTTGGAAATGAGTGCGTGTCTGTATGTATGTCTGTATGGATGTGTGCGTGTATGTCTGAATGGGGGTGTGTGCGTATGACTGTGTGGGTGGCAGTTGGCATGTATGTTGGTGTGTGTGCATGTATGTGTGTTGGTGGTGCCTGCGTGCGTGTCGGGTGTGTATGTGTAATGTAATGTTGGGGGTGGGGAGGGGGGTCCTGCCACCTTTGGGGGTGGCAGGGGTGGTGGGGGGTGTAGGGAAAGGACTTGGGTGGGGGAGACCCCTATTAGTGCCAGGGAAGGAATTCCCTGGCACTGATAGTGCTTACCGCCATGGATTTCATGGCGGTTCCAAACCCCATGAAATCCATGGCGGTCAGCCGGGTCATGATACCGCTGGCGGTATTGTGATGACCGCCAGGCTGGAGACCCAGGTCTCCAGCCCAGCGGGCGGATCGGAGAAGTGGCGGATGACCATGGCGGTAACCGCCATGGTCATAATTCCAAAAATTTTACCGCCAGCCTGTTGGCGGTAAGACCGCCGCTTCTCCGCCGACCGCCAGGGTTGTAATGACTCCCATATCACTAAAAATACATTTCTGCCATTACTAAATGTATTAATACCATGAATTGTATAAATGTGTCTGTTGCATCCAACACCCTAGATGAAGTTTTCCCCACAGTGTTTGCCTTCCGACCCCCTGTTTTTTGCTGGCTTTAGAATTCTTTTTTCTCTCCCACTGCTAACCAGTTATAAAGTGTGCTTGTGCTCTCTCCTTTAAACCTGCCACTTACCTATGGCCTCTAGCTCCTGCTTGTTCAAGCCTGATCCAGTTGCTGCCATTTAACCAAGTGACACTGCCACTGCCTGGGTTTTCCCACCCACTGTTCTTCCTGCCAACAGTAGCCCTGCCCATCTCAGGACCTAGTTAATGCAGACAACAGCGTTACTGTTCAGCGGGTGTGCCACTGGTGTGCTAAAGAGAAGCCTGTCTGTGCCTGGACTACGCCCAACGCCAGGTACCCTGGTACCACGACCATCCAATGCAACGCCACAATCACAGCTGGCACCGGAGTCAATGAATATCACCACTACTTAGCTGCCATCCTCCTTGACCTTCACAACACACACTAGAAAACACACTGCTGCCGCACAACCCCAGCACCACGGTAGGACCTTTCTCCTGCACACATTGTGATTTTACTTGTGAAACCTCAGGCACCAACATCACTACCTCCAAACAACTGACACAGCACCACCACCACCCCACATCAACTGTCCTCCATGCTCCTCAAAGTCAGATCCTCAAGAAACACTCCACCAAAATCTGGGACCTCCTCAACAGCAAAACACCTGATCTTCTTTTCCTGACAAAAACATGGCTCAACCTGGACATCGCTGCAGCTATACCCCCGCCTACAAAATGATACACAAGGACCAAACCCCCAAACCGGGAAGAGGACTCTACAAAATCTACAAAACATGATTGACTGCACCACATCCAAGGACTCAGACAGCAACTTCATGGAACACCTCCACGTCAAAATATGTTTGGACTCCAAAGCCAGCCTAAAGGTAACCCTCGCCAACCATCCCCCGTGCCCCCAAGTGGAGTTCTGCAACCACATCACAGACTTCATCGCTCCCCTCTCCATCAGTCAAACCAACCAACTAAATCCTCCTCAGAGACCTTCATTTCCACCTGGAAGACACCACAGACCCATACTCCACGGCCCTTACCCAAAGACCAGCCTATACAACAAGCCACACCCTTAACCCTAATTTCTCCTGCAACAGGATCACCACCACCCACATGACCCTGCTCACATAGTTCGACCACTACATCATACATTTCAAGATACCTGCCCACCAAGCCACCCCACCAGACAAACCCAAAACACCACCAACACTGGAGCAAATATCTGAAGAAAATTGGACCAATACCTACAGGGACCACACCAGAAACCTCAATGTCGATACCACGCTCTTCAATAAATGGCTCACTGACTGTGCCAACCACACCGTTCCCCTCAAAAACAAGACCTCCAAAAAGAACATACGATCCAGTAGATACACAAACAACCTCAGGGAGTTTAAGTGCCCCTACAAACAACTTGAGAGAAAACGGAGACTCGTCAACAACACCACCGCAAGATCCACATACAAAGATGCCCTCAAACTCTGGCGCCACCAACTAAGAGGTGCAAAGAAAAAGGCCCTAATTCTCAGACTCGAAGCCAGCCCCAACAATGCTAAAGAGCTCTTCACCTTTGTTAAGAACTCCGCAGCTGCCAACAACACCACCCAATCCTAGGCACTCCTCAATGACATGTCAAACTTCTTTAAATAGAAGATTGCCAAGATCTACAACACATTCGACCCACAGCATACTGATACGAACCCCAAGCAGGACACCTCCCTCATCGCCAAACATCAGCTAAGCAACTGGAAGTCCCTCTCAAATTAAGACACCACCGCCTTGATGAATACCATCCACTCAGGAGCCCCCTAAGGGAGATACCTCTACTTTATATATAATCTTGGAAGAACCATGATCTCCTTCACTCACCGCTATCATCAATACCTCTATAACCACTGCCAGCTTCCCATCTCGCTGGAAATATGCAGAAGTCAATGCCCTATTGAGGAAAGCAACAGTGTCCCCTTCCCTTCACACCCTCAGTAGCTACAGTCCCATCTTGCTCCTGCCCTTACCAGCTAAAGCCATGTAGAAAGCCATCAATACCTAACTTACAAACCACTTATAATTCCATCAACTTCTAGACAGCTCTCAATCTGGCTTTCACACCAACCACAGCACAGAAACAGGCCTCGTTGTGGCCACTGATCACATCAGATGCATCCTCGACTTAGGAGAAATGGCCGCACTTATCCTCCTCGACCTATTCGCAGCTTTTGACACGGTCTCCCACAACTCACTCATCAGAAAGCTCCAGCACATGAGTATCTGCAGACCAGCCCCACATGTGTATATCCTCCTTCCTCACAGACAGAGCTCAATGAGTTAGACTTCCCCCTACACCTCAGAACCTAAGATACTCATTTGCGGAGTCCCTCAAGAATCATCACTCAGCCCAACACTCTTCAACATCTATATGACACCCCATGCGGACATCGTCAGAGCCCAGGGCATCAACATAGTATCCTACACCAGTGATGCACAGCTCATCCTCTCCCTTATCGCTTCAACCAGCAGAGCCAAAGCAAACTTTGTCAACTGCATTAGCAAAGTCCCTGCTTGGATGAAAAGCAACTGCCTCCAGCTCAACACAGACAAAACCGAAGTCATAAGTAGACTTGACTAAGGCAACACCTTCCAGTTGTGAATCTCAGCTCATGTTCTACGCCAACTCCAAACCACCCAGAGCACTGCCGTCAGACTCATTCTGAATATCCTGCAAAACAACCAAACCTCTCCATGCCTTAATAATCTCCACTGGCTCCCAGTCCTGGAAAAAGGTAAGTTCAAGCTACTCACCCACGCCTACAAAGTGCTCCACGACACTGGTCCAGCCTACCTCAATCACTGCCTCAACTTCTACCAACCCACCAGACACCTTTGATCGTCCCACGCAAGAGCACATCTCCCTCCCATCAAAAGGCCAGATGCGGAGGACACTCCTTGGCATACCTCGCAGTGAAGACCTGGAACGCCCTCTTGTAACACCTCAGAACCTCCCTCTCTCTCATGGACTTACGAAGAAACCTCAAAACATGGGTTTCCAAGATGAAACAGGCATGATCTCCTCCTCCCCCCTCAGCCCTGTCCTACTGAGCACGTGGAATTCATCCCGGATGATTAGCTGTGCTTTACAAATCCACATAACATAGAAAAATTGGCTTACTCCCCATTTACCAATATAATTTACTTGTAAGTCCCTATTGAAGTGGTACTACATCTACCTGGGGCCTGTAAATTAAATGCTAGTAGTGGGTCTGCAGCACTGATTGTGCCATCCACTTAAGTAGTGCTTTAAATATGTCTCAGGCCAGCCATACAGCCTGTGTGTGCAAGTTTAAACTGCATTACAGCTTGGTACGGTAGACCTTATGCCTGACCCAAACCTCCCTTTGTAATACATATGTCACCCCTAGTGTAGGCCCTACACAGGCAATATGGCAGGGTGCAGTGTATTTGGTAAGTTCAACAAGTACTTTTAAGTTTTACATGACATGTTAATGAATAACTCTTAAATTTGCTTTTCTCTACTGTTAGGCCTACCTCTCCCATAGGTAACATTGGATTAACTTATTAAATTTAAGAGGTTATAACCTACAATTGGAAGCAGGTAGGGATATTTAGTTTAGTCTCCAAAGAATTGTAATTAAAATCACACTTTAATGGTAAAGTCAGGTTTCAAGTCAAAATTCTGAAAATGGCACTTTTAGAAACTTGTTTTTTTCTTGTCCTAACCATTTGGTGTCTGCAGCCTGTCCCTGGGTCACCAGACTAGTTGTAGCTGGTCATTTGTCTTTGTGCATTGTTCCCAGACTGAAACAAAGGGAAGATAGGTGTTGGCAGGACTGGCCTCTTGGAGTTGATGAGGGCGAGGAGCTGCGACCTACTACATTTACATACCACAATGCCTCTGTCTGGGCACACTCACTAAGGGTTTAAACGTAGTCTTTTGTGACCCCAGACAAGCTAGGGCCAGGGCAGGGCGAAAGGGGTGCCTGGCACCTCAGGGGGTGGAAACCTCCATAACCTTCTCCTACTTCAAAGAGGGCACCAGGTATAAATATTGCATCTCAAACCCAATTCTTCAGTACACATATGCACCTATGGGGAAACTCAGAAGGAGGACTGCTGTGCTGCTCTGCAAAAAGGACTGCCACTCTGCTGCCCTGCTGTCTGCTGCCCGAGTGAAGGGCTGGACCTGCTTCTTAATCCCAGGACCACCAGCGTGACTTCAAGGGCTATTTGCCTGGCCTCCTGACAAGCTTTAGTGGCAGAAGGCTCCAACCACCGCAAACCCAGATATGGACTCTGGCAGCTGTGAGTCCTACCATGCCCACATGGTGCCACTTCAGTACTGGACCCTTGGAAGTGGGGATGAAAGTGCTCTTCCAGCCCAACTGTGGCCACAGCAGAACTGACTCCGTATTGGAGGCGCGGTGCGACCCATCTCCTCTAAGAACTCTGCATCAGAACAGTTGTGCAACGCATCCCTGACTCAGAACTTTGCATCGACGCCTGCAGCCTCATCGGAAAATCTGCTTTGCAACGCATCCTCGACAAAGGTCTCCGCATCGCAAGCCTCTCATCGACTGCAGCATCTTAGATGATGTAGAACTTCGCATCCAAAGCCCTGCAGCTTCTTCAGAACCAGCTGGGGTGCAATGCATCCTTAATGCAGGAATTCACATTTCAGCCCCTTAGTCGATGGACTCCTTGACAATGAGGCAGGAACTCCCCTCACAGCTACTCAGAACTGATGCTGTATGACATCTCCACACCTCAGTTATGGAACGCATCCTCGACACAGGACCCTACAACACTCCACAACCAGGATTTAAGGTACTCTTCTTCAGCGGGCCTAACTTGGTCCCTGAAGCTGGCCCACGCTCCATCACAATCAGCCTGAACTTGTGACTTTGCCTGGTCAGGAACAACATCACAGTTGGCGCTTTGTGCGTTTTGGGACTATATTCGCTTAAATATTTAAAATTGCATATCTCCGGTCCTACTAATTGGATTTCTGTTGTTTTGGGTCTTAAATTATTTATTGCATTTGTCTAAAATATTGTGGGATTCTTTTTGTGGTTTGCTTCACTTTAATACAGTTTGAAGAGCTGTATAAATACTTTACACATTATCTCTAAGTTAAGCCTGACTGCTTTTTTGCCGAGCTACCGAAGATTAAGCACAGGTTAATTTGGGGTTTGTGACTTCCCCTGTCAAAGAGTGATGTTGCTGCTTGAGTAGGGTTTAACCCCCCTCAACCAGTAACCCACTTCCTTCCTGTGTCCAAAACTAGAATAAAGAAATGTGCCTTTCCACATAAAACACAATAAAACAAGAGACAGATACTGCAGGTTAGACAAACAAAGACAAAAAAACAAGTTCTCAAGTTTAATCTCAGTAATTCATATAGCACAAGCCATATATCTTCATATTTTCCAGAAATGTTCTTTCTATGACATTCTATTTTTAAATATTTGGATAACAGCACAAACTTTATTAAATGCTCCTCAACCGTTGGGGGTTCTCTTTATTTTTCCACATCTCTATGATCTGCGTCTTCGCTACCACAATGACCTAATACAGCCATTGCTTCAAGCCTAAATTCAGGTTCACTGAAATCCAACATTCATTTATACTGCTTGGGTTATAATTAAAAATTGGTATAAAAGGTGAGGGGTAAACATATTTTCCAATTCCAGACCACCTCAATAAAAAAACACTTTCCAAAAAAATTCAACTGATTCACAATATACAGAAAAGGGTGCCTAAAACTTTACTACACCCCCCAAAAACAGACTCTCAATGACGGTTTATCCATTTGTCCTGGTGTCCAATATGAGCAAAACTACTGCCTTTGCAGCATGTATATAATGTCAAAATCCAAAAAAACTGGTCACAACTGAGTTGCAATTACAATGAACAAGTTACTTACCTTTGGTAACGCCTTATTTGGTACAGACAATATCTAGGTGTCAGTCTGGATCTGGAGATTTTTGTCAAGCACATAAAATGACATTTTGCTAGTGGTTACTATGTACACATATTTTCGATTCATTTTTAGGCATTAATATACGCAGAATGTTGACGTTTCTCACTACACCGCCTGCAAGTTCTCAACCGCATATATTCCCTTGTATTATTCCTTCGATCATAGGCATTAATATACTTTGACCGAAGGAATAATACAAGGGAATATATGCGGTTGAGAACTTGCAGGCGGTGTAGTGAGAAACTTCAACATTCTGCGCAAACAAATAGTGATGGTATGTTATTGGAAGCCCTGTTTGACCTATATTGCTAACGGGACATAAAATGTTCATGACAGAGAGAAAAATATTTTAAGTATTATGCTTAGATTGAAGAACTGTTTAATAATATGTATGATAGGATATTGACATATAGGGGAAATATACTTGAACTAAAATATTTAATTTTAGAGTGATCACAGAAGTTTATCTATACCTAGGTCTTGGTCGTAATTTGGATTGCTACTGCAACATTATGAAAAAGTGGTTAGGGCTCAGTCCTTTCCTTTTTAATGTCTTTAGAAGGTGCTTTACTATGTTTTTAGCAGTAACCAGCAATACATAGGGGGAAGATACAAGTGCACATGTTTTTAAAAGTGTAATTATTAAATTTGACCCTGTTTTCTATTAACATGATCTGCTCAAAGCGTTAGATGTCATGTTTGTATGGCTCTATTATGCATTGGAATTATATTTTTTGATGTAGTAAATGAGAAATATGTATACTTTATGTATGTTTGTTTTACAGCCCTGAGGAAGTTCACAGGTGGTGAACAATACGTGTTGTCTGTTATATTGAAGAGAAAAAAAGATCACATTGGAGCAACACATTTGGATGATTACTTCCTATATGAACTTTGTTGGTGCCCCTCTGTTTGCAATTCACAAATATTGGACCATTATTGGTTGCACTCTGGGAGCAGTGGGTTCCTGGTTTGGGGGCATGACATAATGCAATATTTGGGACAAGGGGGAGGTGCCGTTTGAGTATTTGGATCACTGCTCTGGTTGGATAATATTGGTGTACCCCTGCGAGCCATTAGATGGCGTCAATTGGCTACTCGTCCAGGGTCAGTGTTTTCCGTGCCGGACACGGCATCATGGGTCCTAAATAAGCACCATCCTGGTACGCTGAAAACAGTTTCTTTTCAAGATTTTCCAAACCAGAAGTGCAGAGACTTGTAGAACACTGACCACTGATGCATCAAAACTAAGGTCCGGAAAGGGGGGTCTTTGTCCCTAGAAATCAGTTCGCAAAGCAGGGAGGATGGGTGGGTAGGTAAAGAATCTGCAACTAGATATTGTCTCTATCAGATAAGGCGTTACTGAAAGTAAGTAACATATCCATGTGGTAGAGGCATCTAGTTGAGGACCCCTCACCTTAGAATCAATACCCAAGCAACACCATCCCCAGAGGTGGGTCTGTAAACCAAGATCACACCAGAAAGTGCTGCAGGAGCAGACTGTCCAGGTAGTAGTGTGTGAAAAACTTGTGCAAAGATGCCCACATTGCCGCCTGACAGATGTCCAGGATCGGACCTCCAAGTGCTAACACAGTGGTTGCAGCTTTAGCTCTGGTAGAATGAGCAACCAAGCCCTCAGGGGGTCGCTTCTTAGCCAATGTGTAGCACATTTTAATGCAGACTACAACCAATCTGGAGATGGTTCTCTTCTGCATTGCCCGACATTTCTTCACAGCCACATAACCAACAAAGAGTTGACCATCCACCCAAAACTCTGGTACGATCAAGGCAGAACGTCAGCACTCTTTTTGGGTTCAGGCGGTGGAGTCTATCTTCCTCCTTAGAAGGATGTGGGTGTGTGTAGAAAGTAGGCAAGGTGATAGATTTGCATACATGGAAGGGCGTAACCAATTTTAAAAGAAAAGAGGCCCGTGTGCAAAGCACCAATTTGTCAGGATGGATGGAAAGGCAGGGTGGCTTAGATGACAATGCTTGCAGCTCACTCACCCTGTGAACAGATGTAATGGCCACAAGGAGGGATGTTTTCAAGTGAGAAGCCTGAGGGGGCAATTGTGGAGAGGCTCAACAGGAGCTCACATCAGTAATGTCAGAACCAAATTCACAATTGCCTGTGCACCATGCCACAAACTCACACATTTCTTCCAATGACAGGGGTATACTGTTTTGGTGGAGGGACGCCTAGCTGCAAAGACAACGAACCCTCCCCTGTTGCTGTGACAGAAGATCCGCTCGAAGGGGCAGCCTGATTGGAGGATTGATGGCCATGCTCAATAGCTCTGGATACCACACTCTTCGTGCCCAGTTCGGAGCCACAAACATTACTTGGCAGAAGTGGTGTGGGCCGAAAGGCATACAGGACGCCTGAGCTCCACTTGAGATGAAAATCGCTGTGGAGCGAGTGCCGCCTTAGAAACTCCAACGTAATATTGTGCGTTCTCTGCAGAGGCAAACAGATCTAACCAAGGCTCTCTCAAATGGTGAAAGAGACTTTGCGTCACCTCCGAATGGAGATGACAGAGCAAGCATTGTCGGCTAAGTTTGTCCGCTCTGACGTTCAGAAAGCCTGCCAGATATTGAACCACCAGGGAAATGCCCTGATGGTCCAGTCATGTCCAGAGGCGCAGAGCCTCCTGACAAAGGGTCCATGACCCAACTGCGCCCTGCTTGTTACAATACCACATGGCGGTGGTGTTGTCAGTAAACACTTGCACTACCTTCCCTTTGAGAGAGGGAAGAAATGCTTTCAATGCTAGTCTGATCGCCAGGAGCTCCAATAGGTTGATATGGAATCCGGAGTCTGCCAGAAACCAGATGCCTCTCCCAGGTGGCCACCCCATCCCAAGAGTGATGCATCTGTCATTATTGTCAGATCTGGGTGGGGAAGGGAGAGGGATATGTCTCTGACCCAATCACAGCTCGTTAGCCCGCACTGCAGATCTTGTGCAGTTCACTATGAAATCTGGACCATGTTGGAGAGACTCCTCTGATTCTGCGCCAACTTGAACTTCAGGTCCCACTGCAGAGCCCGCATGTGCCATCTGGCATGTGTCACCAGCAGGATGCAGGAGGCCATGAGGCCCATCAATCTCAGTCATTCTCACCAAAATCCAGGATAGAAGCTGAAACATAGGTATCATAACCTGAATATCCTGGACTCCCCACTCTGGAGGATAAGCCCGAAACCGCACTCTGTCCAGAACAGCTCCAATGAAAGGGAGCGTCAGAAAGGGAGTCAGGTGTGACTTTGGCACATTTACAGTGAACCCCACCAAATGCAGGAGGTCCGCCATAGTCTAGAAGTGGGAGCCGATCCAGTCTTCAACAGCCAGTCTTCGAGATAGGGGAGAACTGAAACCCCAGAACTGAGCAGATGAGCTGTGACCACCTAATCGCCTTGGTGAATATCTGAGTGGCGCTGGTAAGGTCAAAGGAGAGCACGGTGAACTGAAAGTGCTTGTGACCTACCGTGAACTGCAAATACTGTCTGTGGGCAGGCAGGATGGGAATGTGAAGTAAGCGTCCTGCATGTCCAATGCTACCATCTAGTCTCCTATGTCCAGGGCAGATAGAATCTGGCCACAGTGAGCTTTCCAATGGACGACGGACGGGGATAAGTCTAAGAAAGTTTGTTCTTCAATTTCTTCTTGTGCCTCAACTTACCTGATCGCTCTGAGGACTTGGAGTGGGACGATGATGAGTGGGGGCTCTGTGACTGATCTCGGGACCTTCCTCTTGACCGAGATCAGGACTTAAGCTGAGCGATGGGCCACAAGGAGCTTTAGGGACCGCTCTATCAAAGCTTTTGGATTCATGGCCTTGAACTCGGAGCGTGCTCCAGACACCACAGGCACACGAGGTGCGGTTCCGTCACAGACACTGCCCAATGATAGGATCTGTAGGGCTTGAACCCGGGTCTTACGTGAAGACATCCACGAAACACCAGGAGTGTAGACACTCAAAAATCTCCAACAAAAATTCAAAAAAGACCATTCAAAAAACAACTGAGGGGTAGCTCTACTTCGGATCAACGCTAGGCTGACACAGAAAGAAAAGAACGGATTTCAGCACGCCGAGATGGCGCCTATATAGAACCCGTGACATCATATTTGGTGCGGACGACGCCGAGTATGAATGCGGAGCCGATCAATGCCACCCAACTGTGCCAGGGGTACTGCTTGAGAAGAATCTCCAGATCCAGTTTGACGCTTAGGGGAAATTTTAAGGTAGGGAATTTGAAACTAGAGGTCTCTATCAGGTTCCATTTTTTCATCAGTAACATCCACATTACGATCTTGCATGTATTGTTCTTCAGTTTGCAGCATATCAGCTGGTGAAATACACTCTTGGAAATCATTTTATTAAAACACTTACGAGCTAATTGTTAATATAAGGGCAGTGCGCGCTCTACGGGCGACAAAAATGCAAAAACCCAGTCTTCATGCAAGAGCATAAATCATGCATTGTGTTTATACGCAGTTTGTTAACCTTTTGCATTGCAGAATTTTACCTTGAAACCACTATTAATGATGTTTGCAAATAATGTTCATTTGCAAGGTATTGCTGCAGGCTTACAGAGTGTATCAGGGTGTGGTCCCTTTCTAGGACCTTCTAGAAGCTTTCCCTGCAGCACGACTGGGTGTGGTTTGTGGGCTGGGCCAGACTCTATATAAGGGAGTCAGCCTAGCTCCACATGCTCACTATTCAGAGGTCCCGGTGCAGAGCAGCAGTAACTTCCTGAGCTCCTGTTCCGGAGGCCTACTTTGATCTTCCAGGCCTTGCCCTTCATTGTATTGGTGATCCTTGAACAGGGCGGTAAGACGGAGGTCGGGCTGGGCCCCTGACCCCGTTTTCAAAAGCATTCGAGTTTTTTTTTGGGCCTAGCCTTCATGTTGAAAGAATTTCTTTGTGCGTGTGAATGTGCACGTGGTTTCTGGCATTTACATGTTGATATTCGAATCAGCAAGACGCACTATTCATTCTTGGCATTTGAGCTTCGGGTCGGCAACAGTGTGCACGACCATTTCTTGACATTTGCATAATGGCATTCGAATCGTCAAGACGCGCAATTCATTCCTTGCATTTAACTCTTGATATTCATTGTGCGCGACCATTTCTTGACATTTGCATGGTGGCATTCGAATCGGCAAGACGCGCGATTCATTCCCGCATTTAAACCTTGATGTTAAGCCCGCTTATAGAGTGCGCAATCATTTTCATGGCATTTGCATATTCTTGTTGGGATCGGCAGTGTGCGCGATTCATTCCCGCATTTAAACCTTGATGTTAAGATCACTTACAGAGTGCGCAATCATTTCATGGCATTTGCATATTCTTGTTGGGATCGGCAGTGTGCGCGATTCATTTTCCGCTTTTAAACCTAGGTGTTCAGATCGCTTACAGTGTGCGCGATCATTTCATGGCGATTAAAACTTTGATGTGTAGTGATTCCTAAAGTGCACTCAATTATCCAGGGGCTTTTGAATTTTCCGCAAAGGTGCTAAATACAGAATGTTACATTCTTTGTGCATATTAAGCCCTTAGTACAATTTGTATTGTTTTCCAGGGAATGTTTTCAGATTTCCTTTGTCCTCATGTAAAGATGCAATGTTGGATCTGAAACATTATTCTAGAAGGTTCTTGTATTTCTAGACTGTATGTGATATTTCATGAAAAGCTCATATGAAACATTGCATTATTCATTCTTGATTTGTTCCAGGTACTCAGAGTTCTTTGAAGTTTAGTTAAAGTCACTTCTTAGATTACCCATGGTTATATAAGACAATGCTTAGAACCATAGTCTAGTGAAAGTCAATGTGATTATATAATGATATTGTGTTGTTTAACCTTTTGCTTCCAACAGGTCTCCTTCCCAGCTGTTCCCTTCCCAATCCCCTTTTCCCCACTTGGACTCTCTTAGGCTCTGTGATATTTCTATCAGAGTTCTGGAGCTGTCTTGTGGTGGACATGTTGGGAACGTCCACAAGCCCCGAGGATCTGGTCTCCCTGACACCAATACACAATCATGAATCGCTGTAGTTAAACTTGTGCCATCTCCAACACTTCCTACTACCAGATCTCTAGATTTGTCAATATTCGTAACCATACATTTCTAATTGGATTTTCCAATGACAAAGCATAATGATGAAAATATATCTCTAAAATGTCTCTTAGAAATTGTATGGCTCCCTTGAGAAGCATTGATGATACTTCTTTTCTGGACATTCAGGTGTGTGTGTCTTCTTCTTGAGGCAGCTGAGTAGACTTTCTCATTAACTCCAAAGAATGGGTAAACTGTACAATATCTAGCACCCTTATGTCTGAAGAAATCTTCATCCATACAAACAAACTATTCAGAAACTATACCCACCTACTGACAAGGCAAATGTAGAGGTAAGAGGTAGGTGGAGTATGTACTACTGCTTTGGTTCAGTGTTTTCACTGAGCTGTCCCTCAGCACTTGGTGGTGAAATGACTGGTTTGCAGCCATGATTGATATCACTGGTTGCCATTTCTTTCTTGTTACAGTAGCAGGGATAGAATGCGGTATGGGTGGCACTGAGAGAGGAACCCTTCCCCACGGAGAATGGTCTTGACCTAAAGGGTTGGAAAGCGTAGGTTTTCACAGCCTGCAAAGATGAAATAAAAATCTGTGACAGTGTGTATGTATATATTTGCACATGCTTATTCTTTGATAGACGGGGGCTTGCTGTCCACATCTTTTCCAAAGTGAATGCCCATCAAAATACATATCCAGGACATCATCTTGAACCTCAGTTTGAAATGAAGTGATGCACAGCCAGTCTTGATGCTGCAGGTCCCTTGTATTTGTGAGCTGTTTAAAGCTAAGAGTAGCCGCATGCACAGCTTTGTCCTTTATGGAGGTCGATGTCCTTTCTCCTTTGAGTATGGTCTTCACGTCTGCCCCAACTTCTTTGGGATCAAGTTGAAGAAACCAATAGTATATTTTATAATATAGCATATGTACAATCACATACAAATCTCTAGGATAAGCTATATAAAATCAGCAGGCCTAAGTAAACAGAAGTTATAAGTTTGTTGGTCATGGATGTTTCACAGCTTTACACGCTAGTGAAACTATTAATGAAATTTGCTTTGTTCAGTCTTTGCCATTTACAACAACTTCAAAACGCAACCGGATGCAACGCACCTTGTCAAATGCCTCCCGATATTAACCAAAGAACCACTGCTAACCACATGGCCCATCATTGCGGCAAAAGAAACCGATACCACCAAGAAGCCCATCCACTCAGGAGCATCATTGCACCTCTGTTCCACCACACCTACTCCAGAGGACTGAAACACATCAGTGCCATGCTCGCACCCATTCTGAACGCCTCCATCTTTTCTGCTATCATCGCAGATGCTTGGAAACAGGCTTCTGTACTACCACTACAGAAGAAACTTTCTAAGGACCCTTCAATGCGCTTCATCTACAGACCAATTTCCCTACTAGCATTCCAAACCAAGGTTTTAGAGAAAGTCATCATAAGATGCCTCACCGAACACCTCAATCACCTCCAACTCCTTGGCACCACTCAGTCTGGTTTAATCCCAACCGCAGCACAGAAACTGCCCTCATCACTGCCATGGATGACATCCACATGACGAAGAATGGAGGAGAAACAGTCGCTCTCATCCTCCTGGATATGTCAGTGGCGTTTGACACAGTATCCCACCCCATCCCTTCCTTTCGATTAAATTTGCTCCTTCCTGACTGGAAGGACCCAGTCAGTCAGCCTGGCTCTGTGCACCTTATGTGCATCTGTGGAGTTCCCCAAGGATCCTCCCTGAGCCAGAATCTCTTCAATGCGTAAATGATCCCTCCAGCAAGCATCATCCACTCTAACATCTACGTCCTCTCCTCCACAGACGACATGGAACTGATTCTCTGCCTCACGCACAAGATGCCATGTACCTGGATCAAGTTCAATGCCTGCATGGCTAAAATTGGCCACTGGATGAAGGTCTATTGTCTGAAGATGAAGGTTGACAAGACCGAAATTGTGATTATTAGGAAGAGCACTTCACTGTGGGATTCCACCGGTATCCAACAGAGTGAGGACCGACATCACCCCACCCACACCAGGAATCTCAGGATCATCACCAAAAGCAAACTTGACATGGGCGCTCAAGTCAGCACTGTCATTACCTCATGCTTCCGTACCAAGAAGATGCTGAGGAAACATTTTAAATGACTTGTCACAAGCAAGCTGCATTCTGGGAACACCCCCTATGCCAGGATAAACAAAAAACTCACCAGAAGGCTGCAGACCATTTAAAACTCAGTGCGGTGTGAGAGGTTGAGTATAATTATGGCACAGA
Source organism: Pleurodeles waltl (assembly GCF_031143425.1). Taxonomy (NCBI): domain Eukaryota; kingdom Metazoa; phylum Chordata; class Amphibia; order Caudata; family Salamandridae; genus Pleurodeles; species Pleurodeles waltl. The sequence goes on along the minus strand of NC_090444.1, from coordinate 1,095,952,066 downwards.
CACCACATTACACCTGAAAGCACTCCACAGGCTTCTCGTACACAAACTATCACCATTCATATTCCTCACCTGCACTTTCAAGGCACTATATAACAATGGCCCAGCATATCTCAACAACTACATCTTCGTCTACAAATGTTGCAGACCTCTTTGCTTGTCTCCTACTTGCACACATCCCACACATACCACATCCATGACAACTAGATCCGGTCATCAAGACTTCTCCTACATTACTTCTAATGCATACAACGACCTGCTGCTACTCATGAGTCACTTTCTCACTTCTTCAGTTCCACAAGAAGCTGAAGCCCTGGCTTTTCAAATAGTCCCACTAGGACCTAGACTTAGCTATAATCACACCTGCTCAACACCATGATACTCTCCCAGGTGAAAGTTCCTCTACAACTCCTCATCACATAACAAGCAAAGCATAAGGAGTAAGGAAGCTTGCATGTATTAATCACAAATTTACAGTATTAATAGTGTACCGAGCAAGTATTCCACCCTCCAGTTCACAAGTGTACACCAACTTTGCTTTAAAATTACTTTGATATTATCTGCTAAAGAGCAGTTTCATTAACTTATGCTAGCTGTGCCTCAGCTAAGTCTTGACATAATCAAGCTAAAAATGGAAGTCACATTCACTGTCTATTAATTCTGCATTTCCGAATGACACAGTTCTTGTATGACAATTTTAAATCCTGTATTCCAACTTGTTGAAAATGTATTTCTTTGCTCACACCACAATGATTCTATACTTTTCATGCTCTTCTACAGGGAAATTTCTTAAATACACCCTCGATTTTGGTGGGTGAGCCAGATACCTTTCCTATGCTACTAGGGATGCTGTCTGATTTCGCTGTATATTTGAGGCTATTTTTGATATTACCTATTATTTTGGATTTTCTTATTACTGAGCGTCTTTCGGATGGAGCATCATAATATTAATGCTCCATAATATTACCAATTACATGTTATTTTGTGAGCTATGTTAATCTGTGTGCCACTGTGTGGCAGTTTAACAATTTAACAGAGCTATACTTCTTTTTCGATGAAGGTGTCTTATCCTTGTTAATTATGAGAATGGTCCTTTGCTTAGGCTTAGAAGCTGTTAGACAGGGGAATGTTAATTGGAGCTTTGCCATCGGTTGTACTGTGCTTGGGGATGGGAGAGGACCTCCTGTGCTAAGAAGACTAGACTACAAATACTTTTGCGGTCGTGCAGATGTGTGCTCCTTTGTTCGGCAACGGGAACTTGGGGAGTATACCTGCTTCCAGAAGACAGTCAGTGCCACCTGACTTGCTGCATCCAGAGGGAGTTGGAGAGAAGTTGTTTCTGGAGAATGCTGTTTAACTTAATTGTGTGTGTCTTAGAATAGTTTATCAGATCTTGTCCTGCCTTCACTGAGGGAAGACCTTTCCCTAACTCTGCTCATTTCCCCAACCCCTGGTTCTTTAACACGTATGTCTATTTCCCTTGAACCTTAACTTGGTTCCAATGATGCTAACACCTTCTGCTTAGAATTTTCCATTGCCATCTTAGCTGCCTTATTTAGCTTATGGAGATTGTTGGACCTGGCTTTTTGACAGGGACATCCCCAAACTTTTTGCCTCCTTCCTCCTATTTTTTCTGACCTGTTGTTGTTGGCTTTTGACCTCTGAGCACTTTACCCCTGCTAACCAGTGCTAAAGTGCATATGCTCTCTGTGTAAATTGTAATATTGATTGGTTCATCCATGATTGACTATTTAATTTACCTATAAGTCCCTAGTAGAGTGCACTACATGTGCCTAGGGCATGTAGATTAAATGCTACTAGTGGGCCTGCAGCACTGGTTGTGCCACCCACCTCAGTAGCCCCTTAACCTTGTCTCAGGCCTGCCATTGCAAGGCCTGTGTGTGCAGTTTCACTGCCACTTCGACTTGGCATTTAAAAGTACTTGCCAAGCCTAGAACTCCCCTTTTTCTACATATAAGTCATCCCTAATGTGTGCCCTAGGTAACCCCTAGAGCAGGGTGCTGTGTAGGTAAAAGGCAGGACATGTACCTGTGTAGTTATATGTCCTGGTAGTGTAAAACTCCTAAATTCGTTTTTACACTACTGTGAGGCCTGCTCCCTTCATAGGCTAACATTGGGGCTGCCCTCATACACTGTTGAAGTGGCAGCTGCTGATCTGAAAGGAGCAGGAAGTTCATATTTAGTATGGCCAGAATGGTAATACAAAATCCTGCTGACTGGTGAAGTCGGATTTAATATTACTATTCTAGAAATGCCACTTTTAGAAAGTGAGCATTTCTTTGCACTAAAATCTTGTTGTGCCCTGCAATCCACGTCTGGCTAGGTTTAGTTGACAGCTCCTTGTGCATTCACTCAGACACACCCCAAACACAGGGTACTCAGCCTCACTTGCATACATCTGCATTTTGAATGGGTCTTCCTGGGCTGGGAGGGTGGAGGGCCTGCCCTCACACAAAGGACTGCCACACCCCCTACTGGGACTCTGGCAGACGGGATTGAGCTGAAAGGGAACTTGGTGCATTTCTTAGAGACTCTTTGAAGTCACCCCCACTTCAAAGGCACAACTTAGTATAAAACAGGGCCTCTGCCCTACCTCATCAGACACTTGCTGGAGAAGAAACCTGAACCAGAAACTACATCCTGCCAAGAAGAACTGCCTGGCTGCTCAAAGGACTCACCTGTCTGCTTTCTCCAAAGGACTGCTGTCTTGCTGTTGCCCTGCTGCCTTGCTGAACTCTTGTCTGGCTGTGAAAGTGCTCTCCAAGGGCTTGGATAGAGCTTGCCTCCTGTTCCTTGAAGTCTCAGGACCAAAAAGACTTCTTCCTTTCACGTGGACGCTCCGTGCGGCGAAAATTTCGACGCACAGCTTGTTTCGCGGCGAGAAAAACGCCGCACACCGACGCTGATCAACGCGACGCCCTCGGGACGATCGAGACTTCGACGCACAACCTCGCAAGGGCAAAGCCGCCCGACTTCCAAGGAGAAATCGACGCGACGCCTACTGTGAGTGCGAAACTTTGACGCACGGCCTCGCAAGGACAACGCGCCCGACTTCCAAGGAGAAATCGACGCGACGCCTGCCGTGAGACCAAAATTTTGACGCACGGCCTCGCAAGGACAACGCCGCCCGACTTCCAAGGAGAAATCGACGCGACGCCTACTGTGAGATCGAAACTTCGACGCGCAGCCCCGCAGAACGACGCGCAGCCGGAAAATAAGCAGGAGAATCCACGCACAGACCCGGGACATCTGGTAATCCTCGCGATCCACAAAAAGAGACTGTCTGCGCGCCGGAAAACGACGCCCGACTTCCCCGCGTGGAAAAGAACGACGCAAGTCTGTGTGTGCTGAGCGGAAAACGACGCACACACCCCTTTTTCCACGCATCTCTTCTCCTGTGGCCCTCTGAGGAGATTTCCCACCAGAAACCAGGTACTCTGTGCTTGAAAGACACTTTATTGCTTTTTAAAGACTTAAAGACTCTTAATATCACTTTTCAGTGATATCTTTACAAATTCGTATTACAACTTTGATCGTTTTGACCTACAATTATCCAGATAAATATTCTATATTTTTCTAAACACTGTGTGGTGTATTTTTGTGGTGTTATACTATGGTGTTGTATGGTTTATTGCACAAATGCTTTACACATTGCCTTCTAAGTTAAGCCTGGCTGCTCGTGCCAAGCTACCGGAGGGTGAGCACAGGCTAATTTTGGATTGTGTGTGACTTACCCTGACTAGAGTGAGGGTTCTTGCTTGGACAGAGGGCAACCTATCTGCCAACCAAAAACCCCATTTCTAACATTGGTGATCAGCGGTGAGGATAGGACTTGTGTTTGTGCAGTGACATACAGTAGCTAAGTATTTCACTACCTACCCACAGTTGAAGGTCAACTTGATTTTTCATCTCTTTTGACTTTTGGTCTCTGATGTCCCCCTGGATATACTATTGATATTTTGGACTTTGGATTTTGGTTTTTGCTGGTAAGATCCTATCAGAATGGGATCGCTTACCTACTTATTCTTTTTGCCTACTGACCACCTCACTAAGGCTGACCTAAGGAAGCTTTGCAGAGAATGTGGCCTTCCTGTAGCAAAGAGATCTACTAAAGCAGAGATGCTACATGCCTACATAGTCTGCGAGGAAGACAGATGGGCAGAGAGAGAGGCAGCAAGAAACCAAATGACTAAGTACCCCTCAGAGGAGGAGGAGGACTACTCACATGAGGAGGAAGACGACTCAGATGAGGAAAGAGACCCAGTGAAAAAAGAATGGCTCATGGCTCAAGCACGGTGGATGGAAGAGCTAGATGAGTTTCTTGAAAAGGCTGAGGCAGCAAGTCTCTTAGCCCTGGAAGAAGAAAAGATTGCAGCTCAAGAGCTGAGCTGTAAAGAGCTGAAACTGGAGGCCGGAAGGGCTGAGTCCAGTTCAGATGGTGGCAGCAAAAATCTTGCATCTAGTACTGCTGAAGAAGGGCACAAGCCCAGAGATGTGGTGCCCAACTTGAAGAAGGGAGTTGACACACCCCAGGCAGTTCAAGGGTATGAGGTAGTTCCCGTTATGCACAGGGTCCCTGAGAAGGATTGGGGAACTGGCACAGGGAGTCATATTCCTACTGGGGGGAGGGACACTTTACTGACTCTAGCAGAGAGTGACAGAGAAAAGGGTTCCCCCCTGGTGGACGTCCTGGATATAGAGTGTAGAGACATCCCAGAAGAGTTTGGGTTGAGTGTCAGGGACAGACAGAAACTGTCTCACCAGTCTCAAGAGGGTGATGTAGAGTGCTTTTCCAAGGCTGAGTTACTAGGTGGTTGGGTGAAGGGTACTGTGGTTAATACATGTGAAGGGCAGAGTGATGTAATTGCTGGAGAGCATATGTCTGGTCCTTATTTTCCAGAGCTACGCCAACACCAGGTGGAGTGTGAGTTCTCTGACCCCAGGGAACTTACAATGGAGGCAGACTTCTGGGTGAGTACCAGAGAGTCTGAAGAGGCATTTGGGGGTGCTCCTGAAGGGAGTGGTCTAGGTGGTTCCCAACCGAGTGTGGTGGGAGAGGATTGTAGTGTCCCAGGTAGGTCCCAGGTCCTAGAGGGTTCCATGAGGGAACACCAGGAGGGAAGCCTAGCCTGTACCGTAGGGCCACCTTTTGAGGGAAGCCCCGCAGTGTCAGAAGAACTTGGGGGGGTGACTGTAGCCAGCATCCCAACAGTTCTGGTGTCTGGCAGTACCCCTCCTAGTGAGGGGGTGCAGAAGTCCAGACATAGGGTTGAGAGGGGGTTGCAGACCCCAGTGGAGGACCTGGAGAGTCAGGGGACAGCTCTGAGAGCAGAGCCCCCCAGGAATGACCCAGGTGAAACCGTTTCTGGTTTGGGGGAAACCCAGACTCTGCCGGATGGGCAGAGGTCGGGAGACCTGCGCCAACCAGACTCTTGTGTGGCCCTTGGGGACAGTGTGTCCCTTGTGGGGGGTGAGAGTGCCCCCCAGGAAGTCCTGGCATGCCAGGCAAAGATTCAACCTCAGGGTGGTGACTCTGGGTTGGATACCCAGGTTCAGAGGTTAAACTCTGACCTGGTGGGAGGTAGATGTGCCTCCCAAGAAGTCCTGCTGTGCCAGGCAATTGTCCAACCTCAGGGTGTTGCCTCTGGATTGGATGACCAGGTTCAGAGGTTAAACTCTGACCTGGTGGGGGGTAGGTGTGCCCCCCAGAAAGTCCTGGCGTGCCAGGCAATTGCCCAACCTCAGGGTGGTGACCCTGGGTTGGGGAACCAGGCTCAGAGGTTAAACTCTGACCTGGTGGGAGGTAGGTGTGCCTCCCCGGAAGTCCTGGCCTGCCAGGCAATGGTTCAACCTCAGGGTGGTGACTCTGGGTTGGCTAACCAGGTTCAGGGGATAAGCTCTGACCTGTTGGGGGGTAGGCGTGCCCCCCAGAAAGTCCTGGTGTACCAGGCAGTGGAACAACCTCAGAGTGCTGACTCTGGGTTGGATAACCGGGTTCAGAGGTTAAATTCTGACCTGGTGGGGGGTAGGTGTGCCCCCCAAAAAGTCCTGGCGTGCCAGGCAATTGTTCAACCTCAGGGTGGTGACTCTGGGTTGGATACCCAGGTTCAGAGGTTAAACTCTGACCTGGTGGGAGGTAGGTGTGCCTCCCAAGAAGCCCTGCTGTGCCAGGCAATTGTCCAACCTCCGGGTGTTGACTCTGGGTTGGATGACCAGGTTCAGAGGTTAAACTCTGACCTGGTGGGGGGTAGGTGTGCCCCCCAGAAAGTCCTGGCGTGCCAGGCAATTGCCCAACCTCAGGGTGGTGACCCTGGGTTGGGGAACCAGGCTCAGAGGTTAAACTCTGACCTGGTGGGAGGTAGGTGTGCCTCCCAGAAAGTCCTGGTGCGCCAGGCAATTGTTCAACTTCAGGGTGGCGACTCTGAGTTGAATGACCCAGTTCAGAGGTTAAACTCTGACCTGGTGGAGGGTCAGTGTGCCCTCCAGGAAGTCCTGGTGTGCCAGGCAATTGTTCAACTTCAGGGTGATGACTCCGAGTTGAATGGCCAAGTCCAGAGGTTAAACTCTGACCTGGTGGAGGGTCAGTGTGCCCTCCAGGAAGTCCTGGCGTGCCAGGCAATTGTTCAACTTCAGGGTGGTGACTCTGAGTTGAATGGTCAGGTGCAGAGGTTAAACTCTGACCTGGTGGAGGGTCAGTGTGCCCTCCAGGAAGTCCTGGCGTGCCAGGCAATTGTTCAACTTCAGGGTGGTGACTCTGAGTTGAATGGGCAGGTGCAGAGGTTAAACTCTGACCTGGTGGGGGGTAGGTGTGCCTCCCAGGAAGTCCTGGTTTGCCAGGCAGTGATCCAGTCTGAGGGTACAGACCCTGGGCTGGAAGACCAGGTTCAGGGTGTCCCCCCGGACCTGGAGGGAGGGGCTACTGATAACAGTGCCCCTACCATGTTGTCTTCTGAGGAGGCCACTCCTAGTTGGAGGGTGCTGGACCCCAGAAGGGAGGGCAGGATGAGGGAAGCCTCACCCCGGGCCCTAGTCCAACCTGAAGGTACAGGCCCCAGGTTGGAGGGCCAGTTACAGGTTAACAGCCCTGCACTGGTGGAGGAATGGTACAGGGTGACTTCTGTAAGCACCCTGACCATGTTGGACTCTGGGGGTACCGCTCCAGGAGGGAAGGTACAAAGCCCCAGAGGGGAGGACCAGGTTCAGGCTGTCATCCCTGACCTGGTGGAAGGGAGAGTGGTTAAAGGGTGCCCAGCACCTGGGGCTACCGCCCCCCACTCTCCACAGCCACAGTGGTTGGAGAGCTTTGAGAGGCCTGGGGCCTGGCTCTCATCCCTGGCAGCTGTCAGTAATCACTGTGGCTTGCTGTCCGGGTGGACAGAGTTATCCCTGGGGAGGGGACAAGTGTCACACCCCAGGGGTAGAGTGGGCAACCCCACTATGTTGGTCATGGTAGTACTATCCTGCTCCTGGGATACATCTGTGAGCAAAGTAAGGTTAGGTGCTGCACAGATGGGATCCGCAGGAAAGGAGAAAGGTTCCCCATGGATGGGCTTAGTGGGCCCTGAGAGTATGGACAGAGGGATCCAATGGGAGTCAGGAAGGCGAAGAACTGGAGCATGCCCCTGCTGTTGTGGGCCTGGGTCCTTGTTCTGTCGCCTCAAACAGGGAAGTACATCAGGATAGTGATTGTTCTCCCCTGGCTTTAGGCTGGTGGGGGGTCATGTTGGACCTGGCTTTTTGACAGGGACATCCCCAAACTTTTTGCCTCCTTCCTCCTATTTTTTCTGACCTGTTGTTGTTGGCTTTTGACCTCTGAGCACTTTACCCCTGCTAACCAGTGCTAAAGTGCATATGCTCTCTGTGTAAATTGTAATATTGATTGGTTCATCCATGATTGACTATTTAATTTACCTATAAGTCCCTAGTAGAGTGCACTACATGTGCCTAGGGCATGTAGATTAAATGCTACTAGTGGGCCTGCAGCACTGGTTGTGCCACCCACCTCAGTAGCCCCTTAACCTTGTCTCAGGCCTGCCATTGCAAGGCCTGTGTGTGCAGTTTCACTGCCACTTCGACTTGGCATTTAAAAGTACTTGCCAAGCCTAGAACTCCCCTTTTTCTACATATAAGTCATCCCTAATGTGTGCCCTAGGTAACCCCTAGAGCAGGGTGCTGTGTAGGTAAAAGGCAGGACATGTACCTGTGTAGTTATATGTCCTGGTAGTGTAAAACTCCTAAATTCGTTTTTACACTACTGTGAGGCCTGCTCCCTTCATAGGCTAACATTGGGGCTGCCCTCATACACTGTTGAAGTGGCAGCTGCTGATCTGAAAGGAGCAGGAAGGTCATATTTAGTATGGCCAGAATGGTAATACAAAATCCTGCTGACTGGTGAAGTCGGATTTAATATTACTATTCTAGAAATGCCACTTTTAGAAAGTGAGCATTTCTTTGCACTAAAATCTTGTTGTGCCCTGCAATCCACGTCTGGCTAGGTTTAGTTGACAGCTCCTTGTGCATTCACTCAGACACACCCCAAACACAGGGTACTCAGCCTCACTTGCATACATCTGCATTTTGAATGGGTCTTCCTGGGCTGGGAGGGTGGAGGGCCTGCCCTCACACAAAGGACTGCCACACCCCCTACTGGGACTCTGGCAGACGGGATTGAGCTGAAAGGGAACTTGGTGCATTTCTTAGAGACTCTTTGAAGTCACCCCCACTTCAAAGGCACAACTTAGTATAAAACAGGGCCTCTGCCCTACCTCATCAGACACTTGCTGGAGAAGAAACCTGAACCAGAAACTACATCCTGCCAAGAAGAACTGCCTGGCTGCTCAAAGGACTCACCTGTCTGCTTTCTCCAAAGGACTGCTGTCTTGCTGTTGCCCTGCTGCCTTGCTGAACTCTTGTCTGGCTGTGAAAGTGCTCTCCAAGGGCTTGGATAGAGCTTGCCTCCTGTTCCTTGAAGTCTCAGGACCAAAAAGACTTCTTCCTTTCACGTGGACGCTCCGTGCGGCGAAAATTTCGACGCACAGCTTGTTTCGCGGCGAGAAAAACGCCGCACACCGACGCTGATCAACGCGACGCCCTCGGGACGATCGAGACTTCGACGCACAACCTCGCAAGGGCAAAGCCGCCCGACTTCCAAGGAGAAATCGACGCGACGCCTACCGTGAGTGCGAAACTTTGACGCACGGCCTCGCAAGGACAACGCCGCCCGACTTCCAAGGAGAAATCGACGCGACGCCTGCCGTGAGACCAAAATTTCGACGCACTGCCTCGCAAGGACAACGCCGCCCGACTTCCAAGGAGAAATCGACGCGACGCCTACCGTGAGATCGAAACTTCGACGCGCAGCCCCGCAGAACGACGCGCAGCCGGAAAATAAGCAGGAGAATCCACGCACAGACCCGGGACATCTGGTAATCCTCGCGATCCACAAAAAGAGACTGTCTGCGCGCCGGAAAACGACGCCCGACTTCCCCGCGTGGAAAAGAACGACGCAAGTCTGTGTGTGCTGAGCGGAAAACGACGCACACACCCCTTTTTCCACGCATCTCTTCTCCTGTGGCCCTCTGAGGAGATTTCCCACCAGAAACCAGGTACTCTGTGCTTGAAAGACACTTTATTGCTTTTTAAAGACTTAAAGACTCTTAATATCACTTTTCAGTGATATCTTTACAAATTCGTATTACAACTTTGATCGTTTTGACCTACAATTATCCAGATAAATATTCTATATTTTTCTAAACACTGTGTGGTGTATTTTTGTGGTGTTATACTATGGTGTTGTATGGTTTATTGCACAAATGCTTTACACATTGCCTTCTAAGTTAAGCCTGGCTGCTCGTGCCAAGCTACCGGAGGGTGAGCACAGGCTAATTTTGGATTGTGTGTGACTTACCCTGACTAGAGTGAGGGTTCTTGCTTGGACAGAGGGCAACCTATCTGCCAACCAAAAACCCCATTTCTAACAGAGATAATTTATGGAACCAATATACTTTCTGTTCTGGATTCTGTACCTGGCTATGCTTTTCATCTTTTTTTTATAATTGTAGTGAAAATAATTATGTTTGACCACTGACTTTGTGTTTCACCACTGTGCATATTAGTTGTTCAATGTTCACCAGTTGCACATTACATTTTGTATTCGGTTTAGCTGCCTATTGGCTTTAACGTGGGATTAGACATTTTGTATTCAGTTTAGCTGCCTATTGGCTTTATCGTGGCGTTAGACATTGCAGTTGAGACATTGCAGATGAGCTGTGTTTTTCCACATGGTAAACCAAGCTGTGTTTTTCGTAGATTCTCTCACCGAACACTAATCATGATAAGGAAGCGCATATTTTGTGTTTTTCTCTAGTGCAGCCTTGGGAGAGACAGCTTTAAAAACCTGGCCAACTTTCGACGCTTGTTTCTTCCAACTCTGACCTACAGTAGCCAGCATGTTTTGACTATTAGAGGAAAGAACCTGTTAGCAGGCTTTTTCATTATAAAAGGTGTCCCTGGGCAGCAGCGAGGGGGAATTTTCCAAAACTTCAGTCAGGAGCCGGACGTCTGCTGCCTGACCTGTCCCCTACGGGTGGAAAATCTCTTTCTCGCAGTTGAACAGGAGTCATCAACTTGCAGGCATGAGAAAGATGACGAGCAGTGATAGGCCCTACGGTGATTAATTTTGACTTTTATTCATTGCTTTGAAGTTATGCTATAATATAACCACATATATTTGCTGTGTACATTGCAATTGAGAATCACATTGATATATTTTCCTTTCATTGCTGTGACTATTTTTAAACATGTGCCTCCAACCTACTAATCTCCTCTTTCAGGAACCTCATGGTGAAGTAATAATAAATGTCTTCTAAGACGTGTATTCCAGAGATTGTTTTCAGCTTGGTCATTAGTGAAAGCAAAACATTTTGACGTAGTCGACTGCAGGATTTGAAGGGGAAAAAATGTTTAACAAGCTAAAGGAGTGATTGTTTCACGTGCCCTAAATTGTCCTGAAGTGCATAGTTAAGTGTAAAGCAAGACAATAATATACAAATTCTGATTGTATGACAGAACTAATATATATGCTTACTTGATAAACTGATATACTGAACTGGTTAACTTGTAACTTTGGCTAATTTGCTAATAATCCTTCTTTATTTCAACACCATCCTCTATGTTGTTCTTGTAGAGCTAAATTGGTTTCACTCTAACTGAATTGTGGTGCTGATACCAGCTCATTCAATACACTTCCAGTTGGTCATAAGAGGGCCATATGACCAGTGGTGTAACCTGTTCGACGATTACAACAGAGTCTACAGGTAAAAAGGCACACTGGATCAATGTTTAAGACTTTATGAAACTGAAATGAGATGAGCGCCATCTGCACGTTACTACTGCTGTACCCTTAGAATCTTCGTAAATGTTCTAATTCCACCCTAGAATTCACTTATTTAGGCTAGACTTTTCTTATTTTACTATATTTTGATATGCTGCTTTGTGCCTTATATCTGGGACACGTTGCCTCATGAAACTGAGGTTAACACGGTCTCGGATCTACCCAACCAGAGTGCACAATTTCGAAGTATAAAATTTAGGGGTACAGCTCTCTCACAGGAGTGATACAAATTATTTTCCTTTCACAATTATTAGTTTTATATCCACTGGCGACATAAATCTAACAACTCTGTTTATAACAAAATTATTACTCCTGGAAAAACATAACATGGTTGCCTCTTTTATTGTGTAATAATTGTTTTCTGTGAATGATCGCTTTAATATTTCATTCCTCTCAAATGAAAAAGCAGAAAGGTACACAAAATGTGCTCACAATAATTTAAGAATATACTTTTGCAGTCTGACCCAAAATCATTTGATCAAGAGCACTCAATTTGAAATAATTGTTAAAAGGTTTTGGGAATTTCATCTGGTCATTATGGTGAACTCAGTGCCCAGGTATTGTTCACAGTTGGAGTAAACCTGAACATAAGAAATCTCACTTATCTTTTGTTTTAGATTTTAACTGGTTCTTGGTCATCGAACTGAAATCTTCAAGTGAAGAAAGCTTGCATTTTTGTTGCTTAGTGTCTCATCAGTAAGCAGTGGTCAGCCTAACCTAGCAGGTCTGGACATTACACCCAGAATGCTTACTTGCTAGTGGTGAATCTTTTTTCTTTGTCCCTCCTTTTAGTGTTTTATTTCCTCCCATGGAGCACCACCGAAGTACTGTATCTTTACGCTTTGTTTATCTGTTGCTTTGTGGGACTATTTTTTTTCTTGTTTTAGTCTCCTGCTCGTTGGTGGGTGTGTGTTCAGCTTCGGCACATTGTGGTTTCACTCGCTCCCTTCTCTGTTCGCTGTTATTATATGTATGCACGCGCACTAATGCTACAGCTGTCTTAGCGCTAAAAAGGTTGGGCATCTTTCATCAGATATGTGTTGTTTCCGAGAGTGAGAACTGCCAATCGTTTTCTCTTGCTTGGTGACCGGCGTCTCTTTTTCAGGCCTCGCTTGTGATAATCATCCTGTTTCCTCTTGGAGGAAAGATAGGAAAGACTGACCTTCCCATTGCTGAGTCACTCTGGAGGGACCCTCAGCGTTGAACCAGAGGGTGCCCGCCCTCACTGCGCAGCTGGAGTGTGCTTGGTCTGATCCCGACTACCATAAACTCTCCCCAGGCTCAGCTGGTGGGTACCCTCGGCAGCAGGATGATGCCGATCGCGGACCCTGTGCAGGTATCTGAGCTGCACTTTATCCCAGGCTGCACCCTGGGGTTCCTCCCGAGCCACCCTGCAGGGACTCCTCCAAGCAGCAGCAGTCCGGGTGCTCCCCAGGGCGGGTGGACTGGAGCACACGCCACCATCCGAGCTGGAGTGAACAAGGACCTTGCTCTAAGACCGCCCGAGTACCTTCTCCCCAGCAGCATGACAGTATGTCTTTCTCACCCCCCTCTGAGTCCTATTTCACTCCTTTTCACCAGGCTCTTCACCGCCCTTCCTCTTTTCCCTGCTGGAGCCCCTCAGGAGCCGTTCCCACTCCAGTTTCCTGCTCAGCTTACAACCAGGTGTTCAGCAGCACCCTGGGGGCACAGCCACCATGTAAGGCTAGAGGGCAGTTGCCCTATAAATTACTGTCCTTCTGTATTGGGACACTGGTGACGTAAACTATTGTTTGCTTTCAGTATTTTTGCCTAAACTATCATGTTGCATGACATCAGTTCTTAGGCGGGGTGAGGGTTAATGTTTGACTCAGAAGTTAGTTTTAGCTGAAAATGTGTGGTTGCTGTGCAAAAACATTTGTTAAAGTCAGTGGTCCCATAAGACACTGAGGGGGTGATTCTGACCCCGGCGGTCTTAGACCGCCGAGGCCAGGGTCGGCGGGAGCACCGCCGACAGGCCGGCGGTGCCCCGCAGGGCATTCTGACCGCGCGCTTTGGCCGCGGTCAGTGCAGGAAAACCGGCGGTCTCCCGCCGGTTTTCCGCTGCCCCTAAGAATCCTCCAAGGCGGCGCAGCTCGCTGCGCCGCCGAGGGGATTCTGACCCCCCCTACCGCCATCCTGTTCATGGCGGGAAAGCCGCCATGAACAGGATGGCAGTAGGGGGGGTCGCGGGGCCCCTGGGGGCCCCTGCCGTACCCATGCCAATGGCATGGGCACGGCAGGGGCCCCCGTAAGAGGGCCCCGCAAAGTATTTCAGTGTCTGCTTTGCAGACACTGAAATACGCGACGGGTGCCACTGCACCCGTCGCACCTTCCCACTCCGCCGGCTCGATTACGAGCCGGCATCCTCGTGGGAAGGGAGTTTTTCCCTGGGCTGGCGGGCGGTCTTTTGGAGACCGCCCGCCAGCCCAGGGAAAAACTCATAATACCCTCCGCGGTCTTCTGACCGTGGAGCGGTATAATGGAGGGCGGAATTCTGGCGGGCAGCCTCTGCCGCCCGCCAGAATCAGAATCACCCCCTGAGTGCTCCAAGCCAAGGTGTGAGACCACTGAATGCAAAAAGTAATGTGCTGCAAAGTGTGAGATTCACCTTGACTGCTCCAGGGTGTGAGACTCACACTGAACGCCAAGGGTGTGGGAAAGCCTTGAGCTATCTACTGGTGGTCTGCATGCCAACCCCACTGATGACTGAGGGTTGACTGCCTTTTTTTTTTTTTACCTAAAGTATTAATGTTTTAGAATTTTCTTTTTTTTTTTTCTTTTTTTTTTTACTTCCTGCTTAACTATGGCTCACTCAAGATCAGGTGGCATCCATCCTCCATTCTGCTATTCTTGCCATTGGGTGTTCCCAAATGTTATCAAGCATGCTTCAGGGGCATGCATGCTAGCAAGGCTAAAATGCAGCAGGTGTGTGTTTGGGGAGAAATACGGTAACACATGCACAAAAGGGAAGTTTCTGTTGGCTGTATGTGAAAATGGCATATGCGCTCTGCATGTTGTTTATTTTTTTGACAGTGCTGGTGGGCAGTATGAGGTACAGCACAGATCCTGCGGGTGGAGAGTGGGGCGTAAGGGGTGGGAAAATTGGAAGTAGGCCTTGGGAAATATATGACACGCCTACATTTTTTCCTCTAGGCATACACCAAGTACTTTGAATGCTCAGGGGGTCAGCATGTTTTTAAAATCGAGAATTCTGGTGAATTCAACAAGATGCCTATAATATCAGCAGGGCAAAATGGGCCAAATTAGAGCGACCACAGTAAAATAGTTGGGCAGTGCAGAGCATCAAGTATAGTCAACAGTGCTTCAGATAGGGCAAGTGTTAGACATTGGGTCTCAAATTCGAAGAGGTATACACCCTTGCCCAAGTAGGGACCACAATCCTAGTCAAGGTAAGTCACTACACAACCTAAATTATACTGTGCTCACCCTTTGGTAGCTTGGCCCAGAGAATGCAGATTCAACTTAGTGGGCAATGTTTAAAGTATTTGTGCAATAACTCCTACAGTAGCACAGTGAAAACACCACAAAAAGCGCTCTACACCAGTTTAAGATAATAGATAATATTTATCTGAATAAAATAAGACCAAACCAACAAAAATCCAATATGCACAAGTCAAGATATTACTTTTTAAAGATTTAAATGAGTCTCAATCCTTAGGAATCAGTGGTTGTATCCTTGTAACACACAATCTGCAATGCGTAAAAAATAACAACGCACGGGGGCCTTAGAGGAAGAAGTGCATTGAAAAATAAGGCACTGCATTGGATTTTCCATCGTGGCACAGACAATGCGTTGTATCTTTCCACGATGCAAGGTGATGCATCGATTTCCAGAAGCGCAGCCTTGGTTCCTCACTGAGATGCAGGGATATTTTGACTCCCAGGGACAATGCGTGGAAAATCCTTGACGAGCTGGTAAGAAGGAGCAGGCACTGTGTCAATCCGGTAGGCGATGCAACGATTTTTCAGTCACGAAGGAGGCGCTGCGTCAATTTCTGCAGGTGTAGCTTTAATTTTCTGATGCATGGGGATTTCCTTCTCCCTGGTGGATTCTTTGTGGACCTGAGACTTCAGAACATGAGGCAAGCTCATTCCAAACCCTTGGAGAGCACTTGTGGGGAAGGCAGAGTCATTCCAGCAGAGTCAGGGCCAGCAGGGCAACAAGCAGAGCAGCAGTCCTTCCAGTACAGCTGTCCAGACGAGTCCTTTAGGCAGCTAGGAAGTCCCTCTGACAGAGTCCAGTTGTAGATCCATAAGTGTCTGTTTTGGTGGGGTCAGAGGCCCAGTATATATACACCCAAAAGTGCCTCTGAAGTGGGGGAAACTTCAAAAAATGGTTTTGAAGTGCACAAGTTCTCCTTTCAACCCACCCCTGTCTGCCAGGAGCTCTGTGGGGGGTTATCAGCCCTCTGTGTGAGGGCAGGCCACTGGCCTTTAAAGTGTAAGTGAGAGTTCCTCCACCATTCCTGCCCAGGTAAAACCATCTCTCGTGCAGATGCAGCCGAGTATCCTGTGTTTATGGCTGTCTGGGTGGAAAGCACAAGGGGGGCGTTCAACCAGCATAGGCCAGATGTGGACTGGAGACAGGCTGTTAAGCACAGATGGCAGTAAGTGCAGGGAAATGCCTACCTTCTAAAAGTGACATTTCTGAAATAGTAATGTAAAATCCAACTTCACCAGTAAGTAGGATTTCTTACTCCCATTTCAATCATACCAAATATGACGTCTACTCCACAAAGATCAGAATTTACCACTTAAAAGTGTATAAGGGAATTTCCAGAGCTGGCCCATGAGAGGAGCAGACTTCAAAGTAGTGAAAAAGGACTTTGGGAGATTTTCACTATCAGGATATGTAAAACGTATATGTACATGTCCTGCCTTTTACCTACATAGCACTCTGCCCTATGGGTTACCTAGGGCCTACCTTAGGGTTGACATATGTAAGAAAAGGGAAGTTTAAGGCTTGGCAAGCAGTTTTAAATGCCAAGTCAAAGTGGCTGTGAAACTACAACCCTTGTAATGTCTGGCCTGAGACATGGTTAAGGGGCTACTTAAGTAGGTGGCACAATCAGTGCTGCAGGCCCCTAGTAGCATTTAATTTACAGACCCTGGGTACATCTAGTGAACCTTACTAGGGACTTATAGGTAAATCAAATATGGCAATTTGGGTATGAGCCAATGTTACCATGTTTAGGGGAGAAAGCACAAGCACTTTAACACTGGTCAGCAGTGGTAAAGTGCGCAGATTCCTAAACCCATCAAAAATTAGATCAGAAAAATGGAAGGAGGCTGTCAAAAAATTGGGGGAAGACCACGCTAAGGCTGTCAGGTCTAACACCCAGCTAGGGAGTTGTTAGTCAGCAGTGCATATTAATTGACCTATGCAGGTCCCTCAAGCAGTTTTTAACGAGGGAGGTCTGGTTCCTCTTAGCAATACCTTTCAATGAGCTCCTGTATTTGTTCAGCAATACTTTTAATGGGGCATCGTTTGCATGTTTTTTGATGGGCTGCACAAGTGCTTCTCAGGCACAGATTAATATGTTTAAAGACAAACAGCCTGATTTAGAGTTTGGTGGAGGGGGGTTACTCTGTCACAAACGTGACAGATATCCCATCCACCGTATTACAATTCCATTATGAACTATGGAAAATGTAATATGGCGGACGGGATATCCGTCAGGTTTGTGAGAGAGTAACCCATCTGCCAAACTCTAAATCAGGCCCAAAGTATTGTCAAACAATGCAATGACCTTCATGTTCGCTGCCTCCCTTTGCAGGAAAGGCAGGTATTCTTGCTGCCACGTCACTCTGGTAGGTCAGACTGCAAGGTCAATGCATGGGTTCTGGCTTTCTGAGATGAACTTCAATGCACTGCCTATGTTTCTGAAAATATTTTTTTGCAGTCAGATGTTCAGTAAGATATGGCGAATTGCCAAAAAAACATAATTAGCAATATCTGGCATTTTTCACAGTAGGATGGGCTTTCATCAGCACACATCTAAAATGGGAACCCAGTTGAGCGAGCAATGTTTTTGTGGTTAAAAAGATAACAGCACATGAAGAACCTTATGATAACCCGTTTTTGCTGTTGTGGTAGTTATGTAATGTTTTTTGTTTCCGCAAGTGTCTGCTTGGTCCAGTGATTTCCTCTATTTCCGTACTCCTAATTAATTTTTCTTTTCCTGGTATTATTGTGCAAGACAGATAGTTAATATTGTTAAAGATCTATTGATCTATCTATATATACTTATATATTCATCTATCTTTTATCTAGCTATATTTTCTCTATCTATCTAGCTTTTATCTATCTATTTTTTATTGATCTAGCTGACTGTTAGAGGGTCTATGACTAAACATGGCTACCATTGACAACGCCAATGGAAATACCTCAGGGATTGCCAAGACCAATCAGCTTTGCCAGTGCTTGTTTACTTTGACTGTAAAGTTGTATTTGGTCTAATAGTAAATTTCTTGATTTAGATCATAAATCAGACCTGATCATCCAGGAAAAACAACGGTATAATAATGTTCTAAATGTGCATTTATATAATGCACTGATACATTTTTAGTAAAAGCAATGTATGCCAGATAAAGTCAATAGTTTACAGTCATTGTCAAAGGCAAAAGTCCACGAGAAAGCAAATAGGTAAATTTTCGTTTTAACAAGCACATCTGTCTAATAATGTAGGAAAGGTGTTGGCATGGTTTCTTGTTCTCCGTTTAAGAAAAAAAATTATTTACATTTTGTTTAAATTCGTTTTCTCTTTAAAGGGATGTTTGCATTATTTCATTTTGAATTTTATTGCGGAAAAACCTCCCAAATGAGATTCCTACACAGACACCACGGTCGTCATTTGGGCGAGTTCGTCCATCAGCCAACTGAGGTGAGAAATGCCAACTTTGTCAAGTCAGCTAAAATGGTTTTAATGCCTTTGGTAGTCTTGGTGTGCAATATTTTCACATCTCACTTACTCTGGTACCCAAACTACTGGACATTCCATTTTTCAACTTTGGCAGATGATCTTTTACTTCAGATAGAATGATTAGTGAGTCAGTTGGCGCCTGTTGGTCTTTGATGGCTTGTTTACCCCCCCCCCCCCCCCTTGACAGTTGTTAACAGCTGCAATTTGCCCTGGGCTCGGTTTTTCTATTGTAAAAATGCTGAAGGTTTTGCTGTTCAATGCTGGCAGACTCAAAACTTAACCCATTGCCTTTTTGGTAGTGACAAGTAAAGGAATCCCCTTTATTACACTATGCACAGTCTTAACTCATTTTGTTCGTCTTCCCTGACCATCTGCTGCCTGTAGCAGTGTAGTCTGCTTCACTAGTAGCTACTTGGCTGCTATTCTGTCCTCCATCCACAGAATTGTGTTGATCAAAGCAAAGATTGCCTTATTGTTTGTGACTATAGCTTTGTCTTCTCCTACTACATAAGAAAAGGAGCACAGCCTTACTATATTGTACTCAGATTGTCAGGCCTGCCAAGTGTCACACATCTTGCGTTACACGAACCCTTTTTAAGTCGCTGTACCGCATTACCATAAGTAAAAACATTGTCTCGCAAATCCCGGCTTATTAAAAATTGAGTTTATTACCTCTCTTGTACTCTGTAGTATCAGCGCTCCTATTTTTCGTGAGGCTACATTGAGACATGTGGGGTAGGTGGTGATCGGCAGCCAAAAGATTCGCTGGTAAGTTATGATGAGGCTGGCTGGTTCATCATAACTGGACAGTGTTTTATTTGTTGGCGCTAAACAGGCTGCTCTGACTACTTTCTCCTGACACTCACTCGTCACTACCTGGACGCACATGCATGTGCTGTACCTCCTGCCCTGCACTACGAGATTTACTGCTGCTCGGTCAGTGGGGTGTGTGTGCTAGTAAAGGAAGATTGGCAGCCACTTGTGCATAGCCCACTGAATTTGCATATAGAAAGTGATGCAAAGAAGTATCAGAATCTCAATAAGGGTGTTCTGGTCACGAGACGCTGATACCGACACGTGACGATAACTGTTTGCTGGGTTCTCTGAGGCTCGATGGTCCCAGGTGGGCGGAGCCGTGAAAGTAACAGAGGGCCTCCATGCTCCATCCGGCCGGCCAGTCCACTGGTGCACATGATAGTGGCAGGCGCATGTCAGGAACGGAGCCGTGTCTCAGGATGCAGGGGAGGACAGCTGCAGGGCAAAGGGCACAGTGACGAAAAGGCAGTAGTGGCTTCTATTTGCACAGCTGTAGGTCCGAAGGCCCCCGCTCAGTGACAAGTCACAGTGAAATACGAAGGAGAGTATTCCAGTCATTGAAAAAGCACAGTTTAGATTAATTCACGTTCAGTAAACTATTGGTGATAGCAAGCATTCTCATCAGTCATGTCTTCGTTAAAACAGAGTTCTCTACACGGATCTTCAACTGTAAAACAAGACGCAATCTGCATTATAAAGCTTTTTCCCTAAAATGTAGATAGAACAGGCCACTGTGTACTCCTGTAAGACATACTTAATCACATTACTCATTTATGGAATCTTAGTAGTTTAATTGATGCTGATTTACAATTTATATCATTCAATTCATTCAGAATCATGGAAAGAGACAACATGATAAAAATGCACACACCATATATATTTTTACACTAGGCTACATGAATTATGATCTATTTAATACCTAGTAGTTATTTAATAAAAAATAATTTAATATAACATGGATAGAAAATGCAATTAAATGTCATTCAAACTGTCACACATAAATGTCACATGTAAGGCAGCGAATGTCACACATAAGCACTCTACATATGTGGAAATGTCACTTGGCAGCTATGAATTGTCACAAAATAAGTTTTTATTTTAGCACAATCAAATGTATCTATTCCGGTTGGATAAGGCGCCACTTGGTACTCTACAGCTAATTCAGGTCATGGCGAGTTGCCCTAACAATGGGATTAATTTAGTGGTACACTGGAACCAGTGGTGTAAAGAAACTTGAGTGGGCCCCCCACGCACAGTACATGGAGCCCTCTATCCCACTTACACCCGCCCCCGCCTAACCTCCCACCTCCCCACCCTCCTGACGCACACGGAAGCTCCGAGTTCAAATTACTGTGCTCAGAGCAGGCGCGGCCCGTCCTTTAGGGCGGAGGGGGCATGCCTTTTGCCCCTCATGAAGAGTGTCTGTCAGGCTGAACAAAGGTCAGCCTGACAGACACTCTTCATGTTCAGGTTAGGCAGCCAGGAGCAGACATGCGTGATTTGCGCAGACTCCTGGATGCCTGAGCTGAACTTTGCTGGGCTGAGGAGGTCACAGCTCCTATGGGCTCCTATATCCTCCTCAGCAAAGGTGCCTCAAGGCCCTCCCCTGGGTGACAAGGAAAGGGTCGTCCATTGACTTCGACCTGGGCGCTTCAGGTTTAAGCCCTGAAGCGCCCAGGGCGAGTGTCAATCAGTGACACTTTGACACAGAGTGGGGTCAGCAGTCTCCCTGACCCCATCCCACTCTGTGACAAGGCTGGGACTGCTGCCTTCCCTCATTGGCTGACCGACCTAAGGTTAGCCAATGAGGGAAGGCAGCAGTCCCAACCCTCCTGGGACCGAGGATGAAGGTAAGTGTGTGTGTGTGATCGATCTTTTAAAATGAATGTTTGGTGCGTGCGTGCATGTTTGAATGTTATGAGTGTTAATGGATGTGCGTGCGTGTGTGAAAGAATGTGTGTGTATGATATTTTAAAATTAATTTTTGGTGCGTGTGTGCCTGTTTGAATATTATGAGTGTTGTTAATAGATGTGCGTGTGTGTGTGAGTGTGATCTTTTAAAATTAATGTTTGGTGCGTGCATGCATGTTTGAATGTTATGAGTGTTGTTAATGGATGTGCGTGTGTGTGAAAGAATGAGTGTGTGTGTGTGATCTTTTAAAATGAATGTTTGGTGCGTGCTTCCATGTTTGAATGTTATGAGGGTTGTTAATGGATGTGTGCGCGTGCATGTGTGAAAGAATGAGTGTGTGTGTGCTTCCCGCCCACTCCCTCCCTCCTAAAGCTGCCCCGCCACTGGCTTAGAGGGGTCTGCGGGGACCTTTGGAACGATGGTTGTACATTAGTACTCATGATTCAAGCAAATCCTATCGACTGACCGTTTGTGATCCAACAAATCTATTAAAAAAAAATGCCATCTCAGCTTCATTTTGTTTTAAAGATTTCCACGTTTTCCTTTCATTTAGTATGGGTAAACAGTTAAACATTTAACATAAATTCAAAAGTGAAACCTTCCAATGTTTCTGTAAAACATACTTCAGAAAGAAACATTTACGGGAGTAGGAAGGGATGTTTGCGCACACTATCTGCTTTAATATATATATACTTCTGGTGCATTAATAATTTCTGACACTGATATACTCAGCATTACAATGAAAGTGACATTACGGTATTGCATACTCTTAAAAGGAGAACATTTTTCTTACCGTCTCGTAAAAGTGCACTTGTTGTTCCAGATACAAACGGATCACACTATTATAGTCATAGATCCGATTACTGTGGAAATGATTCATTTCAGCTGCAATCATATGAAAAAGAAATTAATTTGATTTATACCTTACTCTTAAATACATTTTTCTTTCAAGAGTTTACATTTTTCTTTCAAGAGTTTACATTTTTCTTTCAAGAGTTTACATTTACGAGGCTTAAAGAAGCCTTATGGTAAGTGATGTCACAGCAGGTCTCTAAACTCTGCCGCAGACCAGCCTCCAGGCACACAATTCACATCTTCATTTCAAATATCTCCAGTATTGGGGCTGCTTTCCAGGTGACAAATGCAAACAAATTACTTTGCACAGGTTTGAACCAGACAGTGGTGGTTTGAGGGGAATATGATTTATTACGGTAACAACTGAAAGAAAAATCCATCATTAGAATGGTACTTGGAGAAAACTATAGTTGGAAAAAAACCACTGCAGTGTTAATGTTGGGCCCCTTGATAAGTAAGAAAAGGATAATAAAAAGTGGATACAATTGAGAAACGTAGATGCAGAGCTAGTCATAGTATCAGAATTGTAAGACGCACAAATACCTCAACTATATGTATAGTGGGACCATGCATGAAGAACAACTTCAAAGAGGAAGAAAGAGAGCTTCTATTTGTCAAATGTCATGCACCATGTCCATTGTGCCATGAAGCCTAAAGCACCAAACCTTTCCATATCCATGTGAGAAAGCATAGCTTATATAATCTATATTACCATAAATGTTTATGAATTAATGTGTGACAATGCCACATAGAAACTGCAATAGTAATTTTGCTTAAACGTGCACCTGAAATGTGACCACGGGGAGTGGCCGCCAATGTATACGTGGACTAATAATGATGACTAAAATGTTTATGTATTATTATATTGAATAAGTTTATACTAATTATTTATAATTGTATTATTGAATTTGTGCTGAAATCCTTATAGACCTTAAGTTAGCATGAGCCGAAGCTTAGCTGCTTGGCTCTCATATTAAATGTATTTTTCCTATCTTGCAGTGTGCTGACTCACAAAAGGACACGACCTCTTGTTTTTCTTCAAACTAGAAGACGAATGTAACCATGCTAGAGTCGTTCCCATGCATTTTTCATTGCTTGTAGGGTGATATTAAAACAAAATGAAACAGTGTAGATTAATGTAATGTACAAGGTCATTCGAACCGGTGAAGACAATGGAGCTACTGACCAAAAGATGTGCAAAGAATTACAGATAGATTAAATCATACCAGACGTGCCACCTCCGAAGACATCGAATAGGAGAACCAATGAGAGTCTTGTAAAATAATATGGGGTGAAAGATAGGTGACCTATTGTGTTTTCTGATAGGTTAAAGATAGTGGGGTATAGCAAATGTCCAATAGAATTTTGGGGGAATGCACAATGAAAAAGGGATAAAAACCCATGACACGGGAAACCATTTAGGTGGGTTAGGGAATGCTATTGATTTTATCCAGAAACTTTGTCACTCTGTTTGGTGACTTCTTGGTTCGCTTAGAACCATCCTTGTCCTTAGATTTGCCCATTTTACACTTTGCCTCCTTATGAGGGAAGTGCCCCTTTTTGTCCCGGAGCTGAGTTCTGACAGATGGCGATTTGACTGATGTCCTGAAGACGAAGACTGAACCTGTGCGCTGACCTAAACTTTGGAGGGTAATTATGACAATGCGTATGTGATTTGTCTGTTTGCTTTTCTTTTCTAGGTACCAACTGCTTACTTTTGACAGAGACCATAGTTAGATGTTTTCCAAATTGGTGTTCTAAATCGTTTTGCATGAAGCCCAACATGCTAATGCTAATCAGTGGTTAGGACAGGTGTTCACTAAACTGATGCAAATAGACAAACGACCGAATCTATGCTTTGTTGAACTGACGCGTTATTGACACTCTGCTAAATTGATCTATGTTCACGCCGTGTTATGCTCTGATGTTTGTGATTTTCGCCTTAATGAAATCTTACCAAAGTTGCCATATCGTGACTATGCTATCATGTTTCTTGGTTTTGAGATTGACGCACCTGCTTTTAGAATTGTAGACAATAGGGAAATAAAACTCATAAAATTCTACTAAATTGGTGTGGTTATTCATGACTGCAAGGTCATAGGAGTGTTTTGAATTGATTAATGACTTTAACTAAAGTGAAATGTATTGTTGTAATAAATATTGATGACATTATTAACGTATTGATTGACATATTGATTAGCTATCTCGTCCTAAGGTGTCTCTCAACTGGGTCAAAAGATTCATTGGCCTAAAACGAGTCCTGATGTGTAATAAATTATCATAAAGGGACGCGTTAGCAGTTCTGGTAGCAGAGCGACGGTTAGGCCCTTAGGAGCCCTAGGACGGAGAGTTATTGTTTAGACTGTTTTCCGGAGATAATGCAAATTGGAGGTATGATGTGTTTCTAAATTCACCATGACTTTCCTGGGATCTCGGAGCCTGCCTAAGTGAGTTGGGAATGTTCTCGGCGTCATAGAATGTGTGGTGTAGGATTTGCGCTTGCTCAGCTTATGCATGTCGCAGGTGATTTATGAAGTTTGTGTTTATTTAGGCCAGGTAATGTTGTTTTAGTAGGAGTGGGCGTACTCCGCAGTATGAGAGTAGGGAAGTCGGCGTACTTCATATGAGTGTTGCGCTTTGTGCTAAAAAATTATCCACGTGGTTGGTTGTTCATGTACGGACCCGTTGTGGTCTAAGACTCCGGAGTATATTGACAAGTGTAGGAGACACTTTAGGTTTATGTTGTAATTTGTGCAGTTTAATTAGGTCAATCGGGCGTGGCTGACAAGTCGAGTTTGAGTCAAATTGCATGTGTGAAACCTTCAATGGAGATTTGGCAAGTTCTAAAGTGCACTAGAGCAAACCATTGACAAGTCGAGAGTAGGATTTGCGGGTCGAATTCTGCTTGCGGGATCTAAGAAGGAGAGAGTAGCGGCCGAGGCTTCAAGTGAAATCTCTAAAGTTCTAAAGCGAATGTTTACCCTTCCTGTAGTAAACCGGCAAATTTGTGTTGTTGTTAAGGTGCTTGCAGTAATTTTTGCATTAGTTTGGTGTGAATCCAGTGAGGGGCAGACAAGCCGCAAGACTGTCAGCTGCAGTGTGTGAGTGTGACATCAGTGGTACCACGCTGAGATAGGTCAGTTGTCGAGAGGGGTCGCGCACGGATTGGCTGCCGTCCGTGAAAGGCAATAGGTTGAGAAAGGTGGCTGAAGAGTGTCCTGGGAATTAAAGTCACTTCTTGATTAAATACAAACAAAAGAAAAGACGCAAAGATGAACTTTATCAAAGCTTTTAAGAGCGCTCTGAAAGGAGACGCATACATTATGGCGAGTGAAGGGGAGCCTACACCGCCTGAGGGTACTCCAGCTTATATAGTCATGGAGGAAAAAGGTGTTGCGCCTTGTTTATGGATGAAACAGTGGCACAAATTGATGGAAAAGGAGGGATGTTTAGCATTTCCGGAACACGGAACGTTCAATACGAGAGTTCTAGAGAATTTAAGGTGGATGTTAAGTGTACAGAAGCCACCTCCGAGGCCAGCTCAGTACGAGGCTTTAGCAATTTGGGATTTAATGGCTATTAAACAGAGACAAAAAAAATTCCAAAGAAGAATAAAAAGGGCAGAAAAGACTTTAGCGGAAGCTAGGTGGGATAATGAGAGCAAAATGTGGAGACGAGGAATAGTTGACAGACTCAAATTATTCCCAGCATTAACACAGGGAGACGAGACACAGGGGAAGAAAGCCACATGTAAAACAGACAAAGACTCTAGTAAGCCTAAGGAAACTAAGAGATCTTGGGAAGAAGAAGATGATTCAGATAACGAAGAATTCCTAAATCAGTTATTGCATGATCGTCCGCCACCTTATGCGGTAACCGACAATGTCCCGAGCACTAGTGCGGGTCCTGGGAACCAGACGCAGGAGAAAGGAGTTACTGATACAGCACAGACTAGTGATACGGGTTCGATACAGAATGGTGTCAGTGTACCCACTGCAGCAGACATGCAGATACAGTTGCAACCTCCACCGCAGATACAGAGAATCTATCCAGACGTCCCAGTACTAGAGACTACTACAAATCTGATAGTGCCACCAGACCCGATATATACAAAATCGAGGTTAGTGCAGATTGAGCCAACTCCACAATTGCTGCCCCAGCCGCAGCCACAACTAATACCAGGGTATAATCCAGCAGCAGGACCTCCATTAATACCTGCCCCGGCTTCAGAGAATCAGACCTTTGGAGTTGCTGCTCCACAAAGTTTTGGACCAGGTCAGACACCTGTGGCCATATCATTGCCAATTACTGTTGGTCCACCGGTGCCATTGTATGCACAAGGTAAGCCTGGTATATGTGATCAGGGAGTAATGACCCAAGATGCAATAAGAGGAGGGTCCATAGGAACTCCCCAGTTAATGGCCCCGGGAGAACAAGCGGTCGAACGACCGAGGTCTTTGCTAGACCTTAGCCCGGTTGAAGCACCATTGGAGGCAATGAGACAGGCAGGGCTAGGAGTGCTAACCCCACAGACAATAAGTAAGAATGCTTCACAGTCGCCAATGATGCATGCAGGGAACATTTCACTGCAAGGTTTTACAGTACAACAGTTAAATGAGTGGTTAGAGAAGACCTATGCTTCACAAAAAACTACAGTAACTGCAGTGGAACCAGAAAGGTTGGGGAGAGATGAGTACCTGAACTTTCTGAGACTGGGTGTGGAAGCTGCTGAATTAGTGGAAGGAACAATGGGGGTAAACAGATTAGAGCCATCCACCGAAGCAGAATTGAGATATCTGTGCCCTAAGATCACTAAAGAAGTAGGTAAGGTACATCAGAGACTAGCGAACCTGGCAGACAAATACAATATTGATATTGAGAACACTAAACATTTGAAAAGAAGCTACAGGTTAGACTTCAATTCAAAAGACTTCGAGCATATGAGGTCTGCCAGAATGAAAGCGCATCTAAAGGAAATATTGCAAAGTGCTCAGATCTGGGGAGCTTTAGAAAAGTGGGAAGGCAGATGGGCCAAGAAAAGAGATAAGGAGAAAAGTGACAGTCCGGGATCAAGTAAAGCTAAAGCTTCACCAGATATGGAATCAGTAAAGATGTTACCCATGAGAGAAACAGCTGGTGGGGTTCTAATCCATGTACCGTGGTCCAGGGGAGACATCCTATCTTTCACAAATGATTATCCCAGGTTGAGGGAGAAGCCGATCGAGTGGTATCAGCAAACAGATAGGTTTGTGAAGCTTGCGAAGTGTCTCTGGGAAGATTTGAATACCTTGTTTGAGATCATTGTTCCACCCGACTTATGGCTTGAGTGCAAGAGAGGGGTAGACTGGCCGACACAGGAGCTGGCAAGGGATAAGGTGACTGGAGCACCATCTGAGGAGGTAATGAAGTATTATCACAAAGTGATCGAGTTTTTGAAGTAGAAAGTGTCGCCGAAAGTGACTGATTGGCAGAAAATCGACCGGACCTCACAGGAGGTTAAAGAATCGATACATGCTTACTATGAGAGGTTGTTGAAGGCATTCAAACATTACAGTGGTACTGAAACTATTGAGCCGAAAGACATGAACCATCTTGTGTCCAGATTTGTTGAAGGGCTGAGACCAGAGGTTAGCATGATGATTAAGAATCATTTGATCATTTGGCAAGCGAAGCCGATTGATAAGGTGCTGCAGTACGCGAAATACTGTAGTGACAAGATTGAGCTAAAGCAGAGAAAACTGAAGGAGAAAGTGATGGTGATGCAGATAAGGGCAGCACAGGCAGGTATGCAGGGAAATGGAATCCAGCAGATGATACAGCAGCAGCCGCAAGGGAATGTTGTGCTTAAGGCGCAACCGAGAGGCCGAGGTGGAGGTTTTGTGAATCGCGGTCCAGATTTGAATACTGTGGTGGTTCAAAATGAAGTGCAAGGGATGAAAAAGATGGCACCATGTCACGCGTGCGGGGGCGTGGGGCATTGGAAGCGGGAATGCCCAAATGTGGTGCAGGATGGTGTCGTTCAACAAAGCACTAATGTCGGTACATTACAAAATGTGAGAGGTCTAAAATTGAGAAGTCAAAATCCAAACTTCCAAAATAACATGGTTCAGATGCAAGGGCTACAGCCCATGCAGCAAATGCAAATGCTGCGTGTTCAACCAGTGCATATGCAGCAAGTACAACAGCAGGTTCCCATGGTACCTAGACAGCAAATGCAACTACCATTAGCTCCAATGGGACAGAAACAGGTGATGCTTCCTCAGCAGGTCACAGTTCCAGTGATGAGCCAAAATAATACAGTACAGAAATTTCCATTGCGTGGTGAAGATGGAATGAATGAGGAATGGTCGGATGACAGGTCAGACAGTGAGGAGTGCAGGCTTGCAGCATCCCTAGAAGTAGATCAAAGGGGACCCTATGTAGAAGGAAAGGTGATGGGTCACAAGGTCTCATTCTTGGTTGATACTGGAGCTACACGCTCTACAGTCAGAAGTGCAGAGGTTCCAAAACTGCCACTTTCAGGGCGTACCATAAGAGTAGTCGGGGTAGCAAACCAGTACTTGACAAATCCAATTACAGATCCAGTGCAAGTTGAAATTGGCAACTTCCAGGGACTGCATAAGTTTGTAGTCTGCGATTCAAGTCCTGTGTCCCTACTGGGAAGAGACTTACTGTGAAAAACAAAATGCTCGATAACCTGTTCCAATGATGGAATTGAGGTGCAGACAAATAGTGATGATGAAGGTGATGATGGGCAGTTCTCAGAGTTAGAGACAGAGACCGTGAATGAGGATTACCCTTTGATAACCTTATTCCCGATGCTTACAGTGACTGACTTACCAGCTGAGTTACAAGGAACGGTGACAGAGAAAGTGTGGGATTTGACAGGAAAGGAAGTGGGACTGATAAAAGGAGTCGAACCAGTTAAAGTACAAGTAAAGCCAAATGCAGTGTTTCCCCAAGTGCTGCAGTACCACATGGCATAAGATGTCCTTATTCAGGTGTCGCAAATAATTGCGGACTTTGTAAAACAAGGAGTCCTGAAGGAGGTATTGAGCAGCCCATGTAATTCACCAATAATGGGTCTGAAAAAGCCCTGTGGGAAGGTTCGAATTGTGCAGGACCTGAGGAAAATAAACGAGATTGTGGTAAAATGTTGCCCCATAGTGCCAAACCCAGCAGTGATCATGTTTCAGGTTCCATGTGATGCTGAATGGTTCACTGTTGTAGACTTGTCACAAGCTTTATTTTCGGTGCCTCTTCATGAGGACAGACAGTTTTTATTCAGTTTCAAATTCCTGGACAAGGTGTACAGTTGGTGCAGAATTCCTCAAGGGTTTTCTGAGTCACCGTCCATCTTCAATCAGATATTGAAAAAGGACTTAGAATCCTTAGTACTGCCTTTCAGTTCGACTCTAGTACAGTACATTGACGACTTGCTGATTGCGTCCAGGACAAAAGATGACTGTAAGTATGACACAATTGCCTTACTGAATCATTTGGGAAAGAACGGACATAAAGTGTCGCCAAAGAATCTGCAGTACTGTCAGAAAGAGGTGAAATACTTAGGACACTTGATTGAGAGAGGGTCCAGGAGAATATCAAAGGAAAGGGTGACAACTATTTTGTAGATGAACCCCTCAACAAAGAGAGATGTCAGGATGTTTTTGGGAATGGTGGGCTACTGTCGCCAGTGGATACCAAACTTCTCAATTATCTCAAAATCATTGATAAAGCTGACAGGCAAAGAGACTAAGGATGAACCGTATACCATAACCCTATCCAAGGAAGAGCTTGAGTCATTCATGGAATTATGAGAGTGCATGTGCAGGGCACCAGCTTTGGGTATGCCTGATTACACGAAACCTTTTCTACTGTTTTGTCATGAACGTGATGCTTGTTCTTTGTCTGTCTTGACACAGGTCCATGGAGGTGCAAACCACCCTGTAGCATATTTTTCAGCTACCTTGGACCCCGTCGCAGCAGCCTTACCGGGTTGTTTGCGCGCAGTTGCAGCAGTTGGTCTAAGCCTCACGCAGTGTGAAGGCATAGTGATGGGACATCCCTTGACAGTAATGGTTCCACATTCAGTTGAAATTCTGTTGACTCGAACCAAAACCCAGCACATGACAAATGCCTGACTCACACGATATGAGACAATTATCTTGGGGTCGCCAAATGTCTCACTGAAGCTATGTACTGTATTGAACCCGGCAACTCTACTTCCTGTTGAAAGTACTGAGATTAATAATGAAGAGGAAGTGAAACATGATTGTCTTGAGGTAACAGAACTATGTACCAAGCCCCGACCTGATATTCAAGATACGCAGTTAAAGGAAAATGACTGCATTATGTTTGTTGACGGATCCTGTTTGAGAGACTCAGTCGGAATGCTGAGAGCTGGTTATGCTGTGTGTACCATAGCTGGTATTATTGAAGCTTCCTGGCTCGAGAGAGTGTATTCCGCACAAGTGGCAGAATTAATTGCCCTTACTAAGGCATGCCACGCAGCTGAAAATCTGAGAGTCACTATCTATACTGACAGCAGATACGGATTCGGAATTGTACATGATTTTGGCCAATTGTGGTCACAGAGAGGTTTCATGACCTCTTCTGGTTCTCCAGTGAAAAATGGCAAACAGATTAAGGATTTGTTACAAGCGATTCAGTTACCTCTTGAAATTGCAGTGATGAAATGCAATGCTCATGTTAAATCACAAGACTTTGTGTCAATGGGAAACGGCTATGCAGATCAAGTCACAAGGTTCTGCGCATTGAACTGTATATCGTTCAAGGACCAGTGGGAATTGTTACCGCAAACTGAGAATGAAACTTGCTTGAACTTTGCATTAAGGGTGGTTGATACACTAGATGAGCTAAAAACACTACAGGATTGTGCTAGCAGAGAGGAGAAACGTTCCTGGCAGAGAATGCAATGTGTACAAAGAGCTGATGACTTATGGGTCTCAGAGGAGGGGAAACTGGTTTTGCCAAACAGTCTTTTGTCACAATTTGCAAGGCTTTATCATGGACAGGCACATCTTGGGAGGGATGCAATGATCAGGTCATTCAAGATTGACTGGTTTAACCTGAAATTCAGTCAAGCCGCAGAGGTTACTTGTCACAGGTGCATCATCTGTTAACGGATGAATGCCGGAAAAAGGACTGTGGTAACTTTGAGCCATATAGGGAGAGCTGGCGGTCCATTTAGCAAGATGCAAATGGATTTCATTGAGATGCCTGTTTGTGGAGGATTGAAGTACGTGTTGGTGATTGTGTGTGTTTTCAGCCACTGGATTGAAGCTTACCCCACACGTAGAAATGACAGTCTCACAGTTGCAAAGTTGTTGCTTAGAGAACTAATACCCAGGTTGGGTTTTCCAGTCTCTTTAGAATCAGATAGGGGCAGACACATCGACAATGAGGTGATTAAGCTCTTGTGTGCCGCATTAGACATTGAACAGAAGCTGCATTGTAGCTACCGCCCTGAAGCATCAGGACTAGTAGAACAAATGAATGGCACCTTGAAGTCGAGAATGGCAAAGATGTGCGCAGCTACCAATATGAAATGACCAGATGCATTGCCCTTAGAGCTGATGTCGATGAGGAACACCCCTGATAAGAAGACAGGACTGTCACCCCATGAAATCCTTATGGGCAGAGCTATGAGACTGCCCACAGTACCTGCAAATGCTCTTGGGAATATCACGGATGATATGGTGTTGGACTACTGCAAAGGTTTGGCTGATGTGGTTCGCTCTTTTTCTCACCAGGTGGAAGCCAACACATTGCCACCGATCAGTGATCCAGGTCACACCCTGCAAACCGGTGACTGGGTGGTTGTCAAGAAGCACGTAAGAAAGTCGTGTTTGGAGCCGCGCTGGAAGGGGCCATATCAAGTAATATTGACAACAACCACTGCTGTGAAATGTGCAGGCGTTCCAAACTGGATACATGCCAGTCACACAAAGAAGGTAACGTGTCCGACTGATGAGGAACTTGAGGCCTCCGACTCAGCAAGTCCAGAAAAGGAAGTCTCAGGGCCAGAAAATAGCCAAGGAGGAACTGAGACTGTAGGAGAGCCCACTGAGAACAGCCTAGTCCATCAAACAGTAAACAAGTTCGAGAGAGGTGACAGTGTGCCTATCTCAGTAGAGGCAGCAGGAGAACTAAATCAAGGAGAGGTTCTCCCAGAAGTAGACAGATACGGGTTAGAGCTTGAACCTGTTACAGATCCAGAAGAAGAAGAAGGGGAAATAGTAGAGAGAGATCAAAGCACACCGGCATCCCCTGAGCCAGTTGCAGGTCCATCAAGAGAAAACACCATAGCACAAGAGGAGGGTGCTGTTCAGTGTCATGAAAGGACAAGCAGGAAAAAGACGCATAAGGGAGATAACTGGCCAGAGAAGCAGGCTGCGAAAGAAAAGGTCGTACCAGGTGAAACAATAACAGAAGAAACCGATACCACAAGAACATAAGATCTGAGTGAAGGAGAATTACAAAGTGAACGCAGGTTGAAAAGAAAGAGAACCGCAAATAGAAGGTACGCAGGTCCTGAATAGGCATATGCAACGACATCTGAATGGCAACATTAATTCTTAGCGTTCTGTTTTGATCGAGAAGTACCAGGCCAATACTACGGTACCTGAAATCAATCAGAGAAAAGGACTGTGTTAAACTGAAATTGAAAAGGAAAAATTTAAAGCTGAAAAGCTAAGAAAGAGACTTATAAATTACCGGATGTGACACTGATAACCTGAATTGACTTTGAAACCCGATTATGACAAGCTGCTGACCTGATTTGACAAAAGGGTCCTGGAGTGAGTGAAACGCTGTAACTACACGCAGAAAGAAAGAGACTTTGCATCAAGAAAAAAAAAAAAGAAAAGTTTTATATCGTCCTCAAGTTGATTGTTGTTCTACCATCTGATTCTTTTCAGACATGGCTTATAATAGTAGTAGGAGCAAAAGGGGTAAAGTGTGTGGTTGGTTAAGTCTTATATTAGGTATTGTGTGTGCAATAATAATTGTAGGTGATATTGTGGGAATGCCGTGGTTGGATAAGAAAGCGACTAACAATGCTTCAAAACCTGAGACTACAACATTAACACCATGGGAAAAGTTTGAGCAGGATATAAAACACTTGCATGAGGAAACTAACTCAAAAGGGGAACTTTCCACTAATGTCTTCTATCGCTTGCTGAATGAGTATGTTGAGACCACGGATGCGAAAAACTGTTATGTGTGCACAAAGATTCCTTCATCAGTACAAGAAGGGGTCCCCTATCATAGTCTTCTATTAACCTATGGGATAAGTTGTAGTTTGATACTAACAAGATTCTATAATCAAGAGCATGTGCAATATTTTTATTCAAATTTGGATGTGGTGTTTTCCTTTGTGCCAGTGATTGAGTTTTTGAATAAATTAGCTAAGGAGCATAATATAAAATTAGTTAGAGGTTTCTTTAAGCCGACACTTACATTTGGGACAGCTTATGCACACCGCAATAATCTGACTTGCTTATTGACACCTGTAGAGAAAAGCTTTTTAGATCACACTGATGATAGACGCAAAGCATTGAAGAGAAGTTTAGAAAGGAGGTTAGAAAAACGCACATATGCAAATGATTATGCTTACACTGCAATAAAGACGCAAGGCAAATTAGCTATAGATGCATTACATGTAAGAAGGCTTTGTATATATAGGCCGAAATCTGAACATGACACTTTATTTGTGGGAACGAGTGAATGCAGGCATGTGTTTTTGTTTCAGAGTAAATGGACATTCATGTTAAATGGACAGGACCCAGCAATCCCTGGGATCTATTATATCTGTGGACTTAATGCTTATTACCGTCTCCCTAAGGGAT
The DNA here is from genome assembly GCF_031143425.1 of Pleurodeles waltl. NCBI lineage: Eukaryota > Metazoa > Chordata > Amphibia > Caudata > Salamandridae > Pleurodeles > Pleurodeles waltl. The sequence goes on along the minus strand of NC_090444.1, from coordinate 1,095,918,238 downwards.
GGTATGGGACATGTTATTTAGGAATAGTTTTCCCAAAGATTTACCAGATTGAGGACTTAAAACAAATACCTAAAACGTCTGAATTACAACATACTAGACAAAAACGAGAGACAGCGGCTGCTGTCGTTGGTGACATATTTGGAGCCATAATTCCTTCAGTAGGGGTTATCTTAAACTTCATAAAGATTCAAAAGTTGTCTACTATTGTGGATAACATGCTGACAAACTTTACAGGGGCTATACTCCTGATGGATACTGAACTTGCTGTGGAAAGAGCTATGACTCTTCAAAATCGGCTTGCTTCAGACATTCTTTTAGCAAAGAGCGGCGGAGTATGCAAGATTCTCAACGAGGGTCATTGTTGCTCATATATACCCAATAGTAGTAAAAAGATTAGAGGTATGCTTACTAACCTAACTAGAGAGAGTGCAGATTTGAAGGAACCTGGAGTGTGGGAGAAAGTGGGAAAAGGAATTGCCAGAGTAGGGAGCTGGTTTAGCAATATTTGGAATGGGGCTCTTGCAAAAATACTAGGGGGTCTATTAATTGTTCATGGCCGGTTTATTAGGATTATGGGGAGCATGCAAAATTAATGATAAAATTCAAAGAAATTGGACAAAGAGGAATAAGAAGAATGAAGAAAGTGAAAGGGAGAAAATGTTTAATGAAATTTGGGAAAGCTCACACAAGGGACAAGATGTTGAAATGCGCATTATGCGCAAGGTGAAAAATTAAGTGAAAGGTTACAGGGGAAGGTTTGTGTGATGACGAACGTCATCAGAGGAGGGACTGAGAGAGCGTAGCTTATATATTCTATATTAACATAAACATTTATGAATTAATGTGTGACAATGCCGCATAGAAACTGCAATAGTAATTTTGCTTAAACGTGCACCTGAAATGTGACCACGGGGAGTGGCCGCCAATGTATACGTGGACTAATAATGATGACTAAAATGTTTATGTATTATTATATTGAATACATTTATACTTATTATTAATAATTGTATTATTGAATTTGTGCTGAAATCCTTCTAGGCCTTAAGTTAGCATGAGCCAAAGCTTAGCTGCATGGCTCTCATATTAAATGTATTTTTCCTATCTTGCAGTGTGCTGACTAACAAGACAATGGAGCTACTGATTAAAAAATGTGCAAAGAATTACAGATAGATGAAATCATACTGGACGTGCCACCTCTGAAGACATCGAATAGGAGAACCAATGAGAGTCTTGTAAAATAATATGGGGTGAAGGATAGGTGACCTAATGTGTTTTCTGATAGGTTAAAGATAGTGGGGTATAGCAAATGTCCAATAGAATTTTGGGGGAATGTACAACGAAAAAGGGATAAAAACCCATGACACGGGGAACCATTTAGGTGGGTAAGGGAATGCTATTGATTTTATCCAGAAACTTTGTCACTCTGTTTGGTGACTTATTGGTTCGCTTAGAACCATCCTTGTCCTTAGATTTGCCCATTTTACACTTTGCCTCCTGATGAGGGAAGTGCCCCTTTTTGTCCCGGAGCGGAGTTCTGACAGATGTTGATTTGACTGATGTCCTGAAGACAAAGACTGAACCTGTGCGCTGACCTAAACTTTGGAGGGTAATTATGACAATGCGTATGTGATTTGTCTGTTTGCTTTTCCTTTCTAGGTACCAACTGCTTACTTTTGACAGACCATAGTTAGATGTTTTCCAAATTGGTGTTCTAAATCGTTTTGCATGAAGCCCAACATGCTAATGCTAATCAGTGGTTAGGACAGGTGTTCACTTAACTGACGCAAATAGACAAACGACCGAATCTATGCTTTGCTGAACTGACGCGTTATTGACACTCTGATAAATTGATCTATGTTCACGCCGTGTTATGTTCTGATGTTTGTGATTTTCGCCTTAATGAAATCTTACCAAAGTTGCCATATCGTGACTATGCTATTATGTTTCTTGGTTTTGAGATTTACACACCTGCTTTTAGAATTGTAAACAATAGGGAAATAAAACTCATAAAATTCTACTAAATTGTTGTGGTTATTCATGACTGTAAGGTCATGGGAGTGTTTTGAAATGATTAATGACTTTAACTAAAGTGAAATGTATTGTTGTAATAAATATTGACGACATTATTAACGTATTGATTGACATATTGATTAGCCATCTCGTCCTAAGGGGTGTCTCAACTGGGTCAAAAGATTCATTGGCCTAAAACGAGTCCTGATGTGTAATAAATTATCATAAAGAGACGCGTTAGCACATGCATTAGCCAATCTGTGGAGGATGGCACAAAAACAGTTGCCAAAGCACATGGCAGTATTTCGTAAGGATGCTAGCAACATTTCTTCACCTAAAAATAATAGCCTAAAGCTCAAAATATCCATATAGAAGTTATCCACCCCCCTTAGGCACCATTTTAGCAAGACACATAGCTTAGCTCTGATATTTTAATTTTAAATGAGCAAAGCTCTGACGAAGTATGAGCTGCAGTGCTTCATTTGTAGAACTAGAAAGACACACATGGGCCCAAAGTTTAACTTAGGAGGGTGCTGGCAAATGCTTGAATTGTTGAATACCAAGTGCAGGAAGTTGGCTCTGTATATACTATCTCAAAATAGAGGTTGATAGTGGCAAAATTAGATAATACTAATGCTCTATTTTGTGGTAGTGTGGTCGAGCAGTAGGCTTATCAGAGGGTAGTGTTAAACATTTGTTGTACACACACAGGCAATAAATGAGGAACACACAGTCAACGACTTAACTCCAGGCCAATAGGTTTTATACAGAAAAATATCTTTTCTTTATTTATTTTAGAACCACAAGATTCGAGATTTGAGGTAAGTACATACAATGCAAGGTACTTCACACAGGTAAGTATAGAACTTTGATTCAAAGCAGTAGTACACACATTTTTAGTTAAAATGGCAATAAGCTGTTTTAAAAGCGGACACAGTGCAAAAATCAACAGTTCCTGGGGGGAGTAAGTTTGGTTAGGTTTTGCAGGTAAGTAAAGCACTTACACAGTCAGTCTCCTTGGCATAGGCAGGTCACTGCTAGGAGTTCAAGGCAACCCCAAATTCACCGCACCAACAACACAGGGCCGGTCAGGTGCAGAGTTCAAAGGAGGGCCCAAAACACATAGACGCCTATGGAGAACAGGGGTGCTCCGGTTTGCTGGCAGGTAAGTACCTGCGTCCTCGGGGAGCAGACCAGGTTTTTTTTGTAGAGCACGGGGGGTTTACGACACAAACAGGCACACAACACAGTGTACACCTTTTGTATTTCTACTGTTTTGGGAGACCGTACAATGGACCATTAACCTCCCGGTTCCTCCTTCTTGGTTTTTGACACAAAACACACCCTCAGCGGCACAGAGGTGGCCGGGTGCAGTGTGCAAAGTAGGCGTCGGGTTTACTATAGGATGCAATGGAGGGACCCGGGGGTCACTTAGGTGATGCAGGGAGGGCACAGGGGGGCTTCTCGGGCCAGCCACCAACTGGGCTAGGAAGAGGGCCGCCTGCTGGGCACTCCTGCACTGGTTGGTGGTTCCTCTCGGTCCTGGGGCTGCGGGTGTAGTGCTTGGTCCAGGCGTCGGGTTCCTTGTTACCGTGCAGTGGCGGTCAGGGGGAGCCTCTGGATCCTCTCTGCAGGCGTCACTGTGGGGGTGCAGGGGGGTCGACTCAGGTTACTCACATCGTCGCAGTCGCCTGGGAGTCCTCTCAGCAGTGTTAGTTCTCAGGAGTTCGAGCCGGGGGCGTCGGGTGCAGAGTAAGAAGTGTTGCGCTTCCGTCGGGAAGGGAGAGTTCTTAAAAAGTTGCTAAAAAGTTGCAAAGTTGTTGCTGTTTTTAAACAGTGCCGCTGTTCTTGGGAGTTTCTTGGTCCTTCGGGTTCAGGGCAGTCCTCTGAGTCCTCAGAGGTCGCTGGTCCCAGTCAGATGCGTCACTGAGCAGGTTCTTAGAGTCTGGAGAAGGCCGGTAGGGCTGGGGCCAAGTCAGTTGTCGTCTCCGTCGTCTCTGAGGGGCTTTCAGGTCAGCAGTCCTCCTTCTTTGTGTAGGTTGCAGGAATCTGATTTCCTGGGTTCAGGGTCGCCCCTAAATACTAAATTTAGGGGTGTGTTTAGGTCTGGGGGGCAGTAGCCAATGGCTACACCGTCTTTGTGCCTCATCCCTGAGGGGAGGGGGGGCACACCCCTATTCCTATTGGGGGAATCCTCCAATCTCAGGATGGAGGATTTCTAAAGGCAGGAGTCACCTCAGCTTAGTTTGATGCCAAACTTCCCAGTATTCAGTGTAGCCATTATGGAGCTGTGGAGTTCGTTTTGACAAACTCCCAGACCATATACTTAATATGGCCACACTATACTTACAATTTCTAAAAATAGACAGACACTATAGGGGCATATTGCTCATGCAACTATGCCCTCACCTTGTGGTATAGTGCACCCTGCCTTAGGGCTCTAAGGCCTGCTCGAGTGGTGGCAGTATTTTGTGTGCATGGCACCCTGAGGGGGATGCCATGTCGACTTTGCCTTTTTCACCCCACCAATACACACAATCTGCAATGGCAGTGTGCATGTGTTAGGTGAGGGGTCCCTTAGGGTGGCACAACACATGCTGCAGCCCTTAGGTAAGGTAAGTGGGGAAAAAAGGGAAATCAGGGAGGCTACCATTGGACGCGGCATGACACAGAGCCCGAAATGAGACTCCCAGGCTGCAGCAGAAAACACAAGACAAAGACCAAAAAATGGACTGCGGCGGGTCCGGCGTCCTGAAACGCGGACCACCTGCCCGACCGCGGCGCGCAAAAAGGACGCTACAGTGGTCCGTGGCATCACACAGTGTTGTTCTGGAAGGCCAGAGCACATTTCGGGATGTTGTTTTTCAGAGCTCTTTGTGACCAGTCGATGGATGACAGCAGACTACTTTTAAATTATGAGTATAGGGTCTTCAAAAGCAGCATCAAAGACAATGGCATTATGGTGGAACAGAACCTACCAAAGGCAAGGAAATGGGCTTCCATGCCCCTTGGTTGAGCATTAACAGCCTTAATTGTGGTGCAATTGGACCTCCACACAACTGGGTCACGGGCCACTGAATTTGATGAACTATAAAAGCTACACCACTAACTAAAAAAATATTTTGATGAGAACATTCTTCTGCTTACACCAGTGAATGTGTAAGATGAGCAACACTATGCAACCGGACAACCAGTGGGTCTGCAATTTTGCCCAGAAGAGCCATGCCATGTAAGAAAGTGCCTCAAACAGATTAAGTGCTCACGTTATAGTAAACTAAGCCTTCTGCACGGAGCTTTGACCTCTGACATTATACAAACCTAGTATTATGTTGTTGTCCCATGTAGTACTTCATCTCCGTCATAGTAATGCTTGCCTTGCTCTTCATTATGTTGATCAGTCAGAGAATTGGAAATGAGGTCCAAACAGGGACTGGGTAAAAAACATCTGCTCCTTTAGCCAGTGCTTTATCATCTGTCAATATTGACAACTAACCCTGCACAGCAGGAAACTGCTTAACCTGTCTGCGCCCTGCAGAGCCTAGTGCACACCCGAGCCACAGTAGACAGTGGTGGCAGGGTCTTCAAGTTTTGGACAGCTGTACAAGCAAATGGTACAAACAGAGTAGGAAACACAGAGGTGTCAATTGTTGAAGAGACACTACAATCTGTGATGCTTTTCACTCAAAAACTGCTTGGAACGCCGCAGCCACATGATGGTGAATCAAATGTAGCCAGAAGGAAAAGCTGGAGTGGGACTAGCAGCCATTGATAAAACGAAAACCAGCATATATTCCCTGTAAAGCTAGAAGGGACATAGAGAAAGAGAGAGGAAAGAAAGTGCATGAGAGACAAGGGACATAGAGAAAGAGAGAGGAAAGAAAGTGCATGAGAGACCGAAACAAAGACGCAGGGGAGTGACAGAAGTTCCAACAAAGATTGTTTGGCACAGGATTTCATTACTAGACATTCACAGTAAATGTGTTCATATGAGAGTAGTATTTGGAGGGGACGTGGCCATGCCGGCTAACATTGCGGACGCGTGAACGGGCAGCTCCGCGTCAGCCCAAATAATATCCTCCACTCAACGCCCCACCGGGGCCCAGATCCTGACCCCACATGACCGCAGGAAGGGGGGGCAAGAGCTGCATGAACTTGTTTGCTCCGAAGTGCTCGGGAAGCAGGCCGATGGCCGTGCCCGACTGAGAAGAGGTGGTGCTGGCGGGAGGGCCTACGCCAGCCAGATAACATGTACACCATGCGGACGCGGACTAGTGGGGACAGAGGCCCGAGGAGGGGGGCCCAGGAGGCCGGAGATGAGGTGACCCTGGAGACCTGGGTGGTGCGAGCATCTGGGGCCCGAGACTCTGCGTGGCCCTGTGACCTAGTCATGGCTAAGGGAGATAGCGGCCTGGCAGACTCTCACCAGGGAGAGGGCTGGATCCACCTGCCCTCTCCGTTGCCTGGAGACTGTTTAGTGAAGAGCCGTGCACCGGCTGGGATCACCAGAGGAGGGGCAGACCGGGGGGGAGCCCACCGGATAAATTGGCTGTCAACGTCCCCCCAGGGCTGGTAGACAGGGTGGCTAACATTGGTGGCAAGAGGCCGATCCGGATTCTTTCACCCACCCCCATTCTGGTCCCTGGGGGACTGGTGAGCCCTAGTGACGGGGGTTGGGCCCAGACCTGCACTCCCCACTGGTGCACTTTAAGCAGGATCAGACAACTGGTGCAGGAGCGGATACCACCTCACAAATTAGCGACCGGGGAGGCTGAGTGATTCACAGTAGCCTCGATTATGGCTGTATTACTGCGCTACATAGGACGTGGCCTCATGGCGCCATAACAGGAGGCTCCAGGGAAAGGGAGTCGTCCCAAAGCCCACTGGGGAATAGACTGGGGCTCCTCTGGGAACTTCCTTACTGTACTGCGGATAACTACCAGAGGCTGACACAGGGCCAAATTGCAAGGTCAACAACAAACAAGCGGAATGGCACAATCAGATATGAGAGGCCCTGTACCCAGCTCACTGCAAGCTACACTGGATAAGATCCTAGGGGATATTGAGGACACCAAAACAATGCTGCAACGCGAAACAGGGCAGGTCTCAGTTGAATTAGGACTGTTGAGAGCTGATCATCTGAGGTTGGCCGATAGGGTTTGGAACACCAAAACCACGCTTACAGACTTAAACCTACCTCATCAGGAGTTGAAAGCCCAAATGGTACAACTGACCAAACGTGTCCCAGGTTGGAGCGCAGAGCGGAGGACGCAGAAGGCCGGAATCAAATAAATGACATACGCATTATTGGTCTTCCGGAGGGCGCAGAGGGGACCGACATGGTGTCCTACCTGAAAAAGTGGATGAGGACAGAGGTCCCTATTCCCAGACTTTACAGCTGAAGTACAGGCCTGACGGGCCTCCTACACAGAGGTGAAAAAAGTGCTGCGGGAGGAGGGTATTCAGTATTCCTTCCTGTTCCCAACTAGACTGCGGGTAATAATTGGACTTCTACCAAACGCCGGAGGAGGCGTGGGCCTGGCTAGAGACATACAAAGCAGGCGTCAACACCATCACCAAAACGGGAACGCTGTCCCGGCGGAAACACAGGAGGTCTCGTAAGCCACAAGACCACCCCCGACAGAGAAATGGACCTACCCCGTCACAAAGTGACAATGACAGGAAGGCGGCGCTGAAAGCAGCGGCATTGTTACAGAACACAGGACCGCCAGGAGAATCCAGCGGAGAAGACTTCGACCGGCGAGCACCCTCCTCAGACTCACATCATAATGAGATCCCAATAGTTAGCCACCCAGACCGCGGACACACTCGGCTGGTACATCTCTTATTACCATGGATCCTACAAATGACCCCTGACGGGGAATTTTCTCAACTCAAAGGGCTGCGGCGGCCATGTCTATCCCAAGATTCTCACCTACCAGCTACCTGATGGTGAGATTACTACATGACCTGTTTCACTTGTTCACTTTAACCATCATAGTTTGGGCAACTGGCATATGCGGGATTGCCCTGGGTAGCAGGAGTTGGGGATTGTTGTTGTTGTGTAACCAAAATGTGCAAGCTAGGTCAAATATTGCTGGTCCGACAAGGATCCAGGCAGACAGAAAACAAAGGAGGGGGATGGTGGGGAGCTGCCATTGGGGAAGACATGTACTTTACATTGACCATGATTCGCAGTTATGGCCAATTACAAGCGGGTAACATGGAATATCTGGGGTACGGGGACTATCACTAGACATCACAAGATCCTAGCGTATCTGAAGAGAGGTCCACATAGCATTACTCGAAGAAACCCATATCACCGCGCAAGAGGCTTACAGTCTGCGATGCAGATGGAGGGGGCAGGTGTACGCCACATTTTCTGGGTTTGCACAGGGCACTCTGATATGGGTGCGGCTGGGGTCCCCTTCAAAGTCATAGCCACTGACATAGATCAGAACGGCCGTTACATCTTGGTGGAGGGCACATTGCACAGGAGGCATAGCATAAGCTTACAGAATATTCTGAGGCACCAGACAGGGCTGCCCTCTCTCTCCCCTGCTATTTGCCATAGCTATTGAACCCTTCGCGGTTCAGTTTTGCGCACAGGGTCTTGACAGGGACTACTGTGGGGCACAACTAACCAAATTATCTCATTGTATGCAGATGACCTCTAGGATTACCTACGGGATGGAAAAACCGGGATCCCTTGGGCCTTAAATATACTTGCCCTTCTGGTCTTATAGTGAACAGGAAGAAAACATGTATATTCCCACTGCTTACGGACATGGAGTGACCCATTACCTGTCCCCCTAATGTCCCTTGGTCTTCCCGCACGTTTAAATACCTGGGGATACAAATACTCCATGACCCGCTGCAGGAAAGTACCATCTTTCTTGGCATGTTTCCCCCAATTTCTACCTGTTTGTCAGTATGTTTTGCCTGTCTCGCTGGGATCCTACTGGTCAGGACCCCAGTGCTCATAATTTGTGGCCTAATGTGTGTTGTCAGTAGTGCTTAACTGTGTCACTGAAGTTCTGCTAACCAGATCTTCAGTGCTTATGCTCTCTCTGCTTCCAAATTAGTCACTATAGTTTAGTGACTTCATATTCCAATTGGCACACTTGACCGCCCCTTATATCTCCCTAGTATATGGTACCTAGGTACCCAGGGCACTGGGGTTCCAGGAGATCCTTATGGGCTGTAGCATTTCTTTTGCCACCCATAAGGAGCTCAGACAAGCCCTTTCACAGGATTGCCACTGCAGCCTGCGTGAAATAGTGCACACACTATTTCACAGCCATTTTCACTGCACTTAAGTAACTTATAAGTCACCCATACGTCTAACCTTCATTTACTGAAGGCTAGGTGCTAAAGTTACTAAGATTAAGGGCACCCTTACACTAGCCAAGGTTCCCCCACGCTGTCCAGGGCCATTTCTTTGGACTTCGTGAGTGCGGGGAGACCATTAAACGCGTGCACTACATATAGGTCAATACCTATATGTAGCCTCACAATGGTAACTCAAATATGGCCATGTAAGGTGTCTAAGATCATGGAATTGTCCCCCCATTCCAAATCTGGTATTGGGGGGCCAATACTAGGCATCCTGGGGGCTCCACCATGGACCCCCAGTACTGTCAAACCAGCTCTCCAAGGCTTGCACTGCAGCTACAGACAGGGTTCTGCCCTCCTGGGGTCGTAGCATCTCAGTTCCAGGAAGGCAGAAGAAAGCATTTCCTTTAGGAGGAGGGTGTTACACCCTCTCCCTTTGGAAATAGGTGTTACAAGCTTGGCAGGGGTAGCCTTCCTGAGCCTCTAGAAATGCTTTGAAGGGCACAGTTGGTGCCCTCCTTGCATAAGCCAGTCTACACCGGTTCAGGGACCCCCAGTCCCTGCTCTGGCACGAAACTGGACAAAGGAAAGGGGAGTGACTACTCCCCTGTCCATCTCTACCCCAGGAGTGGTGCCCAGAGCTCCTCCAGTGTGTCACTGGCGTTAGCCATCTTGTTTTCCAAACTGTGGGGACACTCTGAAGATCCCTGAATGGCTAGTGCCAGCAGGTGATGTCAGAGACCCCTCATGATAGGTGCATACCTGGTTAGGTAGCCAATCCCCCTCCCAGGGCTATTTAGGGTCTCTCCTGTGGGTTCCTCTTCAGATTCAGCTTGCAAGTTTCCAGCAGGAATCCTCTGCAACTCCTGCTTCATCCTCTGACGGTCGGATCAACTGCAGACTACTCCAGGAACCGCTGTAACTGCAACAAAGTATCCATAAAGGTTACTATAACCCTGCAACTTCAGCTCCAGCAAGCAACTGCAACAGTTTCCAAGGTGTGCACGCTCTGAGGACTCCCTGTCTTCACCCTGCACCAGAAGGACTGAAGAAATCTCCGGTGGAGTGACAGAGTCACTTCCCTGCTCTAGCAGGCACCTTCTAAGACGATGACCAGTTCTCTGGGACTCCTCTCCTGGCGACGAGCATGCTTCTTGGAACAAAGGTGGTGGACCCCTTCGACACAGACTGTCCTGAGGTCCAGTTGTCCAAATTTGGCAGAGGTAAGAGCTTGCCTTCCCTGTTTGCGACAGTACCCCTGTGTACTGCATTATCTTTACCTCCTGAGGCCTCTGTGCACTATTTGCAAGAATCCTTCGTGCACAGCCAGGCCTAGGTCCCCAGCACTCTATCCTGCGACGCTCAACTTGCTGAGTTGTTCTCCGGCGGCGTGGGATCTCCTTTTGTAGTGCTGCAGCAACCGCATTTTGCACCTTCTTTGTCCCCGTATCCTAGGACCTCTCTGGGTGCTGCCTGGTCATCTGTGGGTTCCCTCCAGGGTTGGGAGCCCCCTCTGCCTCCTCAGTCCGAGTGGAGGCCCCCAGGTCCCTTCTGGGTCCAGGTAGCACCATTTTGACACAATCCGCGACATTGCTTGAACCAAGGCTTGTTGGACAAATCCAGCACTGCAACTCGCCTGCATCCAACATCTCGACGTGGGACATCCTTTGCATCATGCAGGAACCCGCAGCCATCTTCTTTGGTGCTCTTCTGCAGACTTCTTCCAACCGGAGAATCCTCTTTTGCACCATCTTCTAGGTTGGCAGGGGCTCCTGTTCCTTCTGGAATCTTCTGTGACTTCCGGTCTTGGTCTCCTCTCTTTAAGGATCTTCAGGTCCAGGAATACACCATTTGTTGTTTGCAGTCTGGCTTGGTTCTTCCATTAACTCTTATCACGACTTGTAGTGTCTCCTGAGGAAACTTGCAGTACTATACTCCTACTTTCCTGGGCTCTGGGGTGGGGTATTTTACTCACCTTTGTTTTTTTCTTACACTTCCAGCGCCCCTCTACACACTACACTTGTCTAGGGGGGAATTAGTGATTCACATTCCACTTTCTTAGTATATGGTTTGTGCTACCCCAGGCCTATTTCTTCCTATTGCATTCTATGGTATTTTCTATTGTTTAAATTATTCTGTGACTATTTACTTAATTGATTTTGGTCTCTAGTGTATATGTTGTGTATAATACTTACCTCCAGAAGGAGTATTGCCTCTAAGATATTTGTGGCCTTATGTCACTAAAATAAAGTACCTTTATTTTTGGTAACACGGAGTATTGTTTTTTATTGTGTATAAGTACTGTGTAACTATAGGGGTATAGCAGGAGCTTTGCATGCCTCCTAGTTCAGCCTAAGCTGCTCTGCTACAGTACCTCTAACAGCCTAAGCTGCTAGAACACTACTACATTTCACTAATAAGGGATAACTGGATCTGGTATAAGGTGTAAGTACCCAAGGTACCCACTACAAACCAGGCCAGCCTCCTAAACCCGCAAGATCTCTGAGACGGAAACCTAGGTTAAGCTCTCAGGTCCCTACATACTTGTGTAACATTCTGGCACTCCCTTCGACTCTCCCTGATGTCACCTGTGTCCTTATCCAAAATGATTATGCGGCCCGCTTGCTATATTTCTTCGTTAACTTACCAGTGAACGTTCCAACACGTTAGTTTAAAGACCTTGGCACTCTCCGTAAGGAACTCCTTTGGGATGGTGGCCGACAACCGACATCCCTCTCTACTTTACGCCGACCTAGAGATGGTGAAGGCCTGGAGGTACCAGACTTTGAATTATATTATTTTGCTGGTCAACTTCAGTGGATAGCGACATGGCTTCCAGGTAGGAACTAACTGGACCTGGCCACACCCCAGGGAAGGGTTAGCATTCACCTGTTGTTGGCTAAGATGCTGGTCCCCAGGTTTCCCCTCCTGACCCAGAATACGTTGCTAAAGGTGGACCTGACCTGTTGGCGATGAAGCCTAAAGTGCACTGGCGTGAAGGTCCCATATGCCGCTGAGCTGCTCTTGACGGGCATACCTTATGGAGCCCGAGCCCACCCATTAACAGCAGGTCAAATGCGGGCCTGGGCGAAGGCAGAGTTGACAACCCTGGGGGACTGCTTCAGGACTGGTGTCCTAATGCCATTCTAGGATCTCGCTGCAGAGACTGGAGTACCACTGGGGCAATTTCTCATCTATCGAACATTGGTGTATGCTGTGAGGGATCTGTGGAATACAGTGAACGCAGAGCCTGAGGTGCACAAAATGCTCCAGCTCTTACTGACAATAAGGGAAAGTACTCTCCTAGTCTCCTGATTCTACCTTAACAAGCTGTCTCTGAAGTCTCTGCAGTCGCTAAGAACCAAATGGGAGGCGATGCTAAGAGGAGAGGTAACAGACGCAGAGTGGCAGAAGGTGCTGGTCCCTCCCCCCCCCACAAGGTGTCTTGTAACTCACGCTTTAAGTACACTCAGTATAATTATGTCCATAGGACGTATTTAACTCCCCACGGACTTTGGACAATTTACGGCGGAGAGCCCAGAGGATGCCCCAAATACAATGCAGCTTACCTGGACTTTAACCAAATCAATTGGGAGTGCCCTGAAGTACAGCAATTCTGGTGCCAGGCTCTGAGAATGTTGGGGGAGGTCCTAAACCGGCCCCTGACACCAGGCCCCTTTCTCTGCCTACTACGGTTATTCCCCAGACCCACCTCCAGAAAGGTTGGCAATAGGTTTTTGGATCTCACTTTGGTAGTGGCTAGGCGCAGGAGAGCAATGGCCTGGAAGTCCCCCCACAGACCCGGCCCTGGTAGACTGGAAGCAGAATGTAATGAAGTGGGCACAGGAGGAGATGCGCAGGTTGAAAAGGGAGGAGGCAAAAGGAGTACGTGTGTGGCCCACTGCCCTCCTATGATCTGAGGTGCTAGAGATGTGGGAGATACAGGAGCGGAAGGACAGCCGGAAAGCAGAGGACAAGCAAGGTGCGTAGGGCCTGATCAAACCCTGACCCAACCCCTGAGTAGATGAGAGCCCAGAGACGGGGACACGCCACATACTGACACTGAAGACACCACCTTACACAAACACCGACGGGGCTGATGGGTGGGAATTGCTGTAGATACACCACAACGCAGTACCTGAGTCAGATGCGCAGAGTCCATCACTTGTTGTTTTTGCTTTGTCGCCCTAAGTGGGAAGGGTATGCCCAGACGTGGGTCCTGTGCTTCCCATGCCACTGGATTCAAGCTAGCCTGGCTGATGAGGGGTGAAACCCCCAAACCGGTCCTAGGATGCTTGTTTCCGGTCCAGTGAGGACCTGGCTTGGCAGTTCGGGCTGGACTGTTCCCATGAGGAACATGGTCAAGACTGATTTGCATATGGCTGGGTCCAAACTGGGGTGGCATGGTGAGCAAAAGAACGATGGATTAAACCCAGATCTGTGACTGGGGGTGAGTGTTTGACAATGTTCAGCATTCCGTCCATCACTTGTTGTTTTTGCTTTGTCGCCCTAAGTGGGAAGGGTATGCCGAGACGTGGGTCCCGTGCTTCCCATGACACTGGATTCAAGCTAGCCTGGCTGATGAGGGGTGAAACCCCGAAACCGGTCCTAGGATGCTTGTTTCCGGTCCAGTGAGGACCTGGCTTGGCAGTTCGGGCTGGACTGTTCCCATGAGGAACAGGGTCAAGACTGATTTGCATATGGCTGGGTCCAAACTGGGGTGGCATGGTGAGCAAAAGAACGATGGATTAAACCCAGATCTGTGACTGGGGGTGAGTGTTTGACAATGTTCAGCATTCCGTCCATCACTTGTTGTTTTTGCCTGATCAAACCCTGACCCAACCCCTGAGTGGATGAGAGCCAGAGACGGGGACACGCCACATACTGACACTGAAGACACCACCTTACACAAACACCGACGGGGCTGATGGGTGGGAACTGCTGTAGATACACCACAACGCAGTACCTGAGTCAGATGCGCTGACTGTGGATGTGCCCCATACCTAACAAGAAAGACCCTACTCTGCTAATGGAGACTGTAAAGCTTAGAGACGATGACCCCTCCTACTGGGTGCCCCCACCACACCCAGAGTACCCCCACATACTTAAGCAAAGAAATGATCCTCAGGAGCTATGTTAAATGTTATTAGTGTTGTTAAAAAATGTGACTGGTAACACCAAGATAATGCTGAATAATGGATCTCAGATGTGACACCCCTAATGTAATGATCGATGACTATATGCATGCTGACTGTCTCAACTGGCCTTAATGTATGAACCTGAAACAGATTTGGTCCCATTGTAATAAATGCCGAAAGGCAATAATACTACTGAATTCTGTATATGACATAAATATCATCCTATGCGTGCACGGATTATGATAAGTAATGTTTTGAAAATAACAATCAACAAAGTTAAAAAAAATAAAATAAAAAAAAAGAGTGTAGTATTTGGATCGAGAGCCCGAGAGATTGGATAGACTCTCTCTGCGCATTTTAAAGTATCTGCACTAACTTTTCTCCTGCCTCATCTTTTCAGTAGAGAACCACGTCTTATGCTTCGAAGTAGGTTCTCAGGAATGTAATAAACTGCGGCGTCAAACAAGCCTGAAAATATTTTATTCTGAGCTATACAGGTCAGCACTTGTACATCTAATTTTTTCCCCAGAGAATATTGCTACCAGAAGTCAAATTCAAGAAGAAAATATAATACGTAATTCCTTCTAAAAGTACAACAACACTCTAAGAAAGTCGCTAGCGAGACAGACGTTTAAGATAAGGAAATGGCATAAAGTTTCTCTAACACTCAGATATTCACTGACTGATATTAAGACCCTTCTTTTAGTACTTTAACCAAACTCTAAGTTTGACTCGAGAAATAAAGCATGCTAAAAAATAAAGAATTTAATGTCAAGAAAAAGGCAATTTAATAAAATAACGTTTTACAATCCACTTAATAAACAGGAAACACCAAATTGTTAAAGGAGAATAAAGAAGCAAAATCATAGCAAGAAAAAAAAAACATACATGCCAAAGCAAAATAAGTCAAACTTCCTTTGAAAATAATTTAATTTAGGGGCCCGTTAAAGTTTTAAGTGGCAGAAAAATATTGACGAAAAATGAGCAAGTACCATGGCACTTGTTTACCGAATAAAGAAATACCAGTTCCAAGCAAAGCTGTTCCACCAAAGAAAGTTACCACTGCACTTAGATTTTTTTTTAGTCCAATTTTAGTTTGCTCTATCTCGCAAATGTTATATGTGGTGTCTAATGTAAGTGTCCTCGGATCAGACTTGACTGGTTTCATGGTCAGGAAATCTAGAAATGAATAAAATACTCTGGGCAAGAGTCGACGCCGTCAAAGGTAAAATGTGAGGTCCTGGTATTAATTAGACACACGTCTTCTCAAGAGGAAGCTGTTCGCAAGTGGTAATTGAAAGATTCAATGCACTTGGTTGAAATTAATTCACGAGTATGGTGAAGACTCACATGGGTGCTGGTGCAGGGGCAGTCCACAAAAGCTGTGCTGTTCTTGTCTGGGCTCCACTTATGAATGTAGTTTTTTCAACTACATTTTTCATAGATCGTTTTTTTTGCTCACTCCCCCAAAAGCTAAGGTGAAGAACAGAATTTGTGAGTGCCAGCAACCTTAAACCAGAATGTCTTTTTCCTGATATTTCTAAGGTAGCAGCTTAAGTAGACGGCATCAGAACTTAAAGGAGTTCTGCAACAGATCGCACACCAAAGGCCTACAACCAAGGTAGGTAAAATATGTACACAATCTCGGCAGCCGAACTATTTACAACCCTGCAGTTAAAGGAGCTGGATATCACCAGAATAACTGACTCTTGCCTCATTGATGAGCTCACAGGGGTCTCCTCTGGCTCCCACCAAGGAGGATAAAGCCAGTCTCTCTCAGTTAGTTACACCAGAAGGCCAGTCTTGGAATTACATTTCAGTTCCCCATGTCAAATCAAGACTTGTCCGTGGAATTAAAGAACATTCCAAGTAACATCACATTTCTGAAACATCAAAATCTGTTTTCGACCTGCAACCAAATAACTCTGTTGGTATAATGCTTCTCAAAAATACACAAGTCACATGGCTAGTTGTCAGCTGCCTTTCACAGGGGTCAACTTTTCATTTCATGAATTCAACATAAAGGGTGTTGGGAGGGAAAGGAGAAACGAAGGCAGAGACTGTTGTTTTCAAATAATTATGAACGCGCTTTCAAAATACAGGCACCAAAAAGGATCTCCCTTTACATGCTTTCTTTAGAGGACTGATGTTGCAAACACAAGCAAAGGGGAATGGACGTTAGTAATAATGAATGATTTACAGGAAATGGTTAAGCCTACACATCAGAAACCCAGGAGTAGTGGTATTAATAATCACTACTGAGTTCGCAAGAATGGACCCATATGTCTTCAAATTTCTAGAGTTGATTATTCCGTTTCCAGATTAGTCTCTCATGAGCTGCTGTTATTGCCACTGCACCCAGCCATTCTGCCAGTCTGGTGGTCGTTTATAATTTCCTCAAGAGACACATCTTGGCAATCGCTAGAAAAGTGCCAATCAACCCTTTTTTTAGCTTGCATTAAGTCCCTTAATGCCATGCGAGATTAGGGCAAGGGCCAAAAAGGTTTTTAGATCTTACACGGTTAACATTGGTCACTCAGCAAACTTTACACAGCAAATCACTGCCCATCCTCCATTGCTGGTGATGCAGCAAACCTGGAGGGGAATCATCCATTTCTTTTTGCAGTTTTATATAGGCAAACTCGACCTGAAGCTAAATTTTACACAAGCCTATCTTAGACTTTGTTGTGTGAATGTAGCAGGTCTGGCCAGCTTTCCTTTGCGTACTCTATTTGCAAGGCCTCGTCTCATTTGGCGTTTAATGCTGCACTGCTGGGTTTGACTTCTTGTCAAGTAGGGATCTGTTATCAAGGTTTCATAGAACCCTGTTACTGAACTTGCTCCTTTTGTATTGAAAACTGGGAAGTATGGAAGGGATAGCAACACAAAAGGATGATGGACGGAGTGCTGAAACCTTTCAACCCCCCCCCCCCCCCAGTCACAGATCTGGGTTTAATCCATTGTTCTTTTGCTCACCATGCCACCCCAGTTTGGAACCAGCCCTATGCAAATCAGTCTTGACCTTGTTGCCTATGGAACAGTCTAGCCGGAACTGCCAGGTCAGGTCCTCCTTGGGCCGGAAAACAAGCACCCTGGGACCAGTTTCAGGGTATCACTCCTCATCAGTCAGGCTAGCTTGAATCCAGTGGCACAGTGAGCAAGGGACCCATGTCTGGGCATACACTGGCCACCAGTATGGAGGGGATGCCAAGTCGATTCCCTGGTGTGTGCAAAAGACTATGTTTTGGTTGGCGATATCTCCAAAACTGATTTCCACTCAGTTTATAGTTTGCTCACATTTGGGGGAATGTTGTGAATTGACTTTCCATATAAAGCTATTCTAGCATGAACATAGCTTTGGAAATCCACTGGGGCCAATGGATGGCTCTGTGGTCAATTAATCCATCAGAATTATACTACACAGGCGCTTGTGAATGTAGCAATCAGTTTGAGTCCTGTTTTCCATAGATAAGCCTCCATATATAGTCAGCGTGCGGAGGATAGGGTTGAGCGGGTCTCTTACCTATTTTTGTCCTACTTATAAGGTATTAGAGCTGACAAAATCATTTTGTGCATGCCTCTCTTGTCAGCCAACCTGGAGTTTTGAGGTTCTTTGTGAAGTAATATGCCAATTGTGCAGGTGGTGTACTGTGTAATTTTATTCTAAATTAGTAAGCGCAGGCCTCTAGATGCTGTTGTGGCATAAAGTTAGACTCCTGATATTCTCGGGGGTGTTCCTCCCTAAAGGCATAGCTTCAGTAAACAATCAATTCTTCAGAGCTGTGTTAAGGATATTGCCAGGGGGATGATGCCAAAGACCTAATTAAACCTGGGTGCCACCACCATCTAAACCGTTTGAATCCTGCCCCAAAGGGAGAGTTGGAGTTCTTTCCAAAGTTGAAAGTTTCCATTCGTTTGTCAGTCATATTCGTAAGGTTGTCTTAGCATATGGTGGGGGGGAGGGAGGGTGGGATCTCTGCTACCAAGGATGCCCATGTTTGTTAGCTTTTGAGGTACTATTTAAACGTGAATTTGCTGATCAAATTCATCATGGGCCAGACATTCTTGTGCATACCCTCACATGTTGAACAACTAATCTTTTACCCTGATAAATTGGAAAAGGCAGTAGTAATGTCAATTAGAAGAGGCAGTAACAAGTGTGGCGTGAAAAGATAAGTGTGCTGTCAGCATACAACATGATTTTTAACTTGCCTGAAGCTGTATGGAAGATGGAGATATGCCGGAGGCTTGTCTGACTGTAATCACTAGGAGCTCAAACGCCAGCTAAAACAGTAATTGAGACTAGGGGCATCCCTGCCTAGTGCCCCTTTGAATGATGACTGGATCCGAAATAAAGCCATTACAACTCACCACTGCTGCGGGGCTGCTGTGCAGTGCAGGCATTAGACCATGGCAAGAAAACTTTGCCCAATGCCCCGGTAAATAGGTAGACCCACTCTAACCTGTGAAAGCCTTCACAATATCTATGGAGAGGTCCAGCCTTTCTTATGGATTGTTTTTGGACAACCAAAGTAGGTGCAGTAGGTTTCTGAGATAGTTTTGTGAGGACCTTCCTGGAACAAATTCCACTTTATTTTTATGAATTAGGTTTGGTATGACCCTCTGAAGCCTCTGAGCCAGGGTTTTTGCCAGGATCTTATTGCCATTGTTGAGAAGCAAAATCGGTCTGTAGTTAGAACAGAGTTGTGAGTCTCTGCCTGGTTTCTGGATAGTGGGAATAAGGCTCTATTGAATTCCACGTGCCCTCGCGCTATCTTGCATTTCTCTGTAAACTTTCTTGAGTAAAGGGATGACATGTGGGGCCATGATCTAGAAATATTCAATGGGAAAGTCGTCCTACCCTGGGGCCTTCCCTGCAGTTAGAAGTTTGAGGCATCAGGTATTCTGCCTTCCAGCATCTGTCTTAGTTCAGCAGGAAGGTGCTTGTAGATCTTTTAGGAATTTGTCAGTGGCAATTCTCGTATACAGGGAGGAGTAGAAGGACACAAAGTCTTTGTTTAGTACAATAGGCTTAGTAAACAATGTATCTCCTCTGGTATATACCAATGGAATAGGTGATTTTGACTTTCTGTGCTTGAGTTGCACCACAAGCACTCTTGCACTCTGGCAGCTCTCTCTCCATTTCAGATGGTCTGTTAGGGCTTTTTCAGCTGACAGAGTATAAAGTGTACTGAGTTTGTATTTCTTTTGGCCCAAACTCCCGAGCTATGTATCTGAGAGAGTTTGTTAGGGCCAAAGTATTCTTCACATAGTGCCACATGTTTTCTCTTTTCTTCAGGGAGTTTATAGTTGGAATTATCCATTATCCATGTTGTGGCATTGGATAAAACAACATTTATGTCTAACAGAAAGGAGAATGAGGTGTGACTTGAATGTGCTCCCACTTAGATGTCACAGGTTTGAAGTTTCAGCACTGTGACACTTTACCAGAAAGTAATTTATTCTTATCTTTGTCCCATGCACACAAGAATGCTTGGTGTAGTCTTTTGCTTTTGGATGGGGAAAGCACGGGCATAGAAGGATAAGCTCAGTCTTCCGGTCTTGCAAGCAGATGAGCTCCTCTTATCCAAATGTCCTAAAAATTCTATAATATGATGAAAATAAGTTACTTATCTGTAACTGTAGTTCTCCAGTATTAGAATTGAATCATTCTCCGTTGTCGAGATAGGAGTCCTGGGACCTTAGAAAAGTAATGTCACCATAGACATAAACATATATAGGTCTTTCAGTTTAGGACCATATCAGAATCACTATTTAAAAAAAGGACTACACTTAAGATGTAAGATGCAACCAATCAGGTCACACCACACTGTAGAACCTTCCTGAGAGAAGCTCCAGTACCTAAGATTTTCACAGCACTAGTGCTTCCAAGTAGTACTGTACTGAGAGTGATAAAGGTGATCTTATCAGGGGAGGAGGGTGAGTCACATGTGAATCTATGAAAGAATCCAATACTGAAGAACTACTAGGTAAATTACTCCAGTATTGGAACGTTCATAGATTCACATGCTTGAATCAGAGTAGAAAGCAGTATGAATGGCACATTGAATAATGAGAAGATAAGACTATCTATGCAGATATATTAGAAAAAGTAAAACTCAAACATAATATCATTAATAAACACTCTGTATTCAACATATAAGGTGTGGATCAACATTTGATAAAACATTTCACTATGTGCCAATGGGCAGAACTATAAAAAAAAAAATGGTGGGAAGAGTCAGCTCACCTTTATCTGAAAAGATGTCTGAGAACTGTTTGGCTTACAGCAACATCCCCTTGAGCGATCAAGTCCAGACAGTAGTGTTACATAAAGATATGTTTATTCTTCCAGGTAGCTGCTCTGCAAATGTCCTGGAGTGGCACACCAGCAGATAATGCCATTGAGGTTGAGACAGATCTTGTGGAATGAGCATGTACAGCAGTCTGTAATGGCTTTCCTGCTGCCTGTGCATAAAATTGGATTGTAGCAGCTATCAATCTAGCTGTGCTTTGTTTGGAAAGTGGCTGCCCTTTCCGTGGAGCAACAAAAAGCTGATTAGATTCAGGAAAAGTCTTGGTCTTGTCCACATAAAATGTGATGCAACTCTTGATGTCCAAAGAGGGAAGAGCTCTTTCGACTGGAGTTGTCATGCTCAGAAAGAAGGTCTGTAAGATCAAGGGTTTTTTGATATAGAAGTCTGAAGGAACATTAGGGACAAACAAAGTTCGTACTAAGAATTAACCTGTCCTCCTTAAATTGAACACAGGATTCTTGGATTTTGAGAGCTTGGATCTCACTGACAGGTCTGGTGTAAATCAGGGCCACTAGAAGAGCTACTTTTCAAGATAAGAATTTTAATCTGCTCTGTAAATCGGCTCAAATGGAGTTTCATGAGCTGATAGTACCCTGTTTAGGTGCCAAGATGGAGGGGGAAGGGGGAAGTCTGACTGGAGGGAAAACCCTAAATAATCCTTTGAGGAACTGATTAGTCTTGAGGACCATAGAGAAGGAAATGTTAGAGAACGTCTGAAATGAGATATCGCCCCCAGATGCACTCGGATGGATGCATGAGTTAATCCTGACCTTGCCAATGCAATAGGTATGGCAATATGTGTTAAGGCAATGATGATAGTGGGTTTATTCTTTCCTGTTTCCCATTTGTGAGAATTAGACTTGTTTGTAATGTCCGCTCTGGCCTTAGAAAGAATCTCTCTACATTCCGTAGGGATGTTTAGATGGGAGAATTCATTGTATTTAGGACCCAGGATGATAATCTGAGAGACTTGGGATCCGGATGCAAGACTTGTCCCTCTGTTCATTGTCAGACGATATGGTGAGATCTTCAATGGAATGTGAGGTTCCTCTGACAGAAGGCGACATTCTGAAAACCAGTGTTGGCAAGGTCAGGTCAATATTAGCCTACAAGGCTCTATTTTCATCTTTGTGAGAACCAATGAAATCAGGGGAATTGCGTGGAAAAGTGTAGCCAAAGATTCTGCAACATGCTATCGAAAATGCATTCCCCCACGATCCTGAATGATGATTCCAGCTTGCAAAGAATCAGCATTTGGTGTTCTGAGCGTTTGCAAAGAGGTTGAGATTGGGTTTAACCCACTGTGAGAATATCTGGTTGAGTGAAACCTGACTCAATTCCCACTTGTGCACCAAGACCTGCTGAGACTGTCCGCTATCTGGTTTTGTTCTCCTGGGACGTGCTCCACTCTTAGATGCACTCCATTTAGAACAGACCATTTCCAAATGTCTTGAGACTCTCTCTCTCGCTCTCTCTCGCTCAAAAGTGATCTCATTCCCCTTTGTTGGTTTAAGTAGTGCATCATTGTTGTGTTGTTTGTTCATATGAGAACAGCAGAGTTTTTTTTTTTTATCTTGGGGAGAAAAACTTGTAGAGTCAGATACACTGCTCTGAACTCAAGTAGATTGATCGACAATTCTGAGGAGGTTTTTGCCACTTTCGACTGATCTCTAGGTCCTGGAGGTATGCTCCCCACCCCTCCAGGGAAGCGTTGGTTGCAATGATAAGCAGGGAAGGTTGAACTAGAAAGGAAAGGCCTATTGCAAGATTTGACTTTAGGGTCCACCAATAGAGGGCTAGGATCATGACCGGAGTGACTTGATGGTGTCGTTGAACGAAACTAGTTGAATGCATGACATCATCCACACGAGTGACTTGCAGTGGCATACTGAAAAACACTCTCTTCTCTAAACTGACTTTGCTAAGGATATGATCGTTATTAATCTTTCTGAAGTGTGACAGGCATTTCTGTTGACTGTGTCTAGTGTTGCTCCCAAAAAATGTTATAACTCTCGATGGCTGGGGTTTTGATTTCTTCCATTCAGAGTAAGACCCAGCTCGTTGAATAGATCTACGCAAGCTTTTGTTGACTCCTGAGTAGCGCAACTAGAATGTGCCTTGATGAGGCAATCGTCTAAGTATGGGAATACTTGGTGTTTCTGTTCCCGCAAGAATGCTGCCACCGGAGCAAGACACTTTGTGAATATCCTGGGGGCTGACTTCAGGACAAAAGGAAGAATCTTGAAGTGGAAGTGGCTGCCGGCTACTGTAAATTGGAGGAATCTCCTGTGGCAAGACAGATTGGGATGTGAAAATATGTATCCTGTAAACCCAGAACTGATATATAGTCCCTGTGGTTCAGATGCAGGAGATTATCTTGCAACGTGATCATGTAGATTTCCAGTTCTTGCGTATTAGAAAGAAACTGGAGTACAATCCTTTCCCTTGTTGTGAGAAAGGGACTCTCTCTATTGCTTGCTTTATGAGCATGGTCCTGACCTCCAGCTTGAGAAGGATTAGATGTCTTGAAATGGATGTGTGTGGTGGGTTTGGAGGTGGGATCTGAATACATTCTAAGGTGTAACCAAATTGAACATGCTTTAGTACCCACTGGTCCGATGTAATCTCTTGCCACCGCTGTGTGAACCGATATCTTTCCTCCTAATCTGAGTGCTGGAGCCGCATATGTAGCCGGAGCAGGTCATTGACGATGACCTGTTTCTTTTCCCTGGTGTGTCGCTCTCCCTCAAGGTGGAGGCCTGTTGTAGGCTGCTTGTGGTGGTTGTCTTTGTGCAGATTGTGAAATTGCTGAGTCGAACATGTGTAGGAGCAATAGCGGTTTTGCTGAAATCCTCCTCTATAAGATGGCATCCCTCGCCCCCTACAACACGAAAGGGCAACTTCTTGAACTGGAGGGTCCCCAGCGATCTAGCTGTGTCTGTGTCAGTTTTGATCGCTTGCAGGGCTTCATCTACATGTTTACCAAAGAGAGCTTCTCCATCGAATGGACGGTCCAAGATCTTGCTTTGCACCTCTTGTCTGAAGGTGGTAGCTTAAGCCATCCTTGTCTCCAAAGCACCGCCGAACCTGCAAGTTGCCTACATACAGGCCATCGCACAATCTATGATTTCCGCCAAGGCTTGCTCTCCTTGTAATACCTTCCTCACCTCTTTTTTCGCTTCTTCCGGTAGTTGGTCAATATATGGTGCGATGTCAGCCTATAATTGCTTATCAAATCGTCCCATGACAGCCAGGGAATTCTCTGCCCTGTGAGCCCCGACATTGAGGAAAAACACCTTCCAATATTGTCTAAACGTCTGCCCTCTTTATTCGGTGGTGCAGAGATTAGGAAGGATGGGATCTTAGATCGCCTCCGTGCTGCCTGCGTTATCACTCAACCAGGTTTTGGGTGGCCAGTTACACAAGCTGGGGCATCTTCCGGGGCTTAATATTTCTTGTCTAACTGCAGGAGAACGGCTATTACTGTAGCCAGATTTTTCATTACTTTTAAGCCCTCTTCCCAGATATAATTGACAATGGGCATGGACCTTACACTCTTTTGAAAAGGTTCCTTGAAGTTATATTAAAATGAGTCCATCTGTTTAGTGGGCATAGGAAGTGCAAACCTTTTAGGTGCCCATTCCAGTAAATTGTGGAACCCCCCAATGTCTTCTGGAGATAAGTCTACAAGGGTGGGCGATAGAGATGATTGTGGGGGGATGAGGCACTCATCCCATTCCAAATGAGTGTCTTGGAGCTCTCCTTCCCCTCTCTCTTCGTCAGAGGTATCTGGGTTGTGGAGAAGTGCTGTCTGTGGTGTGCGTCTTGGCGAAAAAGGCAATGACCTAGGCCTTTGTGCTGGACTGGACGGCTGAGTTATGGGAGGTGTAGACACCATAGAAGTCTGTTCTGCTGTAAAAGGAAACCGCTTCCTGTAATCCGAAAGCTTAAGCTGTAGGTCTTTAATTAAAGAGCTGGGAAGACAAACCATGTCCTCCTGCTCTTGATATTGTACCTGTGAAGAATAATATTCTTGCTTCTCATACTTCTACTCATAGCCTTCTGTGTAATCTTGACACTTAACTTGTAGTTCTGAAGGACTATGTGCATCCCCAAATGGTCCCTCATTATCTGAATATTCTTCTTCTAAAAGGTAGACTGGAATCAGGGGCATCAATTTACTAGGAGAAGTGTGCTCTGGTGTTAATAGCATGCTCCCACTGTAATCCTGATTTTTTTTCTGTCATCAATGATTTTGTTGATGGGGGTACCCACTAAGAGGTCGTCGACAGGGGGATTAGTTTCTTCTGTCGATGAAGGAGTAGACGACTGTGTTGTTGTCATCTGTAATGTAACCAGTGTCGAGGGTGGAGCTACTGATGATACCACTGACAACGGCTTGATGGAGATTTTCAGCGTTGACAGTCATTGACGAGGAGGAAGAAGTGGTGGACAACGTTCTGACTGTCGACATTGTTGTTGACGCTGAAGCTGCAGTGTATGTGTTCTTCGCTAGTGTTGTTGGCAACAATGTTCTCATAAAGCTAGAAGGTTGTTTTCTCTCCTTTTTAGTAAAGGATGTCTCTTTTTGAGGAGATTTAGAAGGACTCTGGCCCTTGTAAGGCCCATGAGAGGTCTTTATTAAGGCTTTCTTTGGCTGCTATGCGGAAGCTCTAAAATAGGGTGGCCTTTCCCTCTTATGGAACTTTGCCGAGGTAACAAAGGAGTCCGCACTGTCCGAATTAGAAACTGTCTCTTTCCTGTTCTTGAGCTTTTGAAGCGAGATTAGCAGCCTTTATTCCCTGTCCTTCAAGGTCTTAGTCCAAAAGGTACTACAAACGTTTGCAGAATGGTCCGTGTAGAGAGAATAAATGCTGTCTTTGTGAGGCTCTTCTGAGGGAAGCCTTTTTTCCACAGGAACTGCAAGCCCTAAAGAAGGTTTTCTTTTCCTTATCTGACGTGATAAGGAGGAGTCAGTCTCAGCCTTTCTGAAGAAAACTCTATGGAACCAAGGAAAAATACTTTCCTAGTACAAAAAAAAAAACAGAAATTCTTTCTTGAAACTATGCAAGAAGGAAAAAAAATTGAGCAGAGCTCAGTGGAGACTCCCTAGAATGATGTGCAGTAGAAAATCTGAGGGACTGTAGCTTCTCTCAGGAAGGTTCTACAGGGTGGTGAGACTTGATTGGTTGACTTTTAAGTTTAGTCCTTTTTTAAATAATGACTCTCATACAGTACTAAACTGAATGATGGGGGATGATTCAATCATGTGAATCTATGAAAGTTACAATATTGGAATAACAGTTGATATATTCCAGACTCCTCAAACTGTGAGCTTGGAGCACTTTAATTCAGTCAGCAACTGCTTAAGTTTCAAGAAGACATCCTTTTTTTGAGTACTAG
This sequence comes from Pleurodeles waltl, assembly GCF_031143425.1. Taxonomy (NCBI): domain Eukaryota; kingdom Metazoa; phylum Chordata; class Amphibia; order Caudata; family Salamandridae; genus Pleurodeles; species Pleurodeles waltl. The sequence goes on along the minus strand of NC_090444.1, from coordinate 1,095,892,038 downwards.
GAGCATAGACTGATCCTATATTATATGTGTTGAATTGTACTCAAACGCATCTCCAGTTGGATAGGCCCAACTTTTGAGAATATGGGTGGGAGAAATTTATGGAAAGGAATTGCAACACCGCACTTCTTTATATGACACAGTGATCAGAGGTTGATGATCAGGTGGGTTGGCATGCCGGAGATATATATGACATTCCCAACCCAGTCTCTCTCTTCACCTGTTGGATACTTGTTGGGATCTATGAGTATCTTGTAATACGATGATATACAGTCTTTTGGTAGTGAGGAACAATAAAAAAAAATATGTTTAATATAACTTGAGAGTTCTCCGTTATAGAGATATCATAGAGAGAGCACTGGTTCCACACACTGTCAAAGAGGTTAATTCTGAGCTCACCCAGTGTCTGGTGTTGGTTAGGGATAGGGGATATGAGCAGTATCTTTTTTTAGCTAGTTTATCTACACTAGGGTTGCTTCTATCAGGCTAGGGGAAGGAATCTGTACTTAATGTCACACTGCGTGGTAGAAGTATTTGCTAGCTTTTAAGGGGGGGATTAAAATTCTGTGTTGGTGAGTCAGGTATGTGTGCCATTGATGCCACTCTGTTTAGATTGAGGCTGTTGGAAGAATAGTTTAGAATGATTAGATGGATAACAATGATGTAAGAGGTATAGGACCTGAGACCGAGTCACGAGCTGTGAGGTACTATCCTTTTGTTTTGAAGGACAACCTCAATTTATCATAAAGGGGACTTTTCTGAGCAAAGCAGGTTAGCTAAATCTCTATGTTGGCCCTGGGGTCTGAATAGGGTGGAATAAGGATTGCTTTTTTCAGCAGTGAGGTCATCTGAATTAATCTTCGTTTCATCTTGTTGCAAGGCTCTCACTTCTATTGTCATTTCTGTTCAAACTTCTATGAGCTGTTGGAGTTCGTCAAGGATGTAAAACTCTTTAGTAATGCCAGCTATAGTTACGATCAGGGTCACAGAGTCTAAAACAGACAGTATCTTATGACCTGTTCTTTCAGCAGTGGTCTGAGTGTCAGGCTTTTTTATGACCATTCTAAATGTAGGGGCCATGTTTCTGGGACATCTGGAGTATTTAGCGAGCGCATTTGGGTGTTTAGCAGGCAGGCAATCATGGGATGAGCAGGTTTTAAGGTTATATCAGTACCTAAGGTAGTGAGCCCTCTGAAATTCCAGAGATGGTGTAAAGTCCAGAAAAAGCAGTTTTGACAGGCAGAAGGTCAGAAATGTGATCATGTTGGTTCCTTTTCGGCTTCCAGAACATTTAAGATCCAGATGTTGCCTCTCCTTGATCTATCTTCCTTATAATCTATTTTTGAGGTGCCAAGGCTGATCTCCCAAATCCAGTGTCTCATGGAATTTACTGTCAATGTTGCTCAATCTGCACTCTGTCTGAATAAGTTGGGTCTTAAACGTTGCTAGCTTTCCATTGAGCATCTTAAGGTCTCTGTTAGAAGTGCCTTGTTCCACTGCTACAAGCAAGGTCCTGATGCTCTTTGAGTTCAGACATTACTGTGTCTAATTTGACTAAGGACATGTCTGTAGTTGGGGAATGAGGCCCTTTAGTTTTATTACCTCCTTGTAGGGTTTCCAACCAGGATAACTGCCTCACGGTTATTGCCTAGACAATGAGTGTTGTCTGGCATGTTGTAAATAAAGCATTAGGTGGAATCCAGGAGACAGGGCTATATGTTGGGCCAGATATTCTTATTACTAGAGATCAGTCTTTACCACTAGATCAAGAGGCAAGATCACGGTATGTAAATTTGGGAAACTTGGCAGGCTCTATGATGTCACAGACTGGGGCCCAACTTAAGTCAATATGGAGGGTCTCCTTGAATAAAGAGGAAAGGTAGAAGGGGCCAATTCACAATTCATATAACAAATCCTGCTGGACTGCTGTGTTGCGCCAAACTCCAGATGTTACCCTGGCAGAAGTGGGGGGGCGGAATGTTCACAGCTTGGAATGTTGAGTTCCTCTCAGCATCAGGAGCCACCGCTATGCCCTGATGGCTCGTGGCAGTTCAGGGTACTTCACAAGGCTGGGCGGTAGGTCTGAAGATGGTCCATGGAAGACTTCAGCCACTGATGCACTGAATAAAGGTGAGAAGGCCCAATAGCTGTAAGCTTCTAATCACGAGAGTCCTCACAGAAAGGTGCGCCAATGCATGATCTGCAATTCGCACTGATGTTCTGAGGACAGGGTCATGGGGCAATCACCTCTTATTTCATAGAAATGTGCACACAACAGCGACCATGTGCAGGGATTAAATGCCTGATGAGGGTAGTAATTTAAAGGAGCTTATTGAGACATGTCCATTTTCCTTGCCATCATGGTCCACATTTCATTTCCCAATTGAAGCTAACATAAGCAACCTACATGCACCTGGAACGGTGTTACAAGAGAAAATACTTAGCGCCGCAGTTCCTCCAACCCAGACTTTTTTGGTATGAAAGCACTATACTACCCGAGCCAAAAATATGAATTTGACTTGAGGCGTTCATGTTTTAAACAATTATTTAGCTGCTGAGTTCAAGACGTAGGTCTTAAAAACTGCACAGCAAGCTTTTTAATTGTATTGTTCTTTTCCCTCCTAATACTTGAACATGTTGTCGAAATAGCAGTAGCTGGCAAACCTGGGTGGTCTTGGTGATAGAATGCACCAACCCTGAACCATTACTCTTTTTACTTGTAGAAAGAGGTATGGAGACTGTTGTTATCCAGTTTCTCACCTATATTGATGCTACAAAGAAACAGCGCCCATTAAAAAGGAAGGATATCACCACTTATTTATGCACACCTAAGCAGAACAAGTTACGTTCCAACATTCTGATCAAGAGCAGCAAACTGTCTGCATTATTTACTTTATGAATATGCAGTGGCGGTCGGTAATTTTAGGAATGAGGGGGGGCGGACGGGATACACATGCACACATATACACTCACTTAAACCCTACATTATACATTCTATTACATTCAAACACACAAGCGCACAAACACATCCACTCACAACACTCATTACCAAATATTCAAACACACGCATGCTTCAAACATTAATAAAAAATAAAAATTAAAATTAAAAAACACTTACGCGCAGCTCTGCCTTGGAGATCCCATGAGGGTTGGGATTGCTGCCTTCCCTCACTGGTTGACCTTAGGCCAGCCAATGAGGAAAGCCAACAGTACCATGCCTCAGAGGTTCCAGGAGGGTTGGGGCTGCTGCTTTCCCAGTCAATGAAGTAAGGCACCAACCTTGTCAATGAGTGGTATGGAGTCAGTGAGACTGCTGACCCCACCCCTCTCTGTGATGATGTCACTGATTGACGTAGCCCTGGTCACTTCAGGGTTTAAAGCTAAAGCTCCCAGGTCCGAGGCAATAAATGACAATACCCCTCGTCACCGAGAGGGAGGGCCTCGAGGACCTTTGCTGAACTGAAGAGGTCACGCCCACAGGAGCTGTGACATACTCAGCCCAGGAAAGTTCAGCTCAGGCAGCCAGGAGCCTGCACATTTCACGCATGTCTAGCTCCTGGCTGCCTAACCTGAAAACAAGGTGTGTCTGTCAGGCTGACCTTTGCTCAGCCTGACAGACACTCTTCTCAAGAGGCAAAACGTGAGGGGGCGTAGCCCCTCAACCCCTATGGATGGGCCACGGTTTTGTGACTATGCGCTGTAAAATGGTGCAGAGTGGTTTGCCAGGCAAAACGTGCAGAAAACTGCAAAATCTTATACTTTTGTGAGCATTCATAAACATTTAACAGGGTCTCTTCTTGGAATGCATGTAATGCTGTTCCTGGAAATAAATGGAGTAAATGTGTTTCCACAATATGGAGGGCAAGAGAAAACCCTGTTTAAGAGCTCAAGGAAGTTGTTGTGGGTACCGTACACCTACCCACTATAGCACTTTACTAGGTATAAAAGTGCGTATAAAAATGTGTAACTTGGCAGATTCCAAGCTCCATACTAATCACTAACTTCCATTGAGTCAGGCACAATGCAATTATTTGTCTCGTCTTCACCAAAGCAATAGGAAAAGTTGCTGAGGTAGCTTTTAATTAACATAGAATTATCACAACAAATAAATGTTGCATCAAACACAGAGGCCCATTATCCCAGGTAAATGTTATGTTCGAATTCCTCCAAATTACAGCAGTCACATTTTCAACAGAAAATGGTTTCCAAAACATTTTATTCTTAAACCTTGTTTGTCGTACCTTGAAGTGCGTAAGACATGGTTCCGACACGTTTTATCATGTTCACTTTGTCCTGCGGCGTTATTTTACTCGTGGCCACCAATTTATCGCTTTCTTTCACTTTTTCTATTGCTGCCTGGAAAGCACAAACGTAAGATTGACTACAAATTACATTTCGAACAGCCTTGATAATCAGCACATGTTCCTCTTAAACCTAAACCAATTAGACAGTTATGAAAAGACATTTTTTTAAAGTCCTGGAATTGAAAAAAAACCCGTTAATTTGGGAACACATAATAAGGGGTCAAGGTGGAGAACAAAAAGGGGTGGGGTCACGATAGGTGGCATCATGAAAAGTAATTGGATAGTCAACTTATAAATGTATTTTTTTTAAAAACTTTGCCACAAAAAATATGGCAACGTGGAGTAATGTGACAGTAAATCTGTTCTGGCTTGATTGGTTGCAAAGGTTGCATTTTAAAATGTCTAGTAAGGTTAAGTCACCTGCTGCAGAGAGCTTTGTGTGCCCAGTAACCCCAGGGAATAATAATAATGATGACATAACTTTGGTGGTTAATGCACTTGCTGGAGAGAGCTGTGTTTTGTCTAGTGACTATTAACATATAGGCCCAGATGTACTAACATTAGTGTTTGCAATTACCTAATAGTGAATTTTTGTGATTCGCTATTAGGTAATTGCAAATACTAATGCTCTAAAGAGTGTTTAACTTTAGTTTAGGTGCTTGAGGCATGGGAGGGAGAATAGAAGGGTCTTGGCGCAGCGCCGCAGCTAAAGGCTCAATAAATAGCGCAAAGAGCACCGGGGAAAGGGTGCATCCTTGACGCATGCCTCGATGAACTTGAAGGGTTCCTGCTATATGTGAATTGATGAGAATTTTAGCTTGGGCTTTAGAGTAAAGATTTCTCAATATCTGAATAAATTGTCTAGGAAACTTAAACTTTACTAAGATCCTAAAAAGCACCTCCCATTGGACAAAATCAAAGGCTTTCTCTGCATCCAACATTATGATAGCCGCCGGTTTGTAGTTGTGAGAGTAATAATCTATCGCCTGAATTAGAAAGTTAGTATTAGTCGCTAACAGCCTACCCGGGAGAAAGCCACACTGATCTTCATGGATTAGGTCTTGAGCTACTAGGGTCAATCTTCGTGCCAATATCTTTGCTAGAAGCTTATTATAAAAATGTAGTAGACTGATCGGACGATAAGAATCGGGTTTCTGAGGTGGCCTATCTTTTTTTAAGAAGCTAATCATTGAGGCCCTTGTAAAGGATGCTGGTATGTCAGACCCATGGAGGATATTATTAAAAAGGCCAACTAAGCATCCTGCAATTTGGTCTACAAGGGTTTTATAGACTTCTGGCGGAAGACCATCTTCCCCACAGGCCTTCTCATTCGGTGAGGCCACTATTGCCTCCTTTACTTCAAGAAGTGAGATAGGTGATATAAGTTTTGCCCTTGAAGACTCGTCCAAACTTGGCAGAATCAGTGGATCCAGGTAGTGATTGATCTGCTGAACACTGGTTGGAAGAGAGTGAGAATACATTTTTGTATAGTGAGATAGAAAGACTCTTTCAATATCTTCTGGATGATTTACAAGCGTGCTTAGCCCCTCATCAAAAATAGATTTGATAGTGTCTTTATGGGATTTTTTTTTTTTTCCACAGACCCGGCCAGAAATTTGCCTACGTGTTTGCTTTCTTCGTAACAACTCTGCAAACTTGTATGTTGATTGACTATCCCGTGAGATAAAAAACACAATCCCTTAACTTGGCCTGTTCCACAGGCAATCTTGAGAATGCCTCTGGGTCTTGGGAGGTCAGGAGGGCACTTTGTGCTTGACTCATGCCCCAATTGGAGCTCCTTTAAGTTTTGCTTATTTAGTTCGACCGTAAACACCTCATAGGATATAGTTTCCACTCTTATGTAAGCTTTGAGTGCTTCCCAAATGGAAATTGGGGAACCTGGACCTTTATTAATCTTGCAGCAATCAATAACAGAGGTGTTTAGGAATCTGTACCCATCCTTCATCTACCAAAAGAGATTTATTGAAGCTCCAACGAGGACGAACACACATCTCACAATGCAGATTAAGATTGACCTGAGGTGCTGAGTGATCCGAGAAAGGATTGACTTGTATAAAAGTATTATTTTGTGGGACAAGAAACAAAGTTAATATGAAGTCTATTCTGGAAACCGTATTATATTTTTTTTTAGAGAAATACGTATAGTCATGATCCTACAGGTGATCAGTCCTCCAAGCGTCTACTAAAGCCAAATCCAAAATAATCTTCCCTAACCACTGGGAAACTCTGGTTTTATTCTGCTTCTTGGTTTTACGAGAGGAATCCATCGGAGTATCTGGAGTAACATTAAAATCTCCACCAATGATGAAAAGGCCGGGGAGTGAGCTCAACACCTTATAGAGGCCCTGAAGGGGGTTTGGATCGTCATCTACTGGGCCATAAAAGCTCGCAAAATCGATATGATTATTCGAGATAAGAGTACTAATTACAACCCACCGTGCCTGCGGGTCTCTCTGGATCTGGTATATAGACCTTCCCAGGAAGTTCCTGGGAAACCAATATAGTGACCCTTCGAACAGCGGCATTAGCCGATGCAAAGCATACCTGAGCAATAAATTTAGGAAGTTTTGGGAGCTTATTTTGACATTTTAAATGTGTTTCCTGCAAGAGAAAAATCTATGATTGCGAGACCCTGAGCCATCTGAGAATAGCACCAAACTTAACATGGCTGTTGGTGCCGTTAATACTGCAAGAGATAACTCTTAGTTCTCTCCCTGACCCTCCTTTACTGAGCGCAGTCATCCAATACCAGAATCATAGGCGACCCCCAAGCTGGCTCTTCGAGTAAATCTTTTTGTCGATTTGTAATCTGCTTTGTCATCTGTTCTTTTCCCCCACCCTAGTGCAAACCTCCCCCCACCAGAAGGAGGACATCTTCCCCGCCCTTCCCTCAGCGGGTCCCACACGTCATGGCCCACCAATCTGGTCCCCCACCACTGAACCCCCCCCCCCACATACCCAAAAAAAGAGTGCCCTGTCATGGCACTCCTAGAGCCTTGATCTCAGGACGAGCAGCAAGGCAGCGGAAACCAAAAAAACAGACATAAAACACAAAAAACACATTGCGAGTCAGTTCCAAATATAGTAGAGAATTTTTTTTACCCCTTCTTTTCCTCATCCTCCCGCCATACCATATCATTGTTTTTTGTTTTTTTTTAGCAGATCTAAGAAGTTCTTTGCTTCCTGTACGCCCTGAAAAATATGCACTTGTCCTTTATAGAACACTTTGAGGTTAGCTAGTTGCACAATGCCAGCTGGGGTCCCCAATCTCTTAAAATCGTCTATTAGCCCAATGAATTTGCAACGCCGGTGCGCTTTAAGGAAAATTTGTATAAACAAAGAATATGCACAGTCCGCAAGTTTAAGGGTATTTGGGGACTGACCTTCGAAGTAGAAGATGTACCTATGGCACCATAAGGCGCCAAAATGTGCTCTTACATTTTGCTGTTTGTTGCAGAATAAGCTTCAGTGTGGTTTTTAATAATGAATTGTAATCTTATGTGTTGCTCTGTGTAAATTTCTCATGGTTCGTATCTGCTAACAAAAAATTATAATTTTTTTAAATAAAACCAACAAATAAAAAATTCGTAGTAAGTCGTAAATCCTCATGAACATTAATGAGTAAAGCCTCAGCCAACGACCCACTGGGAATCCCAAAAATCACAGGGATGGTAGCCTGCTGGGGTCAGCAGACGTCATGTCATGTCTGTGACTGTTCTTAAATAAGATTTTTTTTTTTTTTTTTTTTTTTTTTTTAAATGCAGCCTATTTTCCTTAAATGAAAACGGGATGAGTTTAAAAAAAGAGAAAATAAAACGTTTTCTTTTTGTTTTTTTAAAAGTAAGCAGTGCTCGGTCAACTTTGAGTTGGTGGTTGTTAGACTGGACACGCTGAGATAGTGCTTCCCAAAGCTTTTTTGCTTTTTCTGGTAGGTTTTGCTGTTTGCCCCTAGCGCCCTTGGCACTTTACCACTGTAAGTACAGTCGGAAAGTGCATACACGTCTTCCCACATATGTTGGGAAGTGGCGCTGGCCTAGGTGTGTGCACCAGCATCTACGGTGCTTTTAACATGTAACTAGCCTGCTTTAGCAGGCCAGGGTGTGCAATTTGCACCTTTGGTGCTTTTAATCATGTGTCCAGCCTGTCATGTTCTTTACTATCATTAGGTTCGTGTTGACAGACCCCTTTCTATGGTAAAGGTGGTTTTGTCAATAATCAAGGAGAAATGCCACTTCTAGAAAGTGGACGTTTCATTGCCCTGAAACGCTTTTTGTGCCTTTTTAATTCAACTTGAGTTCACACTGGGGGATGGAGGAGCACATCTGGATTACCCAGCGACAGCTATACAACTTAGGCACACAACTGGAACGAAGACCTCTGCCATTTGTGGGCCTGGCTGGATAGATTGGAGGGAGAGGTTCTGACCCTTGGCCTCTCAGAGCCAGGTCCTGGCCCCACTAAAGATTAAGATCTGCATTCCACAGCCCAATGGCAGACAGGATGGCAGACAGGATTGAAATTTAGAGGAGACATCTGTGGTTCAAAGGGGAACCTTCTGACCCTCCCCCAACTTAAAAGGCACACGATTGGGATAACTACTGGTGCCACGCTGCCAGAAGAACCTGTTGTGCACAAGGAGTAAGTACTGCTTTAGGAAGGGACCGCGCACTATTCCTGCATCGTGGCTGGCCAGGGCAAACTGGTTGATACTGTGAAGCACTCTGAAGTGTGCTATCCAAGGGCTTGTTGTTTTCTCCCTGTTCTAGGTGGAGGTTCAAGGGACCTACACCTACTTATTTTCATCTGGAGAGCGGTGCCCACTTAAATGCCTACATCATCTGCTGGACGTCACCGGCAGCAGCGGTGAGGGCATGGAACCAAGTATTGCGCCTGGAGACAGGATTTGCTTGGTGTGGAGCCTTCTAAATATTGCATCATTCAAGGAGTGTGGCCTTTTATTGTGGGGCTACGACACGTATAAGCATCTGGTTGGTAATGAGCGGTTTCACCAGTTGCGGGACCACCCGTGGCCTGTGTTTGTTAAGTATGCTGCATTTCTCTCGTGCAACAGACGGCTGCATGCTCATTGTGCACGGTATCCAATTCATTGGTTGCAACCCAGAACAGTGTCGCAATCTACCTTGCGCCGCACTGCTGAACTTGTGTCTCTCAGAGTGTGGACGGATTTGTCTGGTGCATCTTAAGTAATCGCGCACCAGACATTGTACTTCACTCCAGGTACAGCATTCGTAACTTTCTGTATGTTATCAGATTTGTCTGTTGTTACTCAAGTCATCGCACACCAGATGCTTTGCCTCATTTCAGGGAGGTACATCATTGGTAATTTTCTGTGTGTGATCAGATCTGTTTGGTGTGACTCAAATCATTGTGCACCAGACGTTGTGCCTCATTCCGAGGAGGCCTGGCATTAGGAACTTTCTGTGTATGAGCAAATTTGTCTGGTGCGACTCAAGTCATCATGCACCAGATTTTGTGCCTCATTTCAGGGAGTCCAGACATTGGTAACTTTCTGTGCATGATTGGATTTGTCTGGTGCGACTCAAGCTATCGCATACCAAGTGTTGTGCTTCTTTTCCAGGGAGGTACGGCATTGCTAACTTTTATTGTGTGTACAGAATTGTTTGGTGTGACTCAAGTCATCACACACTAGACGTTATGTCTTATTCCCGAGAGGTTTGGATTTGGTAGCTCTTCGTGTGCAACTGGTACTGTCCAGGGCGACTCAAGTCATGGCGCCCCAGATGCTGTGCCTCCTACGAGGGAGGGGGGGATTTGGTAACTATCTGTATGCAGGAGTGTTTGGCTAGGCTCCATTGTGAACAGCGTGCGTCCCAGAGTGACCCTCCCCGTGGTTGGCAGACCTGGGTCTGTGCCAGAAGGCACGGTGTGGAGACCCCTTGGAAAACTCTCACAGTGGTAATCAGATCTTCATTTATCGACGACTGCCTTATCACCTGTTATCTCTTTGCTCCCCCCACCCTTGCCCAGGAATCCTGAATAAGTGTAATTCCGGCCACGAATGGCCTAGTATCCAGGGAAAGGGTGCTATCATCTCGAGCTCATAAGAGGTAGGGGTAGTAGGAACTGGTTGGAGGAAGGTCTGGACCCGGTGGGGGGGGGGGGTCTGTGAGTGCAGTGACCACTAGCCTGCCGAATATCAGTAAACCGCAGTAGGGTGTTTGGAGCGAGTGTGAGCAAGTGCATGTTATACTAGCCTGTTGATATCCGAGGCACCAAGTAGCAGTGTGGAGCAAGTGAGTGGGAGGGACTGCCTGTGATTGACTACACTGCATGGCGGTGTGGCATACACGTTGTTTCTTGGTCTGAGGACTATCATGGTTGACAGAGGGTTCTACCTGTGAAGCGTAAGTCGCGGGATTATCTAAAAGTGCTGCTGTTCTCTGTATCTACACATTGCTGCTATTGTTGTGAACTGGGGTGCACCCTAGGATCGTGTGCCATCGAACTGGGAAAATCGCTAGGGTGGGTCTTGTGCTGTGTGTGGGCACTGCATGAGGGTGCTGGGAGGGAAGGTATTATTTTTCTCACATGTTCATAATGCTAATGTCGTTTTAACACAGTTGGGCCCAGTACTGCTAGTGATATTTTTTTATGTGATTTATACCCAGATTTACATGATGTTCATGTTGTGTTAATTAATGTGTGTGTTGAATACAAACTTTATATACATACTCCTTGTGTGAAGTCTCTTTTGTGACGCTCAGTGTATTTGTTGTATGGTAGTGCTATGCTAATGCTTTACACACTGCCCTTGTGAAAAGCCTGACTGCTGTGTGCCAAGCTATCCAAGGGTGAGTGCAGGTTATACAATGAGTGTAATCACCTACCCATAACAGGAATGGTAGGTTCTGCCTGGCTAGGGCCTCGCCGCAACCAACTGGAACGTGAAGCCTCCAACAGTGGTAAAGTGTGAATGCTTTGCAACCGCATTTCGATTGCAAAACATTTGTACATACCATTCATATTCGGGATTAGGAAGGGATGCCCTCAAAACGCCTCCTCCAAATACCGAATCGCAAAACGTAAACTGTGATTTGGTAACAAGAATCGCAATTTGGGCTTTGTACACCGGAAAAGGCATTTTTCCAGTCCAGATGGCCTGATTCTGTAAAGCAGATCTTTTATGACCTAATTAATGCTTTGTACATCTGGTCCATAATTCTTAACAGTAAAGACAATGTGCGACACCTACCCTTTGAAAACCTGATTGTCTTATACAACATCCTGTACATTTATTCACACACACACTTGATTTGTTCATTGTCAATGTATAATGTGTGCATCTGATGAAAAGCGCTGAGACACACTAAACTGGAATGAGTAGCGCTATAAAAGAATTAAATAAAAAGATATTTCTATTTAAATAGTTATTTGTGGAAACACTTATAGGCTGCTAAATCTGACATTCTTACAGTGCATGAATATCCCTCTTATACATGGATTGAACAAAATCAAAAGCTTGCCTTCAAATATAGTTTTTCTTAAGTATTTGCAAACTGATGAACTGTGTGCCTTTTTGTTTCCCCTCCACTGCACTAATGTCAAGGTGCCCACGCTCCACATAGCTCACGACCAGGATTATACTAAAACAAATGGAGGGCTGATGGCATTTTAAATTTGTCCTTTGTTTTGGGCATAGCTGGAATTTAAAATAAGGAAGTCCCCTTTGCAGCCTGCATGCTGCTGTTCAGAGCAGAAAGCAGACAACGTGCAGGCACTGTGTCCCAGTACATTACATCAGAACAAATTCAGCATATTTGACTGGGGCCAGATGGATCCCCGATCCGTCCTAATACCAGCTGCCGGATCGGAGATCTGGCTGTTTCACCCATCATTCCAGCACTGTATCTACATTAATCTATATTAATGTAATTTAGATTTTATTTCTGCTTGGGTCATAAATGGGCAGTAGTCATAAGATTTCCATTAACTGCATGACTATTTGAACTCTCTTCATGACGTCCCACTGCTGGTGTAGTTTGGGAAAAGGGCAGAAGCAGCTCCTCCATGGGAGCGGAGGAGTGTTGCACCACTATAAAATTGCCCCATAGCAACTGAAAAATAAAATGTTAATAAAGTGTATTTATTACCATTTTATTTTTCAGCAACCTGTCCTGACCTGAGTGTCAGGACGGGGCACAGCAATTGCTGCTGAGTGACAGCAGGGAGCTCTGCACTTATGTTTAAAGTGTGCATGTCTCATTGGCCGGCCGTCTTGTGACGGCCAACCAGGCATGCACATTTTAAACTTCTCTAACCTAATTGTCTTAAAACAGCTGGGTTAGAGAAAGTACGGGTCTCCAGTACTCTCAAGAACGCTGAGAGAGGCCGCTCTCTCCAATCCTGATGCTTCTCTCATGCTGTTTGACAGGAGAGAAGACACCACTCTAAATACATGGTAGCCACCACTGGGAAAGGGCCCAGAACACCTTCATTATATCAGTACAGCTGGGAACTGATTTGGTTCCTCATACTTTAAAAAAATACATGCATCACTCCTAAGGTACTTTTGGATGCCTACATGGTAGATTATTGTATCTTGCAAGGTGAAGGGTCAGAAGAGTCTGCATCTAGTTCAGTACATACACCTTTCACACCTCTTCAACGTTCAATAATCTGATAAATGGTAATTCAAATGATTTATCACCTTTAATTTGTGAAAAAGTAGATTTCCTATTTGTGCTTTGAGGGACAAATTTGCAAATTTATTTTCACATGAACGTCAGATTATTTGCACAAATCAATTTTTCGAGTGTAATACCACTTTGAATAGTGAAAAAAATATACACTATTTAATGTAGAACTTTGGGGGGTTGGCATTCCATTGCAGGAATGCCTGGAAAGTTTTGTAACACCCATAAATGTACTGGTATTCGTTTAACAACCAGGATTCTTATAGAGAGCAGCTAAACACCCTTTCGGGTCTAAAGTCGCTGTTGGGGGGTACTTACTGCAGCTCAGTCGAGGTGCTGGATGGCCAGTTCAGTCAAAGAGCCAGGTCTTGAGGTCCTGCCTAAATTGCGGCAGAGAGGGAGATTTCCTGAGATGTAAAGGAAGAGTTCCCGGTCTTAGCGGCAAGGTAGGAGAAGGATCTTTCTCCGGCTGTGGTCTTGCGGATCTGTGGGATGGTGGCCAGGGCAAGGTGAGTGGAACGGAGTTGTCTGGTGGGCATGTCGAAAGCGAGGCTGTGGTTGAGGTATGCAGGTCCAATGTTGAGAAGGGCCTTATAGGTGTGCGTGAGGAGTTTGCAGGTGATTCTTTTGTTGATTGGGAGCCAGTGGCGGTCTCTCAGGTGCCCAGAGATGCAGCTGCAACTTTCTAGCGGTGGCGTTCTGGACTCTTTGCAGCTTCTTTTGGAGCTTCAGAGCTGACAGAGTGTGTTGCCGTAGTTGAGCGTGTTGCTGACGAGCGCCTGGGTGACTGTTCTTTTTGGATTCAATGGGGATCCACTTGAAGATCTTGCGGTTCAAACAAAGCGTGTGGAAACAGGAGGACAAGATGATGTTGATTTGGTGGTTCATAGAGAGCGAAGAGTCAAGGATAATTCCCAGCTTACGTGTGTGGTCGGTTGGCGTGGTGGGTGGGGGGTGGAGGACATGGGTGCCGGTGTCATGGAGTCTTGCACAGAGGGTGTGGTGGGAGACGATGTCGAAGGCGGCCGAGAGGTCCAGGAGGAAGAGGGCTGCGGTTTCACCCCGGGGAAGAAGGTTGTGGATGTCACCTGTTGCAGCGAGGAGAGCAGTCACAGTGCTGTGGTTGCTTCTGTAGCCTGATTGGGAGGGGTTCAGAATGTGGTTATTCTCAACGAATTTGGTGAGCTGGGCGTTGATGGCTTTCTCAAAGACTTTGGCTGGGAAGGGGATTAGCGAGATGAGTCTGTAGTTCTTGAGGTCTGTCAGGTCTGTAGTGGGTTTCTTCAGCAGGAGTTTGATCTCTGCATGTTTACAGTCTTCAGCGATGGTGGCTGTCTCGATGGAGCATTTGATGGTGTGGAAGAGTTCGGGGGTGAAGGTGTTGCTGACTCAGTTGAAGATATGGTGGGGGCATGGGTCCGAGGAGGCTACAGAGTAGATTGTCTTCTTGATCCGTAGGGTGTTGGTTTTGATGGTGGACCAGTTGGTCAGGGTCGGCTGGGATCTGGTACCTTTGGGTGCTGTGGTTGTGGGTGGGTCTGGTGGGTCCTGTGTTGGGAAGCTTTCATAGATGTTGGCGATCTTACGGTGGAAGAAGATGGCAAGGTTGTCGCAGAGAGCTTGGGATGGGGGATGTCTGTGGTGTCCAAGGTGGGTTTGGTGAATTCTTTGATCACAGTGAAGAGTTCTTTACTGCTGTGTGCGTTGGAGTTGATTTGTTATCGAATCGCGGTTCTCTTCGTGGTTCTGATGAGGTGGTGATGTGATGGGACAGTGGTTTTGAGGGCTGCGCGGTCTGCCGGGGTCTTGCTGCACCTCTATCTTCTCTCAAGTCGTCTACAGGTGCGTCTGGATTGTTGGAGGGTGATCACTGTGGTCTGTTTGTCAGAGGGTTTCCTGAGGGAGACCAGAATGTTGGCACAGTTGGGGAGCCATCGGTGGAGATGGCAAAAGCAGATGTGGTGGTGTCTGTGGAGGTTAGCTGTGGTGTGTTGCGGAGGGTAGTGGAGAGTTGGTCTTCAGAGACCTTGTTCCAGCTTCTGTGCGGGTGGCGGAGGGCATGGTGGTGATTGGTGGGTTTGGTAAAGGAGAAGTGGACACACTAGTGGTTGGTCCATAGGAATTCAGAGGTGTGGCTGACAGAGCTGTTGCTGCTAGCGGAGAGGATGGGGTCGAGCGCATGTCCTGCTGAGTGCATTGGGGAAGTGACCAGTTGTTTGAGTCCGATGCTGGCAAGATTCTCCAGTAGGGATGAGGTGTTGGGGGTTGATGAGGTTGTCCAGATGGAAATTGAGGTCACTGAGGAGGATGTAGTTTGTAGAGGTGAGGCCGTGATGTGAGATGAAATCGGCTATGGATTCGCTGAAGGGAGTGGCGGGGCCCGGGTGGGTCTGTAAACGAGGGTGTTGCATACGGCGGTGTTCAGTTTGGTCCAGATCTTGAAGTGGAAGTGCACCATGTCGACAGTGTGGGTTGTGGTTTTCTCATCCCTTTTCCCACTGTGAGCAGTTGGGGAATTACTCTGGTTAAGGGCAGGATTCTGGTTAGGAACGGAAGCTCCCCAAAATTA
Source organism: Pleurodeles waltl (assembly GCF_031143425.1). NCBI lineage: Eukaryota > Metazoa > Chordata > Amphibia > Caudata > Salamandridae > Pleurodeles > Pleurodeles waltl. The sequence continues at coordinate 1,095,876,472 of NC_090444.1, read as the reverse complement.
GTGGGGATGTAGAAGCTGGGTGGTTTCTAATGGGCAAATACTAGGGAAGGGAGAATGTAAAAAAAAAAAAAGAAAAGTGCATTTTCCCTAATGTCAAAGAATCTTCCTGTGCACAACAGTCCACTAAGTACAAATGGACATGGAGAAATACTTTTGCATGAGCATAACTGGGAATGCATAGAAGATTTCTAGGAGTAATTTTTAAAACCTTTGTGAATAAAAAAAGATGAAAAAAAAAAAAAAATCACACCCAAAGATAAGTACAAGATGTACTAGGAAACAGGTTGCAAAACATGGCCTGAATTGTGCATCGACATTTTGCGACCTGTGTACTAAGTACTAATAGCTCACGTCGCAAAATCTCTAGTCAAAGGGGGAGTTTGCAGAATGGGCTCCATGTCATAAATTTGTTTTCCAAAACCTATTGTGCAAAAATCACCTTTTAAAAACATCTTTTACAAAAGCATAATTTTTCTAATTAGCATAATCTGTAAACCAGAATATCTTTCCTTAAATTTTGACCTTCCCATTACATTTAATTTTTTATATTAGCATATTTATTTCTCTTCATACGTACAGATCTACAAATAGTTTTATTTTTTATGCCAGAATACCTTTTCGTAAATTTCAACCTTCCCATTACATCATCTTCTTTAATTTCATTTTTTGTATCAAATTTGTTTCTATTAACATGTCTATTTTTCTTCACAAAAACAGAAGATCTACATCCAAATAAATAAATAAATAAAATATATGCATCATATATTTTTTTGGGTGGGTAAACATGTTTATGAAGTACCCACATATGTGTGTGTTATATGGGAACTCAGCAACTAAGGACAAATCATTTATAAAGCGTTGCTGCTGTTGAAACTAGGACAGCCAGGCACTATAGACCAGAGATTTGGGGACACCAGTAAAGGACAAACTTAGTTGGAGTTAAAAGGTAAGCTTTAGGAGGTTTCGGACAAGATTTTTCATTAGTTGCCTAACAGAGGTCCAGGAGTAAGTAAGGAATTCCACCATTTAGCTTCCAGATATGCAAAGGAGCAACCTCCCAGTCAGGCTCAATTAAAATTGTGAGCCAACAATGGTCTGTCCTCCGAGAATCTAAGGGGAGCTCATTGGGATATAAGGAGAAATCAAAGTTTGAATGTATTTGGGGCCTTTCTTGCAAAGTACACAAAGTCAGAACTAAGGCCTTGAATGTTAGTATTTTGTGTATGGGCAGCCAGTGTAGATCTCTCAAGTGGCAGGAAACTGTTTATTGAGGTTCTGAATGAGTTGTGCTGTGGCATTCTGAATAACTTGTAATCGTTGGATCGGATACTTCAGGAACCCTACATAAAATAAATTCTAGTAATATGTTGTCTCTGTGAGGGCATGGATGATCATCTTGCGAGTATCCCCAGGAAGAAAGTCTAATTTTTTACTTAAGGCTTTCAGGCGAGTAAATGATGTGTTAGATACCACAGTAATTTGTGTTTCGAAAGAGATTTAATTAAAAGTTTCTCACTTTTGGCTATCAGCAACCATGCAGATGACAAGAACCGGGTTCACCAAAAATTTAAATCTCAGTTTTCTTCTAGTTTAGTTTTATAAATTATATTAAGGCTACAGGATTGGAACAGTTTAACCAACGAAGCCATGTACACCTTACATAATATCAGGCTCAAGGAAGATTCTTGCAGCACCCCACATTTAGCCTTCATGGCGAAGATAAAAAGGTAGAGAAAGCCCTGTTTGAAAATGATTTGACAAAAAGCAATGAATCTCATCTATGCTAGGGCCAGTTATGCCCAGGTTAAACAGACGTTCCAGAAAGGCTTGATGGGAGACAGTATCAAAAGCTGCAAAGAAGTGTGATAAGACCAATACAAAATCTTTACATTCAGCCATTAGGGATCTGCTATGCTCAGTTACTGCTAAAAGTTGATTCTGCGCTAAATATTGGCCATCCAACAACTGGTTTGTCTCCAAATACCTTGACAGTTGGTGATTTACTATTTTTTCTAATTTCTTTAAGGCTAAAGTTAGCAGCGATATGGGCCTAGAGAAGGCCATCATTAAAGGGTCCATACCAGGCCTTTTTAACAAGAGATTCATATGTGCTTGCTTCCAGATTATTGGAACAGTGGCTAATTTGAGAGGAGTTCATCTGCTGGCAGAAGAACGGGTTGATATTATCATTACCTAGTTTTAGAACAGAAGGAAGGCACGAGTTCGAAGAAAGACCTGATTTGCTAAAAGTAACTGGCGTCTTAATCTTGCCCAGAGGAATTAGACCAAACTTAGTTCAGTGACTTCAAGGATGATGACAGAGAAAATGGAGAAAAGTGGGAGATTTTCTACTGTAGTTTGACTTGTAAATCTGACATTTGTGTCTGAAAAAACATTCTTAAGTTTTCATATTGCACCTGAGATGGGGGCGGGGGGGATAGTCTGTTGGCAGGCAGGTGGATGTAGATGTGTTTTATCGATAGAAAAACATATTTGTAATTCTGAGTTGCAGTTAGTTTGACAACACAGTAAGCAGAATGGGCAATTCTGACAAATTTGTGATACTTTTTGGTTGTGTTTTTATGGATTTATTTGGCATGGGCTTCATAAATGACTCTCTATTTGTGCTCCAATGTTCTACACTGCCTTTTGGCTTGTCTTAAAGAATCAGAGTACCATCGATCTGAAATTGAAAAGTGGGGTGATCTCTTAACTTTGAGTGGGGTAATTAAGTCTAGGGCTGAGGAAATGTAATTGTTAAAGAGCAAAGTATCCTCATCAATAGATCCTACAAAAATCAGAAGGAAAGGTAGCCAGAGCTCTGGCCAAGTTCTTACTAACTATAGACAGAGATGTGAGGCCCTCCTCCTCAAGCCTTTTAGGAGCCCAAAGCACCCACCACCGCAGGGCTCCAAAACAACTAATTATTGCTATGGGTGTCCCAGTGCAATTACAGCAATTGTAGACCATGGGGTTGTTGGCGTAGTCTTGGGGCCCCATCAGCTCCTCCCAGATCCCCAGCGTGCACCCTTTGTGGGGCGACCAGAGCAGGCTCCAACTGTTTGCTTCTGTCCAGAGGAGCAGATTTTCTCTGCTCCAACGGAGCGGAAACAAATCTGTCCATAAGTTCTCCATGCCTGCGCTCTTGCAAGCAGGGAACTGCATTGTCCCGGGGTTTGGGGTCCCCGGCTAATTACATCACATAATATATCATTAATGGCAAGTTCTATGACTTCCTTGATAACATCAATGCAAGTTCTGAAATGAAATCATTGAGGACAACACTGTGCACGGCAGGGGTGCAAGGTTACAGTTACTTGAGATAACTAATAGTGGTAATTTCAGTTGTTTTGTTTATTAAAAATGGGATGTTTTAACTGACATTTTCACTTCACAGTAACATCCATTTAACCTTTTTTTCAGTGAATTTCTATGTTTTTTTTAATGTAAAGTAACATATTATAATTCCTAACTATATAGTGACTTTAACCTTTATTTTATATATATATATATATATATATATATATATATATATATATATATATCGTTTTTTGACTTTCCTATATCTTTGCCACTGTTTGACGAAACTTCACAAAACTTTCCAAAAAAAGGTGTGCCGGTCATTCTTGTTGCACACAGAAAGTTTTGGGGTGATCCGTTACGCGGGGGCTGATCAAAAGGGGGAAGGGGGCAAAAAAATTGTGTTTCCCATGTTAATTCCCATGGGACTTTGACACTACTACAGCCCGAACCGCTGAAAGAAATTACACCAAATTTGGCAAAAAACTAGCTTTTAGTACACAGATTACGCCTTCGCTTATTTGGTGTAAATCTGTTCAGCAGTTTTTGAAATATTAAAGAAAATCAAATTTGTATAACTCTGGCTGTGATGTCTTTGTGAATAACGACGGGATCGTGCAAGGAAATGCACTGCTTTGAATGGCTGCCAACACTTCAAAGTAGGACGTGTTGGCAGCCATTTTGGGACTCTTTTTTCTTTTTTTGTGTGGGGCTAGGATGAAGCAAAGATAGAAAAGAGGCCAGGGTAGAGACATCCGACCCCTTAGCTCTGGTGCTGTGGTCCTACAGGGAACCTCTCAGGGCTACAAAGCATTAAAAAAATGTTTTCAATGTGATTCGCGGCGGATCAAGTCCCATATCAAAAAAAGGAAAGGGGGTCTATTTTGGACCCCATCAGCCCCAGGGACCACTGCCTCCCCAGGGCGCCTTTTTACTGGAAGGGGGTGTGCAGCCCCCTGCATGGAGCCACTGATGGCCCTGGAGACTGCCACACCCCGGGGCCGGCTCCTGGTATGTCCTGAGGTGCCCACCCCCGGGACATAGCGGTTTGCTTTTGCTTAGTGGGAGCGGACTGCTCGACTGCTCCCACCAGGCAAAAGCAAACAAAGTCCGCTTTCTGATAGCAGGACCTGTCAAACAGGTCCCGCTGCCAGAAAGCAGAGTTCTCATATGTGTTCCCTGCACACAAATGTGTCTGCAGGAAAGACAGATGAAAACATTGCTCCAGCAAGCAGGGAGCTGGTATGAAAAGCATCTCCACACCTACTTGAGCAAGGATGGCTCCCGCAGGAGACGGGGGTCATTGGGACCGCGGGGGAGGCCTTAAGGCCCCCCTACTGTCCCAGATAGCCCGAAAGGGCACCAAACAGTGGTTAAAGTACATTACAAAAGTTGTGGGAACTGTGATGTTGCATGCAGAAGGGGCAGGGGCAGTGAGTGTTAGGTAGCTACATATCAAATAACATGCAGCTTAAATGAAAAATACATTTAAAAAGGTGTTACTCATTGGGAAATACACTATAGTACATTATGAAACCTCTATCAGTTCACACACTGCGTGTAACCAGAGAGACACACGATTAAGTCCTGGTTGGTGCAGTGGAGAAAAGAGACTGTATTTTTAGTGCTACGAGGTCACAGCCTGTGACAGAAAGCACTATGAATATGTAATTCGTTATTTTAAACTTGCATTACACACAGTATAAGATAAACTGCTACAAAATGCTCAAAAAGTTTAAGATAAAATGGTGCCTCCAAAATATAGATTTCAGTAATGCCCAGACTGTAGGTAATGCATTTTTTACACTACTTAATTACAATTAAAAGCATGCACTTCACAGCCCAGAGCTATAAGTGCCATGATCTCACATAACCGGTAAAGCCCAGACTACCTCACAGCCCTGCTGATTACAACCTGGTTCTCCGCCAGCCTTTTCATGGTGGTTTACCGTCATGAAAAAGCTGGCAGAGAACAGGTGCGGGGAGCCACAGTGTGGACCCTCCACTGCCCGTGCTTGTGGCATGGGCAGTGCAGGGATTCCCCTGCCCAACAGTGCGCATTACGAGGGTGCTGGTGCCCCCTGCAGGCAGCAGCATTGCCTCCGGATCAACTAAGAGCTGGCGACCATGTTGCTGCCACTTTCTCACTGGGCTGACCGGAAGAAAACCTTATTTTACACCTGTCAGCCCAGCGGGAAAGTCATAATGGGGCTGGTTACGCTGTCGGGAGTTTGGCGGACTGGTGTTCATGTCAGTCAAACTCTTAATCAGGGCCTAAATCAGTTCGACATGTTTCGCCATAACTTGGTTCTGCCACAAGACTTAGCCTTGTTCACATACATGTGGCACCATTTTGATCCCCTTAAATAGTGCACATGTGGTAAATTAACAAAGTAAAAATACAGCATTGGTTACAGCCTTAAAGTATCACAAAATTATATGAACAACATTTCATTTTCACCCAGTTTCTGAATTTGTTTTCAGGATTTGCCCATATTAATTTGAGCATCATTTGAACACTGTACATATTCAAAATATTTCAGAAAATGAATTTCATGATGAGTTCAACCAGATTTCATTAATTAATTTCTATCTATCACTCCTGGGTTTAGTACACCTCTCAGAAACACAATAAAGCCAAGTGGGCAAAGTTTTGACACAGAACTACTCTTATTATCGATTAAATATCCTCAAAATTACATAAATCAAAAATCGAATTAATATCAGCAAATCACAAAAACAATTCAGGACAAGGATGAAACTTTGATTATATAATTTTGCATTAATCCACGGCTGTGACCAACACTGTATTATTCCTATGTTAAGTAATCATGTGCACTATTTAAAGGGATCAAAATGGGGCCAACCTTATGTGAACAAGGCCAGCCTTTTGGCAAAAACACATTATGGCAGAACGTGTGGAATTGATTCAATAACCACGGGAGAGGATCATGGTGTCTGTGCCTGGTCCTTTGGATGCTTTTGGAGTAACAGGAGTTTTTGATGTAATAAGGGCTGACTGTTTGGCAGACCCCTTGTCTGTGCCGTAAAGCAGCAATCAGCGGTGTTGGTGGGAAGCCAAAAGTTGCAAGAAATAATTTACATATATATACACACACACACATACTCCAGTGGCGGTCACCACAGTGTGTGTGTGTGTGTGTGTGTGTGTGTGTGTGCACTCTGGATCACAAAATCAAATGCTTTTATTCCAAATCAAAAAAAGATATTTATATATATATATATATATATATATACTCCAAAAGCAATGAGAAAATACTCATCAAACGGCTGCACCAAGTCAAAAAAGCAAATCCAAAGGCGGCGAAAAAAACACAAATCTCAACCATTGCAGCAAATCCGCTTTATTCGTGATAAACAGCAAAACGCTGTCTCTCCACAAAGAATGTCTACGCGTTTTGGCTAGCGCCTTGTACTGGACCATATATATCTATCCCCAGTGGTGGTTGCCACTGGTTAGTTACAGTTAGTTCAGCATTGCCATAGGAAATGCATTTTTTGTCTTGCTAATATCTTTGCCACGGTTTGACACTTTCAAAATAAGTGCTCTTTTTTGGTCTTGGTTGTGCATTGAAAGTTTCGGGTGGTCTGTCAAACAGGAGCCAAGAAAAAAGATGGGTACCAAAACACAAAATCCCCATGTATTTTCCATAGACATCTATAGGCAGGACTACAGCAAAAACTGCTGAGCAGAGTTAAACCAAATTTGGCAAGAGGCTAGAGCCTGGTCCCCAGATTGTGCTTTTTGTGATTTGTTGTAAATCCATTGAGTTTTTTTTTTTTTTTTCTTAGAAATTAAGGGACAGAAATATTTGTATTATCTAGATGGCTGGGTCCACGAGAGGCTCGAGAGACTCTAGTGGGAGCATCAATTTAAAAATGGAGCATTCAGATTGGCTCAATGAGCTTTTTGTCCTTGGGACAATTTGCTCCACCAGGAGTCAAAACTCCCACAGGAATGAGCCCTCTGATCCACTGCCAGATACATAAGAAATATGTTACTGGTAGCCATTACATGACTAGGGGATTCAGTCCCCGGTCCTGAATTAAAAAAAAAGAAAAAAAAAGAAAAAGAGAAATATAAGGAGACCGGGATACCCCGTCCCCATAGGCCCTATGGAGTGCACCCTGAGGGCCAAAATACAAGAAAATCTGAAACTTTTAGCGCGATTCTGCAGCACTCCCCCATAGGATCGGAAAAAAAAAAACCAACAAATTGATAGCTGGGGCTGTATTCTTCAATGAACGGCCCTGGTGAGCCCGCAAGACTCGGGGCCTCAGTCCCCTGTCCTGAAGTTTAAAATAAGGGAAAAAAAAATAAGAGAAATATAAGGAGGCAGGAATACCCTGCCCCCATAGGCCCTATGGAGTGCACCCAGAGGGCCAAAATACAAGAAAATCTGAAACTTTTACAGCGATCCTGCAGAACTCCCCCATAGGATTGGAAAAAAAAAAATGGATAGCCGGGGCCGTATTCTTCAATGAAAGGCCCTGGTGAGCCCACCGCTGGAGCCGCATTGTTTTTTTAATGGGGTGGGGTGCATGTGGACTCCCTCAGGGAGCCCACCCCCGGGGGTCGCATTACATAAGGGAAGGGGCTTGCCTATGTGGAGATGGATGCAGGGTCTGCAGTGCGACGAAAGACCATGCACAACTTGAGTTTGGCTGCCTGTTTGCATGGGGGGCGGTTGGGAGGGGAGGGTTGCCACAGGGCCTGGAGGCAACGGGAGGTTGGCTGCCTGTTTGGATGAGGAGGGTTGCCACAAGGCTTGGAAGCAACCACATCTCCACGCACGGCCAAAGGTCAGGCGCAGCAAGGAGTTGGCTTTACGTAGTGTAATAAAATATTACTTTACATTTAAAAACCCTAGAAATTCACTGAAAAAACAAAGATTACAGTATCATAGTTAGGTCTGATAAACAGATCTGGTCTTGTTTAAAAAAAAACCTTAGAAATTCACTGAAAAAATAGAAAGGTTAAAATAAAGTTATAATTAGGTGAATATGTGAATGCTAAGAATAACTACAAATTTTGAACTACAAATAAAACACTGAAATTCACCAGTTATAGTTAGCAGCACTAACTATAATTTACGCCCATTCACGCACTGCTTATGACCTCACATATGACATCACTCACTACATGTTCTATGGCATTACTGATGACATCATCCAAACCACTTTTGCACAAATTGCTCTATCAACAGAAATGGCATTAGAGCTTAGAAAGTAACTCCAAAATAGTTCAGAATATCATGAAGCATCAGTAATGCCATTACAGATACAACTCACTTAAGTGTAGCAAACGTGTTATGTGCAACATTGACCATGAACTATACACTTCACAGGTAACATAGTTCACATTAAAAATCAACAACCAATATATGGAAAACCCTCATTGCACATAGTGTTCAATCTAGATACAAATGTTCAGAGAAAGCCAAATTCCTCAAAATACTCAATGCCTGTTCCAAAATAATGACCTACTATGGACAGCTTTTATCTGTATCAAATCTGTGACAGTCATCGAACCTACATTAAGAAATAAAGTTGACATGAGTGGAAAAGCGGGTACCATAAACAGTGTTCACTCTATGGAGAGAGTTTACTCTGTACCACACTGTTTGCAGACAGAAAAACCCTCATGAAAAATACACTACAGAGCATTAAGATGTATCTACTAAGAACAGTGTACACTCAATGTAACACTTGGCATTAAAGATACTATGCACTTAAAATAACCACGGTCTAAAGGTGTTAAAGACCATAGTTTTTGAGAAATTAAGGGTCGAAAATAATTGTGCATTTGGAAGGCTGGGCTCGCAGGAGTACAGAGAGCCTCCCCTCAAAGGCGCAAATTAAAAAATTAAGTCCTGTGATTGGTCGAGAGGCTTGTTTTTCCTCTGATCCTTCACGCTCTTGCAGGAGCAAGAGGCTCACGAGCGTGCTGATTGGCTGACTGTTGGAATGTTATAAATTAAATAGAAGCCATTACTGTTTACTATGACAAACTGGAGGTGTTCTGGAAATGAAGTAAAAAAATCTATATGAGGGGCATGCTCTTCCCCTCGATTTAGAGAAGTGTCTAAGCGATAACTACTGTGATAAAAATAAATGTATATTGTTTTAACTAATTTGTACACGAACTTGCAAGACTCCCACATGTTGTGAATAGTACAAGGGGTAGATGAGTTCTGAATACACTAAATGATGAGTAGATGTTTAATTCCTATTTTCCAAAATAAGTTATGATCTTACGAGACTCTCACAGGATCGTGAGCAGTAGAAAGGAGTAGGTGATCTTTGAATACACTGCAGTATGCTGTAGGAAAGAGCCCCTTTTGGCATGGTTACCCCACTTGACCCCACACACACTTTTTGCCTGATATTGATGCTGACTTGACTGGGAGTGTGCTGGGATCCTGCTAACCAGGCCCCAGCACCAGTGTTCTTTACCATTGCTTCCACAACTGGCACACCTCTTGCACACAGTTAAGTCCCTTGTAAAAAGGCACCCATGGTACCAAGGGCCCTGTGGCCAGGGAAGGTCCCTAAGAACTGCAGCATGTATTATGTCACCCTGGGGGACCCCTCACCAAGCACATGCATACTGCCCTTGCAGCTGATGTGTGCTGGTGAGAAAAAGACAAAGTTGACATGGCACCCCTTTCAGGGTGGCATGCCCTCAAACCACTGAAGGGCATAGCTAAGTTACCCTTCTAGGAGGCCTTACAGCCCCAAGGCGGGGTGCTCTATATCACAGGTGAGGGCATAGCTGCATGAGCAATATGGCCCTACTGTGTCTAAGTCCATTCTTAGACACTGTAAGTGCAGTGTGGCCATATTAAGTATATGGGCTGGGCGTTTGTCATTACGAACTCCACAGCTCCATAAAGTCTGGGAAATTTGTATCAAACTTCCCAGCACAATTATCCCACACTGATGTCAGTGTTGGAATTATTGAAAAATGCACCCAGAGGGCATCTCAGAGATGTCCCCTGTATTTTAGCCAAACTTCTAGTGCAAGACTGACCAGTCTGTGCCAGCCTGCTACTTCCAGACCATTTTCTGACCACATGGGTGAGAGTCTTTCTGCTCTTTGTGGCCAGAAAAAAAGCCTGCACTGATTGGGGGGTGTTTCAAACCTTCCCTGACAGGAACTGTAACACCCGGTGGTGAGCCTCAAAGGCTCAGGCCTCTTGGTACAGTGCCCCGGGGCACTCCAGCTAGTGGCAGGAAGTCCTGCAGGAAAATGGACAGGGACCAATAGGGTTAGGTCTCTGTCCCCCCTCCCCAAAGGGAGTGGACACTGGAAGGGTGTAGTCACCCTCAGGGACAGTAGCCATTGGCTACTGCCCTCTGACCCCTACAACGCCCCTAAATCCAGGATTTAAGGGCTCCCCTGAACCTGGCTTGTCAGATTCCTGGTGCCCGCAAGAAGAAGACAGAAGAAAAGAAGAAGGACTGCTAAGCCAACCCCCAGCAGAGAAGACTGAAGACACCAATTGACTTGGCCCCAGCCCTACAGGCCTGTCTCCAGCTTCTGAAGCCCTGCAACTAAAAGATAGCGCATCCTGCAGGGACAGCGACCTCTTAAAAGCCTCAAGAGGATTGCCTGCACCCCAGAGGCAAAGATCTCCTGTGGACAGCAGCCTTGTCCAGAAGGAAACACCAGCAAAGGGCTCCATAAATGCCCCGGATGCCGCGAGTCCTGCCCACTCTGCGCCCGACACCCACGGCCACTGTCCAGCTGGCCCAACCAACTAGAGCTGGTCCCCATGTGATTCTGACCTAGTGTCCATCCTGCCAACATGACGACGCCTGCAACCTATATCTGGGAAACCCCCATGACCACGACAGAACCAGACGAAGATTCCGGATGCCAAACGGTATCCCTGCACCCACAGCCCGCAGGCCTTGGGGAATCTGACCTTCAGTCCAGTAGACATCCTAAAACCTGGAGACTGGAACTGGAAGTCTTGTACATACCTTAAAACTGTGCTAACTTTTCTTCCCCCCAGAACTGTTTCTGAAAATTCCACGGTCAACTTTTAAAACAGATTCTTGCTTTTTAATCAAAAACCATATAAGTTGCCAAATTGAAACAAAGTGGTATTGATACATATGTTGGATACTTACTTGCAAATGTAAATACCTGCAACTCGAATCTTGTGGTTCTAGAAATAAAGTAACAAAATGCATTTTTGCTATAGATATATATAAAAACAATTGGCCTGGAGTTAGTCATTGAGTGTGTGTGATTCATTTATTGCCTGTGTGTGTACAACAAAAGGTTTGAACTACCCTCTGATAAGCCTAACTGCTCAACCACACTACCACAAAAGAGAGCATTACTATTATCTACTTTAGCCTCATTTAAGGCTCTGGGGAACCCCTGGACTCTGTGCACACTATATATCATTTTGATATAGTATATACAGAGCCGGCTTCCTACATATGCACACTTGCTGCTGCAGGAAGGAGAATTAATGGAGATGGTGCTTGTCAGAGTGTACTATTCACATCCATCGGCTTTGAAAGATTTGTGAGTAGGGTTAACGTCTCTTCCCACAACCTACTATGCACACACCTGTCTTTCAAGAAAGATCTCAGCGGAGTGGCCAGTCTCTCTCCACACACCCTACTATGCACACCCATCATCTGAGACAGAGTTGTGACAGAAGAGAGCAGTCCTTGTACACAGACTAATAAACACACCTGGCATCTGGGAGAGAGGTCTGACAGGAGATGCTAGGCCATGTACACGCCCTATTATGCACAGCCATCATCTAAGACAAACATCTGACAGAAGAGGGTAGTCCATTTATATACCCTACTAACCACACCTGTCATCCGAGACCAAGGTCTCACTGGAGAGGCCAGTCTTTCTACTTACAGCCTACTGTGAACACCTGTCATCTGAGAGAGACGTCTGAAAGGAGAGGCCAGTCCATGTATACACATATATAAAAGTACACCAGTTATCTAAGAAAGAGGATTGAGTGGAGAGGCAGTCTCTCTCCATACACTCTACTACACAAACCAGTCATCTGAGAGAGAGATGTCTGGACGGAGGGGGCAGTTCAAGTACACAACTTACTATGCACTCTGTTATCTGAGAAAGAAGTGCAGAATGAGAGGGCAGAAAATACAAGCACCACCCTACGCAGCCTTTCATATAAGAGAGAGGTCTGAGGGAAGAGGCCAGTCTCTCCTCACAGTCTTCTACGCACCTCCAGGTGAGGACAGGCCCTCCATAAGAAAACAAGTTACTTACCTGTAACTGTAGTTCTCCAGTATTGGAATCTTTCATAGATTCACATGCTTGAATCATTCCCCGTCGTCGAGATGGGAGTCCCGGTATAATTTTCATAAGTAATGTTAAAACATATTGAAGAGAAAAAAGGCCCTAGGCCTCTTCAATTTGATAGTCTATCAGAGTCATTATGTAAAAAGGACCAAACTTGATCCTCCACCAATCAGGCGACAGCACCCTCCAGAACCTCCTGAGAGAAGCTCTAGCACCTCAGATTTTCAACGCACAAGTGCGTATATTACTATGAGTATATGTACTGCTAGACAGAAAGAGGTGAAGTGAGCTTCTCCGGGGAGGTGGGTGGGTCGCATGTGAATCTATGAAAGATTCCAATACTGGAGAACTACAGTTACAGGTAAGTAACTTGTTTTCTTACTCCAGTATTGGAACTTTCATAGATTCACATGCTTGAATCAGAGTAGCAAGCAATAACTATGCACATTGAAAAATGACAACTCCCTTGATAAACAGGTTATCTTATGCCACAAAACCTTATCATCATCATGTATACATTAATGAAGCATATAATCATACTGACATCTGTCTCTCTATATCTACATATACATATCTACACATCTATGTATACACACGTATATATATATATATACACATATAAATATATATATATATATATATAACCATATAAGTATCTTCTTATCTCTAATATAAATAGGAATATTCCCATGAAGATACATGATGAAATTTGAATAACAAACCAGTATTGTATTATTCTTGGATACATTTTTTTAATGTGCATACCTTTTCTAGGATGGAGGGATGTAGGAGAAGTGGCTCACCTTCACCTGAAGAGATTCCTGAGAACCGCTTGGCCCACTGCTACCTCTCCATGCGAGAGGGACTCCAAGCAATAGTGTTTAGTAAAGGTATGGCAGCTCTTCCATGTTGCTGCCCTACATATGTCTTGTAGTGGCACTCCGGCAAACAGTGCCGTTGACGACGAGACCTCTCTCGTCGAGTGAGCATGCACAGATGACTGCAAAGGTTTGCCCGCTGCTAGATGACAGAAGCGAATAGCAGAGGCGATCCATCTTGAAATACTCTGCTTGGATAGTGGGTACCCCTTCCTAGGGGCACTGTACGCCACAAATAGCTGATTAGAGCGCCAAAACGCTTTTGTCCTGTCCAAATAAAATTGAACGCATCTTTTCACATCTAGAGAATGTAATGCTCTCTCCGCTGGAGTAGATGGACGAGGGAAAAAAAGACTTGAAAACCAGAGGTTCGTTAATGTGAAAGTCTGACGGAACTTTAGGAATAAAATGCGGGTTAGTGCGCATTAGTAGTCTATCTTGTTTCAACTGTAGGAAAGGCTCTTGGATGGAGAGCGCTTGTACCTCACTGACCCGCCTAGCTGATGTAAGGGCTATTAACAAGGCGACCTTCCACAATAAATGCTTGAGGGACGCACGGTGGATTGGCTCAAAAGGATGCTTCATCAGTTGCGCCAAAACAATGTTCAGGTTCCACGAAGGAGGTGGAGGTCTGAAAGGAGGGTAAACCCTGAATAAGCCTTTTAAAAATCTTTTAATCAGCCGAGAAGAGAAGAGCGAGGGTGTGTCATCCGAACGCCTGTATGCAGCTATGGCTGCTACATGAACTTTAATGGACGAATGTGCCAGGCCAGATCGGGCTAACTCTAAGAGATAAGGCAAAATCTTTTCTGGTGGTGAAAGAAACGGGTCGATTTGACACTGATAACACCAGGTACAGAATCTCTTCCATTTACACTGATACGCCTTGTTCGTGCTATCCGCTCTGGCCTGTGACAAAATATCTCTGCAGTCCTGCGGGATATTCAAATGCGCAAATTCTCTGTGGTGAGGAGCCATGCCGCTAACCGCATCGACTGCGGATCGGGGTGTCGAACTTGGCCGTTGTTCATTGTTAGCAGATGAGGTAACAGCTCCAGCGGAATATGAGGCTTGACTGAGAGAAGGAGGAGCTCTGTGAACCAATGTTGGCGCGGCCAGTACGGGGCTATCAGTATGAGAGTGCACGGTTCTGTTCTCATCTTCGTGAGGACCCTTGGGATCAACGGAATGGGAGGAAAGGCGTAAGCAAAGATGTCGGACCAGACTATCGAAAACGCATTCCCCCAAGATCCCTCTTGGTGATGCCAGCTTGCGAAGAACTGGCATTTGGCGTTTGTCTTCTTCGCAAACAGATCCACTGTTGGTGTTCCCCACTGAGAAAAAATCTGGATGAGTATCGTCTGGTCTAGTTCCCACTCGTGGCAGTCTGATTTCTGCCTGCTGAGTGCATCCGCTGCCTTGTTGTTTATTCCCGGCAAGTGCACCGCCGATATTGTGACGCCTTGCTGCGAGGCCCAGTGCCAGATCGCCTGGGCTTCCCTGGAGAGGGTGAGAGATCTTGTACCTCCTTGTTTGTTGAGATAGTGCATCGTAGTAGTGTTGTCCGTTCTTATCACCACTTGCGATCCCTGGATTCTTGGGAGAAACGCTTGTAAGGCGAGGTTCACTGCCCTGAGTTCTAGCCAATTGATATGTCTTGATGTCAGATGAGTTGGCCATTTGCCACGTATCTTCAGGTCCTGTAATACTGCGCCCCAGCCTTCCAGTGAGGCATCTGTTGTTATGGTCCACGGGGCTGGTTGTTGAAGAAACGAGAGGCCGATAGAGAGATGATGCTTTTGAGACCACCACTTGAGGGTTTTGAGCATTGTCGGGGTAATTTGTATCTGGTCTTCGAAAGTTCCTGATACCTGAAGCCATTGACGGTTTAGCTGCTCCTGCAAGGGGCGCATCTTTAGCCGACACAAAGGGATCAGAGGTATGCATGAAGACATCATGCCCAATAGAGATTTGAAGAGACGGACTGTAACCTTTCGTCTTCTTTGTATGAAACTTCCTAGGGTTAGTAACCTTTGTTGTCTCTCTACCGTGGGACATGCGATGCCGGAGTCCGTGTTCAGTTCCGCTCCCAGAAAAGTAATACTGCGGCCTGGTAGAGGGTTGGACTTCTCCCAGTTGATTGTGAATCCGAGATTGGTCAGCAAGGAAACGCACCTTCTTGTTGACTTGTGTGCTCTTGTGTAAGTCTTTGCCTTTATTAACCAGTCGTCTAAGTATGGAAAGACCTGGTGCTTTCTTCTCCTGAGAAAGGCTGCCACCGGTGCTAGGCACTTGGTAAATATTCTTGGGGCTGATTTGAGCCCGAAGGGAAGGACGCGATATTGATAATTGCTGCCGGCTACGGTAAATCTCAAAATTTTTCTGTGGGCAGGGTGGATTGGTATGTGGAAGTATGCGTCCTTGAGGTCTAGTGATGACATAAAATCTCCTTGATTGAGACGCAAAAGGACGTCTTGCAGACTGATCATTCGAAACGATTGCTTCTTTAGGTATACATTTAGTTGCCTTAAATCGAGGATCGGTCTCCAATCCTTCCACTTCTTTCGAATTATGAAGAACCTGGAATAAAATCCTGTTCCTTGTTGATTCCGAGGCACTTTCTCTATAGCTCCCTTGAGAAGGAGCTTGTAGACCTCTTCTTTGAGTTGTTGAGGGTATCTTGAAGGAGTCCTGCAGGGAGGGTTGGAGGGAGGTTTTTGGACAAATTCTAAAGTATGGCCCCGTTCCACTAATTGTAGGACCCACTTGTCTGACGTAATAGTTTGCCATTGACTGAGAAATAAGGAAACTCTTCCGCCCAAGGTGACAGGAGGAGGACTGGGCGTAGCCGGAGCCTCGAGGACATCAGGTTCTACGAGCTGCATCCCTAGCAGGGCGGGCTGAGCGTCCACGGCCTGCCGGCCTATTATAAGCCGGTTGAGTCGATTGTCTTTGGGAATAGTACGCCCGAAATTGTTGTGACGATGATGGGTAGGAAGAGTATCTCTGTTGTTGATACCCTCCTCTGTAAGAAGGCTGGCCACGCCCCCTAGGGCGAAAGGACGACTTCCGATATTGCAGGGTTCCTAGTGACCTTGCAGTGTCTGTGTCTGTTTTAATTGACTGTAGGGCTTCATCCACATGTTTCCCAAATAACGCTTGGCCATCAAAGGGTAAGTCTAGGATCTTATTCTGGACTTCTGGATGAAAGGAAGTGGCTTTGAGCCAGCCCTGTCTTCTTAATACAGCAGCGCCTGCTAGCTGTCTGAAAGCCGTGGTCGCTATATCCATTGCGCAGTCTATCAGCTCTGCAGACGCGCGTTGACCCTCTTGCATCGTCTTATTTGCTTCTGATCTTACGTCTTCCGGCAGCTGAGTAATAAAGGGTGCAATATCTGCCCAAAGTTGTCTGTCATATCGAGACAAAATAGCCAAGGAGTTGGCAGCTCTCAAAACTAGGCTGGCCATAGAAGAGAATCTCTTTCCTATGTTATCTAGCCTTCTACCATCCTTATCTGGGGGCGCAGAAATTGGAGCAGAAGGATTCTTTGATCTCCTTTGAGCTGCTTGAGCTACTACCGAATCTGGAGGAGGATGGCCTGTCAAGCATGCTGGGGCATCATCGGGAGCTTTGTATTTCTTGTCTAGACGTGGCAAAACTGCTATGACAGTTGCTGGACTAGTCATGACTTTAAGGCCCTCTTCCCACAAATAGTTCACCATCGGGATGGAACGCACAGACTTCTGAAAGGGCTCTTTAAAATCATAAAGGAAACAATCCGTTTGCTTCGTAGGTAGCGGTAATGCAAAACGCTTGGCTGCCCTCTCTAAAAGATTATGAAAGCCTCCAATGTCTTCAGGTGGGGACTCCACCTTCGAGTGAGAAGGAGAGGATGGAGCAGGAATAATATACTCGTCCCACTCTGAGTGAGTATCTATGAGCTCTCCTTCTTCTTGATCTCCATCTGAGATGTCAGTGTCCTGGGGAATTGTCGTGTCTGGGGTAGCCACATCTGTGAGATGCAAAGACGTCGGTCTTTGATGTGGAGTAGAAGGACCAGAAATAGGCAATGGATGAGGTTGTTCTCCCTCTGGAGGGAACCTTCTATTGTAATCCACCAACATGGCTCTAAGGCCAGTAAGCAGGTCGGAAGGGATATACGCTCCCTGTTGATACTGCTGATGCTCCAAGAAGGCTTGGGGATCATAAGCTTCCTCAAATTCCTCCTCTTCCTGATATTTTACATTTAATTCAGAGGGGCTGCGAGCTGTACCAAAAGGCCCATCTTCGTCCGAATCTTCATCTCCCTCCAAAAGATGTAATGGTACCAGTGAGGATACCTTACTAGGTGAAGTGTGGGTTGGAGTTAACTTTTCTGTTCTTTTTTGGTATTTTTCCCTCGTCGCCGGTCTCGTCGACGATCTCGTCGACGACGTGTAAACTGACTTTGTCGTAGACGGTGCCGTCGATGCTGGTCGCACTGTTATTTTAATAGCCGCAAGCTTCGCCGACGATTCTACCGTTGACGAAGTCGTCGTCGACGGTAAGGCTGACACTGACGTAAGCGCCGTCGACGAGGAAGAGGTGTATACGGTCGTCGACGCTGAAGTCGTCGTTGTAGTTCTCGTCGACGGTGGTGTTCTCATCGACGAAGTCGCCGATGGAGCCGTGGACAACGGAACACCTGAAGTTGCTAGAGTCGTCGGCAATGCGCCCACCGACGGTGCCGTTGACGGGGAATCCGTTGACGATGACTTTTTTCCAGTCACAGAAGATGGTTTTTTGAAAAGCACAGATGGTGGAACAGATGAGGATTTTCTGTGCCTCTCAGAACTGGAAGAATGTTTCTTTCCCTCTTTACTCGAGAGTCTAGTTGGGGAAGAGGATGGGCTGCTACCCTTATAAGACCCTGAAACAGTCTTTTTGAGGGCTTTCCTTGAGGCTTCTGAGGGAGATCTAGAGCGTGATCTTGCCCTTTTAGTTGATCTCTTGGAAGTGGAAGATTCCTCACTCTCAGAACCAGAAACTGGATCCTTCCTATGCTTCAGTTTCTGCAGCCATATTAGTAATCTGCCTTCTCTATCCTTTAAGGTTTTAGAAGAAAAAGTACGGCAAATCTTACAGTCTTTGGCTGAATGATCTGGATAGAGGCAGTAAATGCAATCTTGATGAGGATCATCAGAATGAAGTCTTTTCTTCCCACAAGTCTTGCAGTCTCTGAAAAGACTTTTCTTTTCCTTGTCAGACATAGTTGGTAAATAGCTGACAAATCAAAATAATTGCATTTCTCTGAGAGAAAAAGAGTTGAATAAAGGTGTGAAAACAGAGCAGAGCTCTGAGGAGACTCCCTAGCACGACGTGCGGTAGAAAATCTGAGGTGCTAGAGCTTCTCTCAGGAGGTTCTGGAGGGTGCTGTCGCCTGATTGGTGGAGGATCAAGTTTGGTCCTTTTTACATAATGACTCTGATAGACTATCAAATTGAAGAGGCCTAGGGCCTTTTTTCTCTTCAATATGTTTTAACATTACTTATGAAAATTATACCGGGACTCCCATCTCGACGACGGGGAATGATTCAAGCATGTGAATCTATGAAAGTTCCAATACTGGAGTAAACACCACTATGTACTTGTGTCATCTGAGACAGCGGTCTGTGTGGAGATACCAGTCTCTCCCAGACCCTACTACACACACCTGTCATGTAAGTGATAGATCTCATTGGAGAGAATGAAATGTTCAATCTGTATGTAGTTGTAAGTAAAAGAGGCAGTGTTTCTGAAATTATAAAGCAAAGCATCTGCAATCTGTTAATATGAGGCCTAGGGTGTTTTTGAGCCTTACTGTGCACATAGTTTACCCCTATGAGATGGTTAAGTGGCGATATTATCAATTTCTAAAGTAAATCACTGTGCTCACATTTAAGGAAGGTGTGTAAAGAGGAATATGTTACTTTACAAATTGTTATGGTACCATGTTTGAAGGCATGTTATAACTTAACTGTGGTTAAAACATTGCAGTGCCTTTGGCTGTCAATTTGTTTTTTTACAGAAAGGAACATGAAGTTAGTGCTGCAGTACATATAAGTAAGTGATTGTGGGTGGAAAATGTAGAATGTGGTGATGTTGCATTGTTATCAATTACTGATCAGTACATAACTTTGAATTCTTTGATTATCTAGTCTTTTTTTAATGAGAAAATGTAAAACAGAAGCTCCTAAAATCAGAAGTACACACTATATGGAGGAGTACAACAAAAATTGCCTACTTTGGAGGAAAGATGGAACAGTAACTATGTGGAAAGTCAGGAAAAAGTGAATTGCACAACTGATGTTGTTCTTACTGCCTATAGCGGCATTATTTATGATAAAATGATCTGCTTAATTAAGCAGCAAAAAGTGCTTTATTTATATGAGGAGGGTTGTTATCTGCTTGAGCATTGAGTACCTGGACAGGCATAGTGTCATCAGGTTTAAAAGGTGTGGAAGCCCCCGAGGAGTTATCAAGCTCTGCAGCATGGGCTAACTAAGCCCGAGCAAGTCGTTGAGAGTGCCACATGCCAGTAGTGCTCATGCTGTATTGGTTGTTCTTGCTCCACTGATTAAATCATTTTTGTATATTTTATAAATCAGCGAAAATAAATAATTTTGAAAGTTTGTTGTTTTTACTGTTGTAGTTTAGTAATTTTGTTTAATAGTTTTTTTTAAATAGAATGTTTGAAGTTGCCACTGATTTCTTTCATGAATAGCTTTTAAAGATTTGACAAATAATATAGTATTCTAAAGTTGACTTAAAGTGGCGTTTCATTCTTCGAGAACTGTAACTGTTCTCCTGCATGACTATGTATGTTTATGTTACTATAGAGAGATTAGTGCTTCTTCCCACTGGAGAACAAGGATTTTTATACAAGAGGCATGTTTTAGTACAGAGGCGAATGCACGCTCATAGTATATAACGTACTGTTGCCTGCTGGTGGAGAGGACAGTTCTTTTGCACATCCTAGTATATATGCTTGTCCCTCTGGGGAGAAATTTCAGTGCAGAGCTCTGTCTTTGTTTACACTGTACTACACATGCCTGTCCACATCAGGCGATGTGAGAGAGAGGCAAGTGTGTCCTTACATTCAAATGTGCACACCGACTGAGCGAGAGACAGTTGTCAACAAAGAGTATAGTCCATTTTACACTCTACTATTGACATTTGTTATCACAACGAGAGGTATAAGCAGAGACAGCAGTGTCTATCGTATTCTGCAAGTGTTACTCTGGGGAGATGTCTCAGCTGAGAGGACAGTGGATTTTAGTATGATTGTCTCTATAGTTGTTATGCAAAATATACTCTTGAGCATAAAGGAAATTTCAACTACATACTTGCACATATTTCATAATAGGGAGTGGTGTGAGCACAAAGTTAAGCCACTTTTCACATTCTAATTTGCACATGCATTATCCAAGAGACATCACAGGAGAGAGGCCAATCTCTCTACACACTATACTACACAGAGGTACCATGCAAGAGACTTGTCTCAGGAGACAGGGCAGTTTCTCCCCACAGTCTACTATGCATAACTGTCACAATGAGAAGAAGTATGAGTAGAGAGATACATTTCTCTCAAACCCTATTACAGGCACCTCTTACCCTGGTAAGATGTGTTAGCAGATAGATTAATTCCTTCCCAGACAGCACTACATATCACTATTGTAGTAAGAAGAGGTCTGAGGACAGATACCACTTGTTCATTACACTGACCTGCATATCCAAATTGTCATGGACATAGTTGTTTGTGCAAAAGACAAGGTTTCCCTATACATTACTGAATATATCTGTCAGGCTGGGGAGAGCTGTGAGTGGACAGGGAAATCCATTCCCACACTAATGAATATGGTTATTTCCCTGGGTGGATGTTTCAGTGGGAAGGCTAGTACTTGTTATACTTAGTATGGAATTGTGAGGTCTTACATGTGACATGTGCCCCATCTCCACTCAACTACAGAGCCTGGGGAAAGATGTGAATGGAGAGGCAGTGCCTCTTTACACCCTACTCTACACATTTGTTATCTTCATGCAAGTTCTCAGTGAAGAGGTCAGTTTTCCCCCACAGTCTAGTAGTGGAGATTATAAGGGATAGCTATTGTAATGAAGCAAAAATGAAAAATTTCCCATTGAAGTGTTTTTAGGATGTTGCGAAAGTCTTGCAGGGAATAAAATGTGAAAGAGTAGCGAAAATCGGGTGAATATAAATTATACCTATTACAACAGCATATGCTCAGTGAAAATGCAAATTAAATTATAGAAGTATCGTGTTGTGAGATGCTCACAAACTCAAAAACTGCCCCTCTTGATGTGGAGGACTGTGCTCTGACTCCAGTGAGAGGCGTACAATAATCATGAATGTTTTGTATTGGAGCTTCATGGCTCTCACAAGAGTCACTAAGATGGAAAAAAATGGGGTACATAGTACAACCAACATACATAATGAGAGTATAGGGAAGCTCTGAAAAGAGCTTTTTCTAGTTACATTTGTATTTGTTGTATTTTTTTTTTTTTTAACATTGTTAACTTTTTTTTTTTTAAAGGATAGAACAGAAAACAGAGTAAAAAATGCATCTCCTACAAAACAAAGAGGAGGAAAATGCGGAATAAAAAATAATTAAAAAAAAAAACTACCACCAGAGTTGGACATTAATGATCCTATACAAGCCCGTACAATGCACCTCTGCTAGTCTCAGAAGAAAAAATTATCTCCTTGCATAAAGAGCAAAAAGGGGGGTGTTCAGATATGCCGGGTTGTTATCTGCTTTTGCGGTGAGTTCCTGATCAGGTACACTGTCACCAGGCTGGAAAGATGTGCATGCTCTTGAGTTATCAAAATCTGCAGTATGGTCTAACTCAGCCCAAGCAAGGCGATTAGGGTGCATAGCTCTCAAATGTCGCCACATCCCAGTAGTACGTATAGAATTTTGCTTATTCTGGCTGCCCCTGCAGAACTCTTTTTTGCATATGTTTTTTGCATATGTTAGAAATTACATATTTGACACACAATTTCTTCCCACCAGGCCTCATCTGAAAAATTGCCAGATCAAGGACTCCCTGATTGGCTAGGAATTACGGACATGGAGGAACAGGAGTAAGGATCTCATCAGAATCAGATGATGACATTCAGATCACAGACAACCAGCAAAGTCAGAGAGGTAGCCAAAAAGGTGCAATCAGAGAAAAACGCAGTCGGCAAATGATTCAACAAGGAAGTTATCTTTCTTTGCTAAATGAAGACAGCATATGAACCAATCACAATCCTTCCTTGTGATGTCTTTCTTCTCCAGCGTGTTTTGCGGGTGTCTCGCGAGAGGCCAGCGAGATCGTAAAAAAACAGAAAACTTTCTTAATATTTCAAATACAACACTATATCAACTGTTTTGTACTTAAAACAACACTTTTCATGTCTTACTTTCCACAAACTTACAAAAATACACTATTATGAACTTAATTCCAAATGTACAATCTTGCAAGCGGATCGCAAGAGCTGGACAGGTAGTACAGCCCTGATTGTGTGTTCAGCACCTGCGATCGTCTCAGGAGAGCTGTACGTTTGCAAACAAAGGAATTAATAAAATACATATATACTGTACTGACTTTATTATTAAAGATTAGCATTCAATAATAACTGACAAGATGAAAAAGAACTCTGTACAACAGATAAGAATGAAATGTATAACTCCACAATCTCACGAATCTTCCGCGAGCCACTTGCAAGAGCCATTACACACCCTAAAAATAGATGTATAAAGTAAACAGAAATAGTTTACAGTATAGGAAAAACTGATCAGTGTCTTTTTGAAATATTAATACAATGTTTATGTTAATATAGATACAAAGACTATGAAAAGTATGCTTGGAATATTTGTGAATATGTTCATTACAACAACTAAGAAGTTGAATATTCTCAGCACAAACATTGTCGGTGTGGTAGTTTCTATGATTTATAAATATATATTTGTAAAAAAAAAAAAAAAGAAACTAGAAACCCACTGAAAAAACAAAGGTTAAAGTAACGCTATAGTTAGGCGTACTAAACATATCTGTTTTTGTTTAAAAAATAAAAGGAGAAATTCACTGAAGAAAACAAAGGTTAAAGTAACGTTTTAGTTAGATGTAAGAAAAATATCTGTTTTTGATTAAAAAAAAGAAAAAAACACTTAGAAATTCACTGAAAAAAACAAAGCTTAAAAGTAACATCAAAGTTAGGTGAATTTCTCAGTGACATCGTTAACGTTTTGAACTAAGAATACCACAGAAATTCAACAATTATAGTTAGCAGCACTAACTTGAATTTGCGCCCCCTCCATGCACTGCTTATGACCTCATTTATGACACCACTCATGACATGGTCTATGGCATCATTTATGACTTATCAAATTACATAATTGGTGACATCAATGATGACATCATCCATGAGTGTGCTAATTTGTTTTATAATTTACATAGTGGCGAGTAAATACCGTATTACTGGTCTAATTTTCTATAGCCTGGGTCTAGCTAATGGGTGTAAATGTTTACAAAACATGTGTGCTCCTAATGTACCACAGCAAGTACAGGTATTAACATGTTATAAATGTTTACATTCAAGAATAACTCTATTTGGAATTGGCAGTTGACCTGTATTGATTATGCTCCACACTGTTTTTTGGTTCTGTAAAAATGTTTCCAACACAGGAAAGTTTGTATATAGTAGATACTAACTTTTGTAAGCACTCGAGTTATTAGAGAGCATTGTCTCACCTGGGAGAGTGTGTACACTAGGTACTAACCTATGTAGGTGTGCTTGTTTTGCTTCAGAAGAAGAGCTCTCTGCAAAGTTTTCACCACAGTTTGAAGGCCGCACGTAATATGAACTTTAACACTCAAATCTTGGTTGTTTTTAGCAAATGGTGTTTTTGACAACTGTTGCATAGAATGGACACTGTTCTTAGTAGATTCTTTTCAATACTCTGTGGTCTATGTTTCTCATGAGAGTTTCACTGTTTGCAAACAATGTGAAAAAGAAAAAACTATCGACATAGAGTAAATACTGTATACAGTACCCAGCTCTCTACTGATATCAGCTTTATTTCTTAATGTAGGTTCAGTGTGTGTCAGGGGTTTGATACAGATAAAAACTGTCCATAATAGGGCATTTGTTTTGGAATCGACATTCACTATTTTGGCTTTCTCTGAACAGTTGTATACAGATTAAACACTGTACTCAATGAGGGTTTTCCATGTATCTGTACTTGACTGTGAATGCAAACTATAATACATGTAAAGCCATAGCAATTTATACAGTAATATGCAGGAAAACAAGGCTTGGATGATGTCATCAGTGATGTCATAAATTATGTCATAGAACATGTCATGAGTGATATCATATGTGAGGTCACAAGCAGTCCATGACAGGGTGCAAGTTATAGCTAGCAGTGCTAACTATACCTTGTGAATTTCTGTGTTTCTTAAAGTTCAAAACATTAATGTCACAGAGAAAAATCACATACCTATAACCTTACATTAACCTTTGCTTTTTTCAGTGAAAGTGTGTGTGTGTGTGTGTGTATATACACACACACAAAACTTCCTATTTTGGGATCACGGCTACTCCCCCGGATCACCTGTGAACCATCACTTGGATGTTCCTAAGCAAATCAGCTAGCACTTCCTTTGACGACTTGGTACCATCAATATATTGGAACTGCAATTTTGGTTGAAAACCACTGATACATGCCAAACTGAATTGCAATTAGGAGGGGATGCCATATCCTAACTGCAATATGTATGGGTCGATAAAAGCCATTTTATCACAACGTTTTTTCTGAATCGAAAAATGGGTTTAATACATACCAAAAAGCCATTTTGCAGGCACATAACATCCAATTATGTGAGCCGGAGGGTTTACAAACACAAAATAGCTTTGCACAAGTGGCCCAAAGCCCTTTGTTATTGTAAAAATGCTAGTGTCAGTAGTTAAACTTTAAGTGCATTTGCACCAATTCTGAGATACCCAGAAAAGCAAATGATTGCATGGGATTAAGAGGTGACAAACAGTGTCTTACAAAAAAATTTAATCATACGCAAAACTTGAATTAATCTACAAGGTGACATTTTAACTTGTTAATTCTGAGATAAGGTATCACATGCTATACAACTGTGGAGCTTTTTATTACCATTGACCAATTACATGAAGAATGCCACAACAACTGCAGCACTCTGTAAAAAGGCAGAAATATCACAAAAACGCAAAGTAACTTTATTATTTTGTAGTTCCCTCAAAACATATGAAATGTTTGTATTCGAAATGTTCGAAATTGCAAGTGGTATGCTTAAGTAATTAAAAAAGAGAGTCAATGTTCAGTCTTACTTTCGTTACCTGGCCAAAACACAAAATACTTTTTGTGTTTTGGAACACGAACCTTAATTATTCCTATTAACATTCTTCAACGCCTTTTCAGTTACAGAACTCTTCAAGAAGATCACATGCACTTATTAAAAAATTATAAGAGCAAGGTACGGGCAAGTAAAACAATCTTTTTGCTTCAACATCTCTTGGCGACACATATAAGAACCTTGTCAGAGTCTGAAGTTATTTCTTTTCATAGACGTGAGCATAGGGCCACTTTTGGCACTTATGACAGATTTTGCTTTCCAAGTTATACACATGATGTAGGAGTTCGTGATTCGCTTAAATGCCTTCAAATGTTTTCAAAAATGAGTTTTTGTTAATGTATTTAATTACTTGCAAACCATGTTTGGGGAGATACGGATTTCTGGGGTTTTCAGGGATCAAGTTTTGCCAGCCAGTCTAAAAAATAGCAAAATTTGTGCTCCAATATAGATCTTCAGGACCACTAAACTTTTTGGAATTTTTCATCATTACATTTAATAGTACATGTGCATATGAGGTTTAACAGTATAATCGGTGACACACTTAAACTCATGCCGATCCAAGACTTTCAAGGCAGCAAAAGCACAACACAGTTTAGTCCATACTATCTTTTGTCATGGATGTCAGTGGAATATCCAAATTCTATGTGTTGGTAATATCAATCAAAATCAGTATAAAAGTTCCACCAGTCAAGATGACCATCATCCATCTATATACAAATACCAGATTGCAATTCCCTTCAGTCATCTACCCTCTACTCTCTTTTTCTATTGAGGAGTGCTAGGCATGAATCTGCAGCGGAATTGAAGTGAGAGCAAAGTAGGCACCATATGTCAGAAAGAAGGTTGCAGAATGGCATAGTTAACTGCTTGCTTCCTACTGAATTCTAAATCGTGTAACCCAGACTATCTTCTGGGGGATTCTACACTACATTCAATTCAGGGCTACACTCCGTCTAGCCAGTTATAGAGCCAGCTCAGAACATTTATGGACCCTTTTAGGGATATCCCTAATTTGCTCCATAAACTCTAACTTTGGCAAAG
This sequence comes from Pleurodeles waltl, assembly GCF_031143425.1. Lineage (NCBI taxonomy): Eukaryota > Metazoa > Chordata > Amphibia > Caudata > Salamandridae > Pleurodeles > Pleurodeles waltl. The sequence goes on along the minus strand of NC_090444.1, from coordinate 1,095,849,513 downwards.
CTGAGATTTCATATTCTATTATGTCTCTACACAGTTAATAGTCTGCCTCCTGTAGACATGCAAGTGTGAACATCGCTGTGTGCAGGAAGGAGGAAGGTAGCTTGTGTATCATTACATCTACTATAGCATGGGCTGCACTCAGGGTCACTCTTAAGCAGGCTGACTAGGGTGTGGTATACTACACATGTAGAAACTCAAAGTTTTAAACAGTGTCAGCAGTTCATCAAGACATCAGCAGTTTTAGAGCAGCATTATGACCAGTTTTCATTAAGCACCCACCATCCTTTGCCCCCCGAAATACATTCCAAAGTCCTTGATAGCATGACAGCCTTACACAGTTCGGACATCCACTTCCTAGTGTCCTGTATCTGTATGACTTTGTTCAAGAGGATGAACTCCACGAGTTCTTTAGGGAAATATATGTAGGCAGTCTTGAGTGGGTGTTATTATATGAAAATATATAGATGTGTCTCATGGGGTGTGAGCCCCCTTTCTTCTATTAGCAGGAACAAGTACCCTCTAGAAAACTGCCTAATCTGTTGCAACCCAGCCTTCTGAAGAGAAGTGACCACTATCTTCTCCCCTGTAAATGCAGTAAATGGATTGGGCTCCACTGGTATAATTGGAAAATAGATTTGCGAGTTACCCAACATTCTTGCTAGATCATGCCAGACTCAAAAGATGTCACTGTGGAACTCATCTCTTTAGGTCTTTTTAATTCGATAGCCAATGATGATCTGCATGCAGCCCTCCTTCAACTTCAATTTTCGCCTCATTGGTTTGCTGGAGGGAGTTGAGAGAGCCAGCATTGACGATCTCCTGGAAGACTGGTTTTGATCATGGGTTCCGTCCGACAAGTTATCTTGCTGCTTCACGTCTGCAAAAAATTCTGGGGCATCTTTAATGGAACCACAAGTACTGATTAGAATCTTAGGCCCATTGTAAACGTGTCCTCTGACAATTAGAAATGGGCATGGACAGTATCGACCTTGAAATCGAAAACTGCTATGGACTATTATAGTCACTCTATGGAGCATGACCTCTAAGAGGCAAAACACCTGCCAGTCCCCATTTCTTCCCAAAGTGTTGCTCAATGCAGTGGGCTAAATGCATTTCCTACAACATGGCAATGCCAATATTCTTTCTATCCAGGTCCGCTAACACTAGTCAGACCTACTTGAGGTTATTTAAACCTCCAACATTCAAGGGCACTAAGCATGCGAGTTTACGCCTGTCACTTCATACCATTACCTTCTGCCATCTTTGGACCATTTACCCTGAAGTCACTGCCCTGTTCCATGTCTGTGGCTGTATCCGTGGCCTGGTGAGTTCAGTGAGCCACAGCTTGGTGAACCTGCTCACTTGACAACCACCAACCTACTCCCGGCCTCCACTGATTTACATACTCATTAGTAGAACAGATCATCTCCCCCATAAACCCCAACTCTTTTCCAGTGTTAGATATATCTGGCATGCACTTGTACCAACGAACTCGCACCAATGGGAAATAAAGAAATTGGTATAATTTCATGGCTCACCTGCCTATCCTACCATGATAGTGCCAAAGAAAATAGCCCTACCCTTAAATATAATGGGTATTCAATAATCGACTTGCTGTGGCTAGGTATTTAGTCAACATTCAGTCCAGAGTCCAGACAGGATATGCAGTCCATCCACAACTCCCCAAGTATTACAGTGTGACAGTACAGTCTTAATACATCTTACCATCATGACTTACCAGCATGACTGTAGACTGGATCGTTCTGTAACCTTATTGCTTGTGTCTTACATTTTGTTTTCCATTTCCACTGTGTTTTTTGATGTGTGAAGCATCTTCCCTGGAAACTATGAAGACAATCAATTTGCCTTCCCGGATTATTTTTAACTTTGCAGGTTAAAGCATGGAGGACTTGATGCCTACAGTTCTCAGTAATTTATTGGTGCTTATTAATGGCCTCCACACATTTGGGCTGTAGCTGTGAATTCTAGGTGTAAGGTGATTGAGGATTCTTGATATTGTAACGGTCTCCTTTGTCTAGCCAGTCTCCGGGTTGTGTCACTGTTCTGATAATTTAGTAGTCTGGCAATAATCGGCATCAGGGTCATGCCAGTGGTCATCTCTACACTAGCGACCAACGTAGTTCTTCCACAACGAATATCTTGGAGAACTTATGGTGACCTGGCAGTCACATAATTGCTTTCTGAGAAAAACTCTGGTCTGCCCAATAGGTATGGATTCACACAGGCCTCAGATTCTGATGTTATTCCTTTGGGAGTACAGTTGAAGATCCTCATTCTTTTTTTTAAATGTTTTTATTTTTATTTTAACATGCATTTGAATCAAACACAACAACATGCCCAAATGGGCTTGAAAGCAGCATTACATTGCTGTTCCTTGGTATACAGCACATTCCTCTGGACAGTTATTCTAGCAACTCTTGTCTCTGGGAGGATACACCTATGACCCCACGTGTGTAATCCCTTCATGAACCCCTTGTGGAAACTCCTCATCCTTAGCCTTGACCTTCACTACCCTCTTTCTATGTGATAAAGACTCTTCTCAAATAGCAGTGACCTCATCCTCCATATCCCAAATATTGCTTTTAACTATTTTAAATTGAGAATCCTGCTTACCAAGCCTCTTTCAGCTGGTCTACTCACTGGGTGAGTAGAACATTAATGGATCTGAGGTAGAATGAGTTTCCTCTCAATCTCATCCTGTGCAGTCTCCTCCTTCCAACACTCATGTCTGCAGAAGCACTGCGTTGGAAATGGCCTCTCTGCAGGGTCACCCCCAAACCTTTGGTCTTCCTCCTCTTCTTTTTCTGACCTCATTTTTGCTGGCTTTAGGACTCTGGACACTTTAACACTGCTAACCTGTGCTAAAGTGCATGTGCTCTCTTCCTAAAAACATGGTAACATTGGCGCATACCCAATTGGCATATTTAATTTACTTGTAAGTCCCTAGTAAAGGGCATTACATGTGCCTAGGGCCTATAAACTAAATGCTACTAGTGGGCCTGCAGCACTGATTGTGCCACCCACATAAGTAGCCCCTTAACCATGCCTCAGGCCTGCCCTTGCAAGGCTTGTGTGTGCAGTTTCACTGTACACTTCGACTTGGCATTTAAAAGTACTTGCCAAGCCTTAAATTCCCCTTTTTCTACATATATGTCACCTCTAAGGTAGACCCTAGGTAACCCATAGGGCAGGGTGATATGTAGGTAAAAGGTAGGACATGTACTTATGTGTTTTTCACATGTCCTGGTGTTTAAAAACTCCTAAATTGGTTTTCCACTACTGTGAGGCCTGCTCCTTTCATAGGCTAGCATTAGGACTGCCCTCATATACTGTTTGAGTGGTTGATTCTGATCAGAAAGGAGTAACCAGATCATATTTAATATGGCCAGAATGGTAACAGAAAATCCTGCTCATTGGGGAGGTTGGATTTTATATTACTATTTTAGAAATACCACTTTTAGAATGTGAGCATTTCTCTGCACTAAAATACATCTGTGCCTTGCAGCCTGTCAGCAATCAACATCTGGGCTGGGCTTGTTAACAACTGCCTTGTGCATTTCACCCAGACAACCACAAACACAAGACACTTTGTCACACCTGCACTCATCTGCATACTGAATAGGTCTTCCTTGGCTGGAAGAGTGGAGGGCCTGACACTTACATTTCAAAGGCTAGTGACCTGCCCTCACACAATGGACTGCCACCCCCCCTACTGGGACCCTGGCAGACAGACCTGCACTGAAAGCGGAACCACTCTTTGAAGTCTCCCCCACTTCAAGGGCATTTTTGGGTATATAAACGGGTTCCCTGACTCCATCAAATCAGACACTTCTGGATCTGAACCCGCAACCTGTCAAGAGGAACTGCCTGGCTAACCAAAGGACTCACCTGGAGTGCTTTGCTGAGAAGTACTGCTGCCCTGCTGTTGCCCCGCTGCCTTGCTGCCCTCTGACTTTGCCGAGAAGTGCTCTCCAAGGGCTTGAATTGAGCTTGCCTCCTGTTTCTGAAGTCTCAGGGGCAAAAAGACCATCTCTTCAAGGAACTCTTTGTGCACCGAAAATCGATGCACAGCCTGCCGGAAATGACGCACAGCCGTGGTGCAACCGAGAAATCGTCGCAGAACCGAATCGGAACAATGCAGCCCGGCTTCCCGAGTGAAGAATCGATGCAGCGCCTGCCTTGCGACCCGAAATTCGACGCACAGCCCTACTGGATCGATGCAGCGCTGAACCGGAACGACGCAGACCTATTTCCCGGATGAAGAATCGATGCAGCACCTGCCGTGCAACAGAAAATTCAAAGCATCACCTAACGGATGTCCCACACACCCAGGATTTCCACACATCGTCCCTGGGAGTCAAAAAGATCCCCGCATCGCAGTGAGGAACCAAGACTGCACACCGGAAAGCGACGCTGAGTCCCTTGCAACGTTGAAAGAAACAATGCATCGTCTATGCCGCGCCGGAAATTCCGACACACATCCTATTTTTCCACAATTCTCCTCTGCGGTCTACATGTGTATCATTGTTGACACAAACCAGGTACTTTGTGCAAACAAGAGACAACTGCTGATTTCTAAGATTCAAGATTCTTTTTAATCTTGAAAAAGTGATATCTAAACTTGTGCTAATTGAATATTTATCGTTTTTTACCCTAATTTAACCAGATAAATATCATATATTTTTCTAAAGGTGGGTGGTGTATTTCTGTGATGTTTTCACCGTGTTACTGTATGATTTATTGCACAAATACTTTACACACTGGCTTCTAAGTTACAGCTGACTGCTCAATGCCAAGCTACCAGAGATGGGCACAGGATAATTTGGATTGTGTGTGACTTACCCGCACTAGGATTGTGGTCCCTACTTGGACAAGGATGTGTACCTCTGCCAACTAGAGACCCCATATCTAACACACTGTTAGGCATTTTTTAAGGGTTTTGTTATGTTCAAAAGCTAGTTTACTCTGTCTGTGGTCTCCTTACCTATTGTAGGGTGCCAGTCGGAATACGTAAGTGTTTTACAATAGACAGTGACAAGACAGAGCATAGCTTGGTTTGACGTCACTAGGAGAAAGTTTTCTCCTTATAAGATGAAACCACCACAGGTTGCCATCACTCCTCTCTGCAACATGATCCTTACCTATACCACTACAGCTTTTGCTGCACCATTCTCCAGCCTCTGTCACACTCTGTCTTTCAGAGACATACAGGGTAAATCTCCAGTCCATGTTACCAGTCACTCCCATGTTTCACAGCACCTCATGGTTGTCAAGTGCACAACCTCTGGCCAATCCACAGCCAAATAGTGTTGGCCTCTGGCAGTCTCAAAAAAGCCATTTACTTCCAGTCCATGTTGGCAGTTTCTATCATGGTTTCTGGATTTGCCATTCGTCTCCTCAGGACATGGTGGACGTTCACATTAGGAGCTTCAGCACCAATATAAATGTGCAGGATAGCAGTATGAATTTATGAAGTATGCATTGGCACCGAACGACTTCAGAGTACACAGCCACTTTGGGCAGCTGTAGACCAGACCAACTGACTCTCCCTGTGCTCTTGTGGCAAGTCAATACGGATGGTCTGGAAACATATAATGCTTCATGAAAGCACAGGCCTCTCAGACTGGGAAGGAAATATAAAAAAAGGACTATGCTACCCAGAAGAAGACCTTTGAAAAAATCCCAGACATCCACTATTCAAGGACATTCTCAGACGCGTCAAGGAAAATGGAGACGGCAAGACTGTGAAAGACCTTGCTGTGGTATTCTATGAAACTTCAACAATAAGATCTGGCTATCAGTTACAGGACACCAAAGAATATGGAGATTGAACTGAAAGAATGCTTCCACGCAGCTTAAACACAGATCTTGATGCAAAGGTCGAGGAGCAGCCTGAAGAGCCAGCAGAACATGGAGAACCTGAAGCAGATGAATTTAGCATGGAAGCAGAAGGTGATGAACAGACAGGCTCCAAACTGACACACAGGAATCCACAGATGTGATGGATGAATTGTAAACACTGAACTCGCTGATGGAATTTTGAGTGTCTTGGTGGGAGGGGGTGGGGGGCAATTGATACTGTTTGAACATTCCACCAGAATGTAAATTTGTACTATTAAGATGTAAAATTCAATCTTGTTAACAAATAAATGTTCCAAACACCAAAATAAATTCTCTTCACGTACTACAGCTAATATATTATTCCCCACCGGCTCTAGTAAACATTATGCTCATAAATGCCTAAATAATATTTAGTGCACCAAATTATTTAGATTCTTTTTTAAAAGAATAAGTATGAACCCACTTTATTCTGAATAATCCATGCACAGTAATACTTTCGCTGATGGATAATGACTGTAGAAACACTCTTGAATTAATCCTGAGTTACTTGCTGATTTTGGCCAAAATTATGTAACTGACATACTATTTGACTTAATGATCAAAATGATCTGTCATATTTTTACAGATCACTAAAGTCTTTTTTCCAGTGATAATCATTTTACAACTATCTTAGTATTGTGACCTGAATATGCTGCTAGCAACGTTATGTCAGTAATAAAGAACAAGTTACCTTCGGTAATGCATCATCTGGTAGAGACTATCTAGCTACCAATTCCTTACCTTAGAATTTCCTGGCACCAGCTTGGAATCTGGAATTTTTTGCTGAGCAGTACCCTGCGTGTGCCGTCGGGTGGTGTCATTTGGATCCTGTTGGCGGCGGAGGTTGAGCCATCTGTGACATCACGGTCGCCTATAAATGCACCACCCCAGCGCACGTACGTCAGTTCTTTTTCCCACAAACTTCCACCTCAGAAACGCAGGGTCATGGATAGTACCAACAGTTCATCTGTGCAAAAACTACGAACCTGAAAAGGGATAAACCTTAACCCTATTATACATATCCACAGAGCGGGGATGCATGGGTGGGTGTAAGGAATCTGCAGCTAGATAGACTCTCTACCAGATAGTGCATTACGGAAGGTAAGTAACTTGTTCATCTAATAGAGACTTCTAGCTGCAGATTCCTTAACTTAAAATCGATACCCAAGCCATGACCGCTAGGCGGTAGGCTGCTGATAAATCTTCTCACACTAGAAACTCCTGTAGGACAGAATGAGCGAAGGGTCCTTCTCGCCAGACCTGATTGTCCAGGCAGTAGTGTTTTGCAAACGTGTGCAAGGAGGCCCACGTTGCTGCCTAACAAATATCCAGGACTGGAACACACTTGTGCTAGCAGCCTTGCCCCTGATAGAATGAGCCCACAGGAGGCTGCTTCTTGTCCAGTGCATAGCAGATCTTAATGCAGAGAGCAACCCAGCAAGAAATGGATCGCTTCTGCACTGCCTGACCCTTCTTTGCTCCCACGTACCCCACAAAGAGTTGGTCATCCACCGGAAACTCTTTTGTGCGGTCCAGGTACAACAACGCTCTTTTTGGGTCCAGTCGGCCGAGTTGCTCCTCTTCCTTAGAGGGATACGGTGGAGCAAAGAAGGTGAGCAGGGTGATATTCTGACCCCGATGAAATGGGGTCACCACCTTGGGAAGGAAAGAGGCATGTGTTCTGAGAACCACCTTGCCTGGGAACATGATGATACAGTGGCTTAGATGAAAGAGCTTGCATCTCACTCACCCTCCTCGCTCCTGGAAGGCGGTCTTGATGGTGGGCAGCCGGAGGGAACAGTTGTGTAAAGGCTCGAAGGGAGCACACATGAGAAATGTGAGGATGAGATTAAAGTCCCATTGAGGCATAACAAAGGGCGTGGGGGAAACATATGTACAAGCTCTTTAAGAAATCTATGTACAATAGGAAACTTAAAAAGTGAAGGCTGATCACGCAGCCCAAGGAACGCCAATAAGGTGGAAAAATAAGCCCTTGAGAGTACCCAAGGCAGAACCCGGATGGTCAAGGAATAGTATAAAGAGAAGGATATCAGAAAGAGAAGCAGAAAGAGGATCAATAGATCTTTCTGCACAATAATATACAAAATGTTTCCAACGGCAGGTGTATACCGTTTTAGTGGAGGGACGCCTGGCTGCCAAAATAACTTTACAGACTTCGGGAGGAAGGTCAAAAGCCATCAACTGCTGCCGCTCAATCTTCACGCATGAACAACAGAGTTGACAGGTTTAGGTGGAGAACATTCTCCTGCTGCTGTGTCAGAAGATCCACCTGAAGGGGAAACCTGATTGGAGGATCAATGCTCATTTTCAGATGCTCAGGGGACGGAACTCTGTGTCCAGTTTGGACCCACTAGGGTTACTTGGGCCTGGTCATTCTTGATCTTCTTGAGAACTCAGGGCAGAAGTGGTATGGGCAGAAAGGCGTATAGGAGACCTGAACGCCACTCACGACGAATAGCGTTGCCGAGCGATTGCCACCTTGGAAACTCCAACGTGCAATACTGCTGACATTGTGCGTTCTTTGTGGAGGTGAACAGATCTAACCAAGGGTCTCCCCACTGCTGGAAGTCCTTGCGCCACCTCTGGGTGGAGACACCATTTGTGATCCACTAGGCATCGACGGCTGAGTTTGTCTGCCCTGGTGTTCAGAGAACCTGTCAGGTGTTGAAACAACAGGGTTATGCCCTGCTGTTCCAGCCATGACCAGAGACGCCGGGCCCCTTAACAAAGGGTCCACGACCCCACAACGCCCTGCTTGTTGCAGTACCACATTCCGGTAGTGTTGTCCATGAACACCTGCACCATCTTCCCTTTTACAACAGAAAGAAATGCTTTCAATGCCAGTCGGATCGCACTGAGCTCCAGTAATTTGATATATAGTCCGGATTCCACCACAGGCCTCTGATCTCCACCTCTCCCAGATGGCCTCCCCATCCCAGAAGTGACACATCTGTCACTATTGTGAGATCTGGTTGGGGAAGGGAGAGGAGTCTGACCCAATCACAGTTCACTAACCACCACTGCAGGTCTTTTGCAGTTCCCTCCGAGATCTGAACCATGTCGGTGAGATTCCCCTGATGTTGTGTCCACTGGAACTTCAGGTCCCACTGCAGAGTCCTCATATGCCATCTGGCATGTTTGACTAACAGGATGCAGGAGGCCATGAGGCCCAGCAGACTCAGAGTCTGCCTCACCAAAATCCAGGATAGAAGCCAAAACATCGTTATCACAGCCTGAATATCCTGGACTCGCTGCTCGGAGGATAAGCCCGAAACTGCACTGTATCCAGAACAGCCCGATGAAAGAGAGCTTCTAAGACGGAGTCAGGTGTGACTTTGGTACGTTTATAGTGAACCCCAGCGAAAGCAGGAGGTTTGCCTTAGTCTGAAGGTGGGTGATGAGACCCGGGGGTGTAGGAGCCTCCAACAGCCAGTCGTCGAGGTAGGGGAAGACTGAAATCCCTAATCTGCGCAGATGAGCTGCTACCACCGCCATCACATTTGTGAACACCCGAGGGGCATCTGGGAGACCAAAGGGAAGCACAGTAAACTGAAAGTGCTCATGGCCCACCTTGAACCGCAAGTAACGCCTGTGGCCAGGCAGGATGGGGATGTGAAAATACGCATCCTACAAGTCCAGCGCTACCATCCAGTCTCCTTGCTATAGGGCAGACAAGAGTGAGCATCTCTAATTTCTCCTTTTTGAGGAAGAGATTTACGTCCCGAAAATCCAGAATGGGGCGAAGACCCTTGCTCTTTTTGGGAATCAGAAAGTAGCAGCAATAACAACCACTGCCTACTTCTGGCATCAGGACCCTTTCTATGGCTCCCTTGGCCAAGAGAGCCGTAACTTCCTCGTGGAGCAAGATTAAGGGGGTCATTCTGACCCTGGCGGTAATTACCGCCATGGCGGAGGTCGGCGGTAGCACCGCCAACAGGCTGGCGGTGCACCGCTGGGCATTCTGACCGCGGCGGTTCAGCCGTGGCCAGAAACGGAAAGTCGGCGGTGTCCCGCCGACTTTCCGCTGCCCTTGAGAATCCTCCATGGCGGCAGAGCGCGCTCCGCCGCCATGGGGATTCTGACACCCCCTACCGCCATCCAGTTCCTGGCGGTTCTCCCGCCGGGAACAGGATGGCGGTAGGGGGTGCCGCGGGGCCCCCGTAAGAGGGCCCCAAAAAGAATTTCAGTGTCTGCCTAGCAGACACTGAAATTCGCGACGGGTGCAACTGCACCCGTCGCACCTTCCCACACCGCCGGCTCAATTCTGAGCCGGAGTCCTCGTGGGAAGGGTGTTTCCCGCTGGGCTGGCGGGCGGACTTTCGGCGGTCGCCCGCCAGCCCAGTGGGAAAGCCAGAATGACCGCCGCGGTCTTTCGGCGGGAACCGCGTGGCGGGCGGCGACCGCCGTCCGCCGCGGTCAGAATGACCCCCTAAGTGATCCTCCATCAGCTGATCTTTTAGTGGAGGCACAGAGGGAGGGAAAGACTGGAATGGGAGGGAATAGCCCTTCTGTATGATCTGCAAGACTCATTTGTGCGATGTTGTTGACCACCAGTGAGGGAGGTGAAATTGAATCCTCCCTCCAACTGGACGTGAGTGGTCTTGCAAAATCATACTAGGAGGACTTGGGCACTTTTGGAGGATGGGGGCTGGGTGGTGGCCAACCTCTGGCTAGACCCTCTGGGTCTGAAGGTACCACAACCTCATCCTTGCACTGGATGTTGAGTTGACGGAGGACGGTGGCTAATTTCTGGGTGGTGTGGTACCACACCCCTTCCGAAGCCTCGAAAGGCAGACTGCCGGCGAGCAGGCGCAGAGAGGCCCAAGGATTTGGCTGTAGCACTGAGTCTGTCTTTTCTCCCTACCAAGTGAGTCAGTCATGTCCAAACCATACCGTATTGTAAACTTTGCAGCATCTCTTCCATCTTTAACAGCTTTTGAGAGTGTGTCCTGCATGCCCTTTGGGACCTGGAGCAGCACCTATGCCACTGTATCCCATAAAGTATGAAAAACAGCCCAATAGGCATGAGGTGTTTACAGACCTCAATGCCAGACTGGAGGAAGAAAACATTTTCTTACCAAGCCGATCCAGCCTCTTGGATTCCCTATCCAGGGAAGCGGAAGGGAAGGCACCATGGGAAGTAGAGGCCTGGATGACCAAGCTCTCTGGTGTGGGGTGTTGGGTGTGGAAAATAGGATTTAGTTGATGGCAGCGGCCGATTTTCCTATTTACAGGAGCCCCTGTGCTGGGTCTGGACCATGTCCCCAGTAGGACATCAGTGAGGGCTTCTATCAGTTCTGATGTGAAAACCCCCAGCTGAAGCACCTCAGTCAGGAGGTTAGTCCCGACTGGTACCATAGGCAAATCCAAGTCTTCAGCTGCCCTACACACCATCATAGCATATAAAGCTTCTTCCTCCATAGCCACAGTAGGGGGTGGGAGCATGCCAGTATCTGGAGAAGTATCCAGTTCACTGGTCTCTCCTACTCTCCTAGTTCCTCATACCAGTCCATATGCTCCAAACTATATTCTAAAGGATCCTGAGACCCCTCCCATTCCTCACCTGTGCCTGGTTGATCATAATAAGTCTCAGGCACTGATCTGGCCACAGTCGGCGCCGTTGAAGTCGGCATCGTACAACATTGTTTCAGCTCATCAGGAATGAGGATGAGGCTTGCACCACCGGTGGCTGCCGGCAGACTGTTGACATCGGGAACGATGCCGGAGGAGGCAGACTGTGTGCACTCTGCATCTTTCCAGATCCAGTATTGGATCCAGGAGCTCCCAATGGTGCCAAAGCCGCTGGCATGGAATCCAAATGGGGCCCCTGCTGACCCTGCAGGGCCCGAAGGTGCACCAGTGGGGCAGCCCACTCAAATACGAGGCACATGGCATCGTAAAACTCTCTGAGCTGAGCAAGGGTCACTCTGGCTTCTGGAAAGAGGGGGGGGGGAGGCTCAAAGTCGGCCCTGGCATCTGTTCCACAAAACCATGCCTGGAACGTTGACATTCTCGAGATGCCTTGTTGGTCGATGGGCGTGGCGAAGTCGAAGTCCGCTTGGACTTCTTCTTTTTACACCTGTTCCCCGAGTGCCCGGAGGACCTAGAGTGCGAAGAAGAGGAATTGGGGTTCCTGGAGCGGTTCCGCAACCTGCACCTCGATGGGGACCGTGACCTCCTAGGAGTACCACCAACCGAAATAGACTGCCGGGCTGCCATGAACTTTAGAGACCACTCTCTCAAAGCTTTCATGGCCATGGCCCAGCAGTCTGAACACGACTTCGAGTCATGGTCTCTGTCGAGGCACCAGAGACATGGAGCGATGGCATGCATCACACCGCTTGAACCCCGTCTTTTTCAGTGTCATCCTCGCAGAGACCTCAAAAAGATTAGACAAAAAGGTTGAAAAACGTCTGCCAAAAAAGGCAGATAGTAGCTCGAATCCGGACCTGCATTTAACCGGAGTGGAAAGAAAACTACTGATGTACGTGCGCTGGGGTGGTGCCTTTATAGGTGACTGTGACATCACATGTGGCTCAAACGACACCATGCGGATCCGAACAACACAACCCTGCAGCGCGCAGGGTACTGCTCAGCAAAAAATTACGGATCTCAAGCTGATCCTAGGAAATTCTAAGGTAAGGAATCTGCAGCTAGAAGTCTCTATCAGATAATGCTTTCTAGCCTGATTTGTTCTGCCGTTATTCAAGTGGTACTACCACCCAAAGGAAACCTGCCATCTACTTGCATTTCCCAAGTGTAACCTAGCAGTCTGATGACTTCTCGATTCTGGGCCAATAAGGGGAATCTAGTGATGCAAGCTAGAGTTATGCAATAGTAAAAATCATTATAACTGAATTGTTACCAGCAAGGGGTCCAGGTTGAGTATTAAGATAAGGGAAAAGCACACTAATTTGACAGACAGCATATTTTGTGGCCTTCTCTAATTTATATTAAGGAAGCACACCAGCCATAGAGTGAACCACAGAGGCATTCCTTATTTATTTGTGGGCCAGTGTGATACATATACATTAAAAAAGAGAACACTGTAAAAAAATACATAACTGACAAACAAATGGGGCCTGACAATCATGTGGTTTAAGTTGTTGGCTATGAAACCTTGCGAACAAAGCTCCATTTCCAGATTCCCTTTGTGACATTGTGGCTGTGGAGAAAGGAAACCTGTGTTTTAGTGCCAGCTCACCCCCCAGGAAAATACCTAGAACCTGGTACCACAGTTTCCCTTCACAGTTCAAATGAATACATCACTTTCCTCAAACGTTTCTCATTCCTCAACGGTAACGTGGGCATTTCTCATACATTACACATCATGGACTCTAGCTCCAGAATGCAGATTGGATGTGCTGTTTTGTAGAAACATCATTAACCCAGTAATGTGAGGCGCTGTGTGGCTCCAACAGAGGATCTGCAAACTGTTATTCCGGATGTAATGAATTAGGCTCATAAAGACACCACTTTTGCTGGTGGCATTATTTTCTCTAACATTTACTGCTATTTTCGGGTTCTGCTTCGCAAAAAGATGGATATAAGATAGCTAAATGAAAAGCAAACTACAGAGAAAAAATGTTAAAGAAGTTACAAGCCTTCAGTAGTAGGAAGGAGGGTCAGTGATGAAGGAGGAGAGGTAGAAAGCACCAAACATGAATGCATGGACTTGCAGAATGCACCATAAGAAAAGTTAAAACCCGGTTACCAGCACAGAACTATAAATTGAAGTGAGGAGAAAAGATTTTGAAGTCCCTTTTGCCCCATGGTAGGTTTACTAGTGGCACTTAGAGCCACAAAGCATATGACAACTGGTAGTAGTGAAAATGCCGCAAAGTTCCTCCACTCAATTTCCGTGCATAGGATTGAATGTGTGTGGATTTGGGTGAAATAGCAACATAACTGCAAGAGTTGATCCTACATCCCAGGCAGAGACCAAGAGTTTAACTGCTGAGATCTAGTAACTACGGACACCCAGACTAGAGCTATAAGAATGACTTGTGCTGTGTCCCTCCTGATCTACTTTACCACCTTCACAATGAGAAGGACTTGGGCACGTGCACAGTGGATACGAAAGCTCTACCCAAAACTGTGAACCTCTGCCTAGGACCTGCTCTGAGAGAATTCCAATGAGCAGAAGAGGGCACACTTTGACCTCTGATGTCACAAACAGGTACACTCCGGGAAATCTTCACTGAGAAAGTGTATGTGAATTTCACATTAACAAGTTCATGACCGTCATCCCTTGAGTCTGCTTACGTATTCCAAGCTATTGCGGAGTGAGCAGCAGAAACTTCCATCCAACTTATGGTCTACCATTAGTGAGGAAAGGGCTTCCATGCTACGTGATGGGCCCTCAGGTCCAGCTGCCTTTTTTAGAGGGCTACCTCCCGGGTGTTCCAGAGATGTCTGATTATCTTGATTTAATCAAATCTTGTTCATGAAACTGCCAAGTAACTGGCTCCATTAAAGTATCAAATAGGGGCCCCTTTCAGAGGCAAACTTGAGGTACTAGGAACTAGGCTCGTGCGTTGAACCATGAGAAACGCCTGGGGCTTTTGATACAAGCTCAGAGTGTGCTGGACACACACTGCAGTGTTTTAGACCAGTGCTCAGGACTCCCCCTGTGGACTGCACCCCTCTGAATGCATCTTATCAGATCCTTATATACAAGCTCTTTCCCATTCTCACTTAATGTGATCATTAAGGGTTTCTAAAGATGCTAATATAAAATAAAGCTTTGCATACAGGTACTGCTCATATATGCTTGAGTGCTAAGTGGACCTTCAAGGATACATGCACGAGCAAGTTCCATTTGTTAAAAAAGGGAGTTAATCGGCAAAACTGTTGAACAAAGGCTATGAGGTCAATGGAAAAGACACCATAAGATAAGAGTAACATAGATTTTATCTTATTTCTACGTCCTTGCTGTTCCCCATTATCAAGTTGTGGACAGATTCTACATCATTTGAAAATAAGAAAGAAAGGAGGACAAAGTCAGCAGGGGACTTTTAGGAATAGGCAAACAGGATTAAGAGAATTTCTTAGTGACACTTTGCATCACTCTTGGAGGAAGCTTTACAAAAGTGTTTTGACGGCAGGATGCTTGTGGGGTACATGACTGTAAAATACAATAGATGTTGCCTTAGCAGACCTTAAATTCAGACGGTGCCACCATGTGTCACACGATTTCGGCTCCCTTCACAGGGTCACCCAAGTAGGAGCCAAAATCACATGGTGGCAAGAAAGACAAGCTGAGTACGAACTGTATAACATTGTTTTCTAGCTTGTATTTTGAGGCTGTGAGCAGCTGATGTCCATTAGGAGGTGTGTTTTTTTAAATTTTATTTTTAGGAGGGGTGGGGGCTTGGTGAGGGACAGAGTGTCTGTTAGGTAGCTCTCATCACGAGGCCCCGCCCCCTCACACAGACAAATTTATTTGTAAATTGGCAGGTATGGCTTAGCCATTGTAGAGTGTGACGTGGTACCAGATGGAGATTGGGCTTCATGTAGAGAACAGAGCACTCGCTCACCATTCTCACCCCAAAAGATAACCAAATTCTGGTCTCAGAAAAGAAGATGCCTGAAAGAAGTACAAGTTAATTAAATGTACACATTAAAAGGATGTTGGGGGTGGGGGGGACAATCTTTCAATTAACGAAATTCCAATGGCACTTTCAGTATAAAGGAGGAACGAGTAAATTACGTCTCTAAAGAATACTGTGAAAGGCTCCATGGTAAGGAGTCCCTATATGTTGCTTTTGTCTCTGGCTGGTGTTATGAACACCAAAAATATATTTGCTGTAAGAAAAAAGCTTAATGTCACCTAGGCCACTGGGTCAAAAGGTTTGTGCCACAAACGTCCCTCGACTACCATCAGGTTTCATGGGGCTGAGGTACGACTTATCAGAGGAGACTTTGTATTAAGGCTGTCAGATGCCTTCTGAGAGTATTGTTGACTGTGGAGAAGGATCCTACATGCTTGTTCCGGTTGGCCCAACAGTTGTGAAAAAGCTCTTACACTGTGCACCTGCATTCCTGTCTCACATTGTACACTGAGCATAGGAGCGTGCTGATGTTCTCGTTAGTGCCAAGGGTCAGCAGCTCAGACATTTTTTTTATACTGTGTGGTGGTGGAGGAGAACCTACATGTTCTCTGAGAACATGCTCCTCTGAATCCATGTGCTCAATATATGAGTGATGGAAGTACACCACTCCTTCCATCTATGCAAAGAAGGTCATTACCCTAGTGGAGCTAGATGTAGCCCGCTGATGTAAGTGGAGCCAATCCAAAAAAACAGACTTTATGATCCTGCTCCAGAGTCACCACTAAGACATAGCACGCCAAGCTCTGCCTAATCTTTTGACGGACCTTCAATATTAGGAGTTGGGGGAGGAGTTAAGACATGCATAAATACCTGTCTCCTCCAAGAGAGGGGTGAGTGTATGGGTCGGGGTCCCCTACAAGCCCAGGAAGCAAACGGACAGCAGCTTCCCAGGCCTTAAAGATGGGGGTTGAGGACCTCCAGAAGAATCCACCTTCATGAGACTAACCTGGCCAGGATGTCCGCTACGGTATAACATGTTGTAACATCTTTTCTTGAAGAGCTGCTGCTTGACAGGAATAGTATAGAGATTGATTGCCCTTGTTTCATGAGAGAGAAAAGGGCAGTTCTTGTTTTGAAACATTACCACATATGAAGGCTTTCAATGAAAAGATGACCATTCCCTCTCCCAGGAGAACGGCCCTAATCTCCAATCCTGAGTTCTCCACCTCTGCTACTGCACACAGAGTTTGTATCCAAGTTGCAATGAGAAGCTCCAGAAAAACGTTTTATGTAACAGAAATTTTCTGGACTGAGTGGGTCTCGATTTCCCTCTTTCTGACATGATGCCGCCCTTTTATTGTTTGTTCCAATTCCACCATGTGAGCTGAGCCATCAAAACAACAAATTTACATTTTATATAAGTGTTAGGCCCCTTCTGACAATATGTACAACATATTCTACTTTCCTGCATGCTTGTAAAGGCAAAGTTGCTTTAAATCTGAGCTTAGTACCCCCTAAATACACATTTTTCACTGAATATAAGTATGGTTATACGATTTATATTTTTTCATGGTAGATTTACTATTACACAGCTGAATTATGAATATCATAATTGAAGAAATGGGGCACACCACAAACAGGTAAGGAAAAGTTGAATTTATTTGAGTAGCTCCAGATCAAGCAACTGGACCCCACAGAGCGATCCTCCAACTGCCTGTCCCTTCACATTCCACATTCTCCCTAGAACCATCTTAACATTCCACCTATGTCATTAAGCTAGGACTTTCAAAGAAACATAACAATACAACGCATGTCCCCATCAATAACATTAAAAAAAAATATATATATATATATATGTATATATATATATATATATTTTTTTTTATGTATATTTTAACTACATACATGGTATTAGGATTAATTATTATTGTCATCATCTCTCTTAAATTTCTCACATAAAACAGATGTAAGTTATCTAGTTATCGATTGCACATAGTCTCTTAACCAATTTGGTTGGTTCTTCTGCCTCTCAGTTTTCCTGAACATCTTTTCCTTGTCTGTGGCAACATCATTATCTTGATCCAAACAGTCATTAGTTTCCTAATCTCCTAGATGTAACGTTTTCCCACACTGAACCAATCTCCTGACATTCTATTTCTCATTTCCTTCCAATATGACTGTATTCCCAAAAACTTTCAATATTTTCTTGGCCTTGGAAAACTTTGACTCTCCTTTCCTCACCATGGTGCCCAATTCGACTTGCAAATATTCCCCCACCTTCATGTGATAAGGAGATTTGTTAGTCTTGTTATTATGTCTGTCACAATATTTCTGCTGTTTTTCTTTAATCGTTAATCTTCCTTGAAATTTTACTTAAATCACAACTAGTATATTGTCCCTTCTTCATCCACACAGGACAAGCCATTGTTGTTGGCCTCCTCCCTCGTAGTAATGCAAAAGGAAAGAACGTGGAGTACATCTTTAACTCCACAACATGTTTCTAAGTTCATCCTTCCACTTTAACCCCCTCTTAACAGCCATTTGCAAACACTCTCCAAATACCCTATTAAACCGCTCAACCAAACCATTCTTCGGAGGATCATATAGAGCTGTTTTATGACATATAATGTCAAGAGATTAAAAAGATTATTCAATTTTTTGTGAAACAAATTGAGGACCATTATCCGTAACTATTTTGTCAGGAATACCTTCCCTTGCAAATACATCTCTGCAAAAAATAATCACATCTTACGACTTTATGTCATCAACCATACGAACCTCAGGCCATTTGGAAAAAGAATCAACCATTACGATAGTAAATTTATTTCTCAAACCTGGAAAACTAAATGGACCGCAAATGTCTATACCACGTTTCTTCCAAGCACCCTCAGGACACTTAACTGGCATTATAAGCGACACTTTAACCACCCAAGACTTGTCACCATTCCTGCAATTTTCACAGTTCCATGCAAATCTATCTATGTCTTTGTCCATACCTGGCCACCAAAAATTAATTTGAGCTTTTCGCTTCATAGCTGACATTCCACCATGACCCTCATGTAGCAACAACATAAATTTTTCTCGGACAGACACAGGAAAAAACAACCTTTCAGCCCTATACACCATGTCATCCACAACTGATAATTCTGAACATACTAATTTGTATTTTCTTAAAAGCGAATCATTCGCCCATTGTTTCATCCACTTACTAGTTACATTGTTTAATTTTACACATTTCTTCATCCGGTTCTACAACTCTCTTCCATTCCTCCTTAGTAATGGCTCCTTCACATAACTAATCTACAGCAGCTACCATGCAATCCTCAGAACTCTGCTCTTGCAAGGAATCATCTTCTGACAAATCAAATGGTAGACGTGAGAGACAATCAGCCTAGACATTTTTTTTTTTAACCTGATACATTTTTCACAGTAAATGTAAACTCCTGTAACCTAAATAACCATTTGGCTATGTACAGTGTAGCTTTTCCTCCACCTTTCATCAAAATCACATTCACTAAAGGCTTATGATCCAGTCTCAATTCAAAATGTATGCCCCATTGATATGACCGAAAATGTGGTACCACCCACCAGCAGGCCAAAGCCTCCTTTTCAATGACCGAGTAACTTCCTTCAGCTCCTTTTAAAGTTCTAGATGCAAAAGCAATAATTCTTTCCTCTCCCTGAAGCAACTGCATAAGCACAGCACCCAAACCATACGCACTAGCATCAGTACAGAGAACAGACTTATGTTCCATGTTAAATGGCTTCAAAATGGGTGCATTAGAGATACCCTCCTTAATAGCTAAGAATGACCTCTCACAATCGTCAGACCATACATATGTTTTGCCTTTCGTGAGAAGTAATCTCATAGGTCCATTTAAAGTTGCAAAGTGCTTCACAAATTTGGCATAATATTCTGCCAGACCTAAGAATGATTTCAATTGTTCCTTGTCAATTGGACTAGGAGCAGATTCAATAGCTTGCAGCAATTTCAATTTAGGCTTAATGCCCTGAGCACCCACAACATGCCCTAGATATTCAACCTCAGGCCCAGAAAACCTACATTTTTCTATTCCTATCGTAAGTCCTGCTTTTTGCAATTTTTTCACTACCTGTGCCAATGTGCAATTATGTTCTTACTGATCTCTTCCAGACACTAAAATGTCATCCTGAAAAACAACCACCCAACTTATGCCCACCAAAATCTTCTGCATGGCACGCTGAAACACCGCACTGGCTGATGCCAAACCAAAAGACAAACTCAGATACCTAAAAGCTCCATGAGGTGTCACAAACAATGTTAAATGCCTACTATCATGATGCAGAACAATTTGGTAGTATGTCTTAGATAGATCTAGAGTGGTAAAACATTTGCCCTCTTGTAGTGTGCTTAACATAATGTTAATATTTGGTAAAGGATGACAGTCAATCCATATACATTCATTGAGATCTCGTAAATCATCACATATGTAAATTTTTCCATCTGATTTCCGTGCCAATACAATGGGACTTTACCATTTGATGACTCTATATGCTCTATGATTCCTTCACAACAAACTTTGTCTTATTCAACAGACAATGCATCCTTCATCGATAATGGCACATTCCTTACTTTATGAACCTTCGGGATGACAGTCTATATTTATATACATTCATTGAGATCTCGTAAATCATCACATATGCAAATGTTTCCATCCGATTTCCGTGCCAATACAAGGGCACTTTACCATTTGATGTCTATATAGGCTCTATGATTCCTTCACAACAAACTTTGTCTTATTCAACAGACAATGCATTCTTCATCGATAATGGCATGTTCCTCACTTTATGAACCCTTCGGGGCAGAAACCTGTTTAAGTACAATGCAATGGGAAAATCCCTTTAATTTGCCTAAATTCTCCTGAAAAACTTGTGGAAACGCTTTTTTCCATTTATCTGAAACTGAATCTTCCATAGCCATCACCTGTTCAGTTCTATTTGGATCTAATGTGATCCCTAACTTCTCCTGTTCTCTCCAACCCAGTAAAAACATACCTTTTCCCACAATGTACACATAAGCATATTACTTCTTTGCTCTTGAAACTCGAAACTGCATCAAAACACCCTAGAATAGGTAATTTCGTTCCACAATAATCCACCCAAAATTACAATTTTACATTTCGGTGGATTATATACATCATCAATATTTAAAACTTGATGTTGCATGAGCATGTTTGATGAGCATATTCCTTGATCCACAGGTTCATATGCAACTAATACCTCATCATCATCATTCGATGAATTTTCTTCAACCCTTTGGACCACAACTCTGGAATTTTCTTTCTTATACATTTTCTTTTAGGTTAGCCTTACACATTCTAGGAAAATGTCCTGTATGTGTGCAATGATAACATTTGGCCTTAACAGCTGGGCAATTTTCATCTGTGCTACATGCTTAAAACTCCCACACCTAAAACACTGTTTTGTTCCTAGTATTAAAACCTTCAATTGGTCTAACCTTCGACTTATTTTTAACCACAGTGACAGTATCTACTTTCTACACATTTCCTTCACAAAACTTCACCTGGGAAGAAGATATCTTATTTTCTGACTTTAAATTCGACATATACGAAGATACATCTTCCATTTTCTTAGCAATTGTTATTGCCTTTTCTAATGTGGGTTCATGTACACTCAACAATTATTCTTGTATTTTAGGATCACTTAACTTATTAATCAATTGGTCTCTAATAATTTTATCATGTAAATCTTAGAACTTACATGTGGCTGCTAGAACTCGTAAGCATCCTACACTGCTCTATGCTTTCATCAGGCAGTTGACTCCTTGAGACAAATGTATGTCATTACATTTTTATGTCACTACATTTTTTACTATGATGATTGCTAAAAGCACCTTATAGCTCTTTCATACACTTCTTCGTCATCACCTTAATCAGAAGTATCAGGAACAGGTAAGCTGTGCAAAATGTTCCTACCTTCTATACCTAAATTATGTTTTAATAGAGCTAGTTTTCTTTTTGAAGTAAAAATATCCACCCAATTGCCTCTAAATATAATCCAATCCTCCCATGGCATTACAGGTTGCCCTGGCTGTTGTAAAAACATAGGTGGTGCTAATACTGATTCCATTAAAAAAAAAAAAAAAAAAAAAAAGTATATAATTCATATAGTCAATTGTCAATTTGTTAAAATAATAAATTAATATAAAGTAGTCACCGTTGTCTTTTGATAAGAAAACGTTTCCTTTATGTCAAAGTACTCACACCCGTATATAAAAGAAATTCCTATATTATTGTTTCCATGCAATATGTTGATACTGGTGATGCACTTCAAAATACTAAGGTGTGCGCATCACTGAGACTTCCTTGAACACTTAAAGGCTGACGACAAGTTGTTTCCACTTCACTGAAGGTGTTGTGCAGACTAGACGAAATGTGCAATGTGTGTAGACACTCCGTATTCAAACGCACGCAAGCATCCAAGTGTTAAGCGTGCTTGTGTGCAAGCGTTCAGCTGCGTGCCCGTGACTGCGTGAGAGGAAAGCAAGCATTTGGCACCCAACGCATGTCGCTACCAAAAATATAAATACCGCCGTCTTGTAGTCTTTTCACCCACCACCAATTCCCTTCATATCCTCCCAACAGCACCAAAAGGGTCCGCTCCTAGCACAATACCCGAACTCCACAACAGGAAGACTGGAACTCAAATTGCAGCGTCAAACAAAGAGCAAATATGCACACCGTCCAATCTCAGTAAACAGGGTCCAGCAGTCCCCCGTCACCAATGAAGAAGTGGAGCGCACCAGAAACAGGTAAGGAAAAGTTCAATTGATCAAGCACCTGGACACCACAGTGCGATCCTCCAACTGCCCATCCCTTCACATTCCACATTCTCCCGAGAACCCTCTTAACATTCCACCTATGTTATTAAGCTTGGACTTGAAAAGAAACATAACACTACAACAACAATAAAACAACAAACAACTCAATACCTCCAGGCATGAAATTCACAATGTCCAATATATTGTCTGAAACAAATTCATTTGAGAGCGTTACAATTATAAACTATAACATCTAAATGTGCTTACCTTATGAGTTCCAATGATGTCTGGAAAACAACCCAAAAAACCCTTATACTCATGGTTAGTTTCCATGAGATAATGAAGATCTTTCCTCGGCTGTAAACGGAATTACAAAAATATTATGTGAATAAATCTGTACAGAGAATGTTATCAGCAGATGCAAGGCAAGTTTAAACCATGAAAAACATTTGCGCAATTAGTTCTCAGAAAGGTTCTCTATACAAGATCTGACCATTTTGACTCATGTTACCAAGTAGGCCCAAATGCAACTTCTGACAGCATGTCAGCACCACTCCATTTTATCAAACTTTGGACCATAAAAGAATAAACAGAGTAACGTTTGCCAAGGGGCAAGTACTGAGGAGAGTAGGACTGCCCCATATCTGAAAACAGATAAAAATCCTCCTTAGTTAGAGCATCCCCAAAAAGCAAGACAACAAATTACTTACCCTCAGTAATTTCCTTTCTGATGGATATCACTGTTCTCACAGATTCCTTTTGCAAATCCCTTTGCAGGCATCAAACTGGATCTGGACATGTTCCTAGAATAAAACGTTACAGGCACCAGGTGGTGCTGACTGATGTCACTGAAGGTGTTGCGTGCTGTCGGACGAGACATCGAATATAGCTATAAAGAGTAATCGTACTCAAAGCCAGTTCCTTTTTAAGTCTCGGCTAGGCAGCGCATGCGTTGTCTCATAGGGACATGTTGTATATAGTTTGTGAGCTTCAGCCCACCCATGAGCTTCCCATTCAGTCTCCATCGTCGCTCTCCTATTATTTCCCTCCATTTGTCTATTGCATCCATGTGTCATGCTTCTTCTTGTGTTTATCCCTCCCCCACAGCAGGGACCAAGTACTAATATCTATCCTCAGCTGACATTTTAGGATGTGCTTTAGAAACTACCTTTTTGTTTGTTTTGAGCACTTAACTGGAGAGCTTTGAGTTTTCAGTTGCTCCTAGCTCCGACAGTCCTGTAAATCTTGTTCTTACCTGGTCACATTTGCTGTCCCTCAGACTCTGTAAATAGTGAAATTCCTGCTGTGTCTGCGTGCAGCGGGCCGCCTCTGTATTTCCTGCTTGACTACTTTAAGCTGACTGTAAGAACACATGCTCAGCCTTATCTTTGTCTGTCATCCTGGCTTTGTAATGCGAGCCAGGAGTAGATCAGCGCAAGGAGAGGGCCAAGTCTAATGATGTAATCATCATCTGTGCTCTTCACATACCGTTCCCTATCTCTCTCTCTGTGGAGACAGCATTGTGTGTCTGCTTCATAGCCTACCAGCTCCTTTCTGCTCCACCGACAATCCTGGAAGCCCTCAGCATTCCCACATACCAGTTTGTGAATTTAGGCAACGGAGCACAACTGTTCTTGCTTGTTTAGATCAAACCACCCTCATTTGAAAAACTCTCTCCTAAACAAAAGTACCACTCTATGGTTGGCAGCACGCTCAGTGAATGGCCTTGAGTTGCCTACTGGGTGTCTGCAAGTTCCAGTTATGTGAACCCTTAACAATCAATCTGGTCCAGTCCTTTTTTCCAAGAAGAGCTTTACCTCTTCATATCTGTGAATACAAAAAGACTTGGTCTGCTCCCCCTCCCATCCTCTTCCCTTGGCCACCTGCTTGCTTTGTGTGCAGGAGTGGGAAGGAAGGAGGCAGTGCTGGGGAGAGAAAAAGCAAGAGTGCATTTCTTGAAGGCTTGGTCGCAAAATATGGCTATTTATAAATAAGCTGCATCGATGGCCAAATATCATCATGGACACGAGTACTTTGTGAGGCAACTGTTGGGATGAGGTGCATTTATTTCTATTTCCAAAGCTGTACCTCCTTATTCAATACCCCTTTGTGAGATGCAAACATGTTTGTAATCATATTTTTGGTTGATTACAAATCTATGCATACTTGATTTAATTTTCCAAATCTGTGCATTGATTTAACTAGACTTGAACCGGAAAAAATGCAGGTAACAACATTGCAGTATGCGCCATAGGAATATTTTCAGCACTCCACACGAGTGCTTGTGTTTTTACAAGTTCCGACTTCTCCAACCTGGGCTTCATTTTGAACGAAGCAGTTATTTGCAATCTGAGCACAAAAGCTGCATTAAAAATGGTGTAACAATTTAACACTCTGCTTGTGATTAGTTTAAAAAGACTTTGCACAAAGATAGTTTTCAATGTTTTTTTCGGCTTGAAAGGTCAAAGCATAATTTTATACGTGCACAAAGTGGTATCATGGCGCTTGGTGATCTCAATTTGAGCTTTCTTTTAGAGTGTCAGGGTCCCTCTAGTTCATTATTATGACCAAGTAGCCTTCTCAAAGAATCACATTTAGCTGCGATGTGTATTAAAAGTCACAAAGCGCCACCAAGTGCATAATATTGAAAGTGCGGGTAAAAGCTTAAGTTATTTCCAGTGTGTAGTCAGGTAGGATCTCCTAGGATATCTCTATCTAAAGTAATATGGTTTAGGATTTAGATGAAGAGCCGTTAAGCGCTTTGCACACGGGTAAAACTCTATTTATAAGAAACCACAGAGGAACACATCCAACAGGGCCAGTTTTCTTTTCGTCATTGCGACCCCATTTAATGAGAGTGCTGCTTTTTAAACAATAGACAATAATATTTACACAGGAACGCACTAATAAGAAGCCCTGCTCTATAATGGTTCCTATGGCCACCCTCTTTGTGCAAGGCCACAAGCTAGTTTTTACAAGTCATCCGTAACCATCAATGAAAATATATTGTGCACTATTGTAATGTGTGTTTTAATGAGCACCCGTAGCAACTAAAAACAATTATAGACCCTGTACTATTTTCACACTATTGTTCAAATAATGTACTTCCTTTGGTACGCTTCTTCTCAGTCTAGTAAAAGTGCAAAATATTAGTAAATTTTAGCAAATTTATTAAAAAGAAACGCTTAAAAGCCTATATGTGCTGCCCAACAGGTACTAAGGCGGTTTAATGAAAGCACAGGTGTCGTAAATAAAAAATAGATAACTTACAAAGCAATTAAAATCACTGAATATTACATTACGTATCATTTTTTTGATGCAGTTGGGTATTCAATCTGCGCAGAACTTCCAAAATCCCAATGGCCACTTTGTGTCACATTTTTCAACTCCCTTTCTGTTGTTGCCATTTTTTATACGGAAATCCAAACCTCGCCCTTGCATGAACAAACAGACCCAAAGGATAAAAATACTCTTCAGTGAATGTTTTTTTACAGCTTGCTTAACTCCTTCATCTCGTGTTCTTGCCTTAGTTTCTCTGCAGCTACAGTGTAGTGAATTAGAATGTCATGTTGTTACTCTATGTAACTTTTTGGGTTTTGGCTAGACTGCGCATTTTTCAAGCACTTTCAGCCATGCTGCTATACAACATGGATAAAAAACACTGACAACGCCAATAACTCTCGAATTGCCGAGACCAACTGGCTATGCCAATGCTTCTTTAAGTGCCTTTCAGACATAGGATTTGGAGATCTCATGATTTTCTCAGTTCTTTTTTCCTCAAAGGAGAGTTATTTTTCTGAGAAATCTCTCCGGGCTCCATGTCCTCACCAAACATTTCGTGCTTTAAGCCCTGTAACAGGTACTGTAAACAGAAATCAGTAATACATTCTCATAAATACATAATTTAGTGTCTGGGGCAGTAAATACGCGCACTGAACCTGGAGATTGCCTGGCCTACAAGAAAATCACGGATTCCAGCATGCTTGCCAGATCTGTAGCCCATGAATGAGCACACTGCTGAAAAGATATCTTCCATGGATGCAACACCTTTGACCCTGGACAAAAGCCTGGAGAAGCAGGTGTTCACAAAGAGGCTCTCACCCTTAGAGTCCCCCAGCAATGCTCAAAGAAGGAGGTACAGAATACAGTGTTTTTTTCAACAACATGTTGACGGAATGGATTTGATTCCAGTTAGAGAGGTAGTCCTTGGAGGAAATGTTGTAGTACACAAATAAGCAAATCCTGGCTAATGCCTGCTAAATCCCAAAACGCTGAGACACTCGATGGGATGATTCAGTGATTTCTTGTGCAGGGAGTGTTCTCTCTCAATATTGTGGCTCCGTGGCTTTGCAGTCTTAAAACCAGGATGGAAGGTAAAGATAAACACATCGGCTCAATTACTGTTGAGTCTGGTGCACCCTTGGAGTGGAAACACATTTTGTATGATGTGTCTAGTATATCTGAGGCATCTGTTAAAAGTAAATAGATGTGGCTCCTCTTTGACAACGGTCACTCTGTTGCAACTGGGAGGCAAGGACTGCAACACATTAAGTAAAAGTTAATAGGTCTGGATGCTGCACCCTGACATCCAGTGAAGCCTAGGGCCCAGCATAATGAGCACCAGCACAGATTCTAGCAGGCTGAGGCTAGGAAGGCTTTTACAGGCCTCACAGCGAAAGGCATGGAAAAATCACATGGTGAGTACTGAACACAATACTCCTGATTTATTGTTTAATTGCAGCTCGACATCGCACAAAGTATATTTTTCTTGTTCTAGTTGTGGTAGTATAGAGGATCTGTAGTAAGGAAAAGTGAATTTGTATTCTCCTCCTTCTCCTTCCCCTTTGTTATGGAAGTGGGGGGCAGGCCAAGGTGCTTTTCATGTGGTCCAGTGTGGCAGAGTTTTTGTTTGAGATGGTTAGAATTGTCATGAGGACAACAGTCTTTCCTTTGCATTGATGTATTATCTATTTGCTTGCTACGAGTTGGTTAGGTCAATAAAAAAAGGACTAACACATTACAGATGAGATTTGGTTGCCCTGTTAGAAATCTATTCTTCAGGAAGAGTTGAAAGGATGGGGTTTGCTTTTATCATCAGGATTTTCAGGGTTTTTGTTTGCTGTAATGAAAAGAGAGGAATTCCCAGGTGCCCAAAAGTCCCTGGGAGAAAATATGGTTGGGAACTCTACATTCAGAGGTCATTAGGCAGGACGGCGTTGACTTCTGTTTATTAAATATGTTCAGACTATTGATATAAAACACTAGTTTTTATATTCCCTCTGGTTTGGATACCAAACTAGATGCTTTTCCTACAGTCCAATAAAAGCCAACAAACTAGCAACTTAGGTGCTGTGTTAGGAAGCAGAGTAAGTAATTTGTCCCTAGGAGTCAAATACCTCAATCATGTGCCCCGGTTGTAACAGACAGCCTCTTTAATTTTGGCTAGAGTGGTGCCCCAGTTGTAATAGATAGCCTTTTTAATTTTGGCTAGAGTGGTGCCCCAGTTGTAATAGATAGCCTTTTTAATTTTGGCTAGAGTGGTGACCTATGAGTTTTGAATATTGAGGCGGAGGAATTCCACCCTGCATTCAAAAGCTGTTTTTGAAGGGGCTGGTACTGCTACTGTACTCTTGCAAAGGACGAAATGGGTACATGGCTGACGTCCAATGAGTTATTCAAATGACCTAAGTCCAGTGGAAAACTGTGGGCTACTTCAAACAGAGATCACAATTACAGATAATATCTTGTAGTTCTTATCCTCTGGGTCAGTGTTTTTTTTATTTTTTTTTAACATAAGCTTATTTGATTGAACCGTTGTACTAATAAATCTTTGTGAAATTGCTACATGATGATTTTGAGATATAAAAGTGGCATGTATTTACTTCATAAGGCTGGGCATACAATGTGTTTCATGGTTTAAGACTACTGCCCCTGATAATCCCACCTTGGAAAATGAAAGGATACGAAGGGTGTCACACATTGAGCTGCAAAAATACCTTTGGGTATTTGGGACAGTATTTGGGAGGATTCCGCTATATGTACAATTTATTTATGTCCACAAAATGAGCATTGAAGAGACCTAATCATGTATATCTCTGTAAGTGAAAAAGGCATATGAATTAGGAGTGTAGCTTGTTTTACTTGTCATTCTTTTAGGACATAGCCCTTGCTAAAAGGATGAACAATACACTGTTGACAAAACCTGGTTATTTAAACATAAATCCCTAGCCAATTGAAATTATATAGCAGATTTCATTACAAGACCGGAGGCTATCATTATGCATTTTAAACCTTTAAAGCCACTCCACAGTTTAAAGAAAAACATTACATCACAAAGTAACATTCCAGAATAGAACCTTAAACTCCATAGTCTCTGAACTTTAGCCACATCCTCTTAATTGCTGCTCCAGTTCAGATAAGTAGCACTTGTTTCATAGCTTTTGAAAATTATTCTATTGGTTTGCTATTTTTATTATATTCTAGAATTGTTTTCCATTTTAAAGTTATGCTCTGTGTATTGTATTGGTATTTTTTAAATACATTTTTGACACCAATTATTGTATTTTTCAGAGTTTCGTTTTTAAGGATTCAGCTTTTGAAATCTTACGTTAGCGTCTGACAAGCAGACATTATCTTACTTGGAGCGCTGTTGATCTCCGGGGGTTATTTGTTCTTTGTCCAATGGCTGCAGCTTTGATCAGGCTGATTTGACAGTTGGTGCTGCGAGCACCTCTGTTTTGAGACGCTCATAGCTTAGTGTTTGGTTCTACATTTTCTGTGGTGCTGACATCACAGCGCGCAATCAGCTCTGAGAAGCGTTGCTGGTGCACTCAGTTCAGGCTTGTGATGGAGTCTGAATAGCTCCGTAGTACGTGTGAAACTTGCAGGATGGTCAGAGGAATGCAATGGGTGATTGCATTCTGTAACCTCTTGTAAGAAGGGGCGGCCATTTTAAATTAGTTTATTTTCCATGTTATTAAACGCGCCTAAGTTAGTGTTTTTTTCACATGTTCTCAGCTGACAGTTGTCTGTTACAAAGGTCGGTTGGGTAGAGGAGACCTGTAATCCAGTCAGGTTTATTGGGATTTGACCAGCTAATTTGTTCATATTTACATTTTATATAAATCTTTTATTTAATCAACATTTATATATTTAGAAAATGTCAAAATCAGAGACTTCTGTGGTCACTCCATAAGTGAAGAAATAATTAGGAGATTAATAGAAAGTGAAAAGAAAGGTTGTATTGAGTATTCACTGAAAGATGTTTTGAACAGAAAAGGGAAATCAGATTCTGATAATGTGAATTGGTCGATATCAGATAGTGAGGCAGATAAGAATATTACTCAGAAAAAGAGAAAAATGGAAGATCTGAATAAAAAGTCTGTTGGCAAAAAAGAGATGGTTGATCTTAGCACCAAGGAAAGGAAAGGTGTCCTAAGCCACACAGGTGAGAAAAAGGTCCTTAGCGGCTTGAGTAAGAAAGGCGTCCAAAGCGACAGAAGAACTGAAAAGCCAAGGGTTGGACACTATTGAAGAGACATTTGAAAAGAGGGGCATTCAAATTTTGATTTTGATGAATATATTTTAGATTTAGGAAATGATGATGAATTTCAGGATGATTTCTTAAAAGGAGAAGATCTTCCAACTACTTCTAAAGATACTATAAAATATCCTTTGGAGTAGGAAATGTTCTGTCCCCACAATATTAATCACCCCAGAAGCACTGACTGGTGGCCTTTGGACCATGCAGTGCAATTTAAAAGAAACCGATACGTAATACATTAGACAAAGAAGTGAGAAATATTTTAAAAGCAGAATGCTCCAGACCAGTAATGGATAAGAAGGTCTGTCTAACTCCTAATTTGGATTCGGAGCATATTACTTTTATATTTAAAATAGGAAGAGATCCTTGAAAGGGCCTGGAACGATCACTTAAACAGTGCCAGGATAAACTCTTAGATGTCATTGGCATCAATGGCTCGTATTCTGGTTATGGCTGAGGAAGCTTATATTAATGAATCTCCAATAGATTTGGCATTGCTGAGAGGATGGAGTCAAAGAGCGATTGTTTTTTGGGGGAATAGAAATGGGAGCTTGAATGCTGAAAGAAGACGAGCTATCTTGCTCAAAGTAAATCCTAAATTAGGGGACCTTGTGGTCAAGGAAAGTTCTGAGAATCCGAAAGAGTTGTTATTTGGGGACAGTATGATTAAGAATCTGAGTAAATAGTCTAAACTTTCACCGCTTTAGATAAAGCACAAGTTAATATGAGACGCATGTTCAACAATAGTGTTTTTGGAAGGGCTGGTAGAAGAGGACTTTCTGCTGGCCGAAGATTTCAAAGGTTCCATTATGCACAAGGGGGAAGAGGTTATTCTGAAGGTGCAACATCCTCCTTCTACCCTCAATGATGAAGGGGATCTAGAGTCCGAGGTCAAGGACCCACTGTTGAGTACAGTAAATACTTCTAGGAGGATGCTTAAAATATTTTATGAAAGCATGAGAATCAATTATGAAGGACGCTTGAGTTCTGAATACTGTTCAAAGTTACAAAATAGGGTTTACAAAGGTACCTTGCCAGTACAGAGAAGACAATTGATCTTCTTGCAAAAGAGATAGCAAGTATGTTGGAAAAGAATGCTATTGTAATAAGAGTGAGTGTAGTAGACAAAGTCTTCATAAGTACATTGTTCTTAGTGGAAAAGAAAGACAAAGGGTGGAGACCTGTAATAAATCTGAGCGATCTCAACAAGTTTTTAATCTACAGACATTTCAAGATGGAGGGAATTCATCTTTTAAAGGACATGCTATTACAGAATGACTGGTTAGTGAAATTAAACCTAAAGGATGCTTATTCCAATGTCACATCACAGTCAACCTACCACTAATTTATTTGGCAGGGGCAAATTTATCAATTTTGTTGCCTTCCCTTTGGTCTATCCTCAGCACCCTGGTGTTTCAGAAATGTGATGAGAGTGGTGGTATCCTTTCTAAGAGAGATAAGGGTATGAATGATCATCTATTTGGACAACATTCATTTGATTTCTTTATCTCTTTTGATTTATCTGCAAGAGATAAAGAATCTCTTGAAGAGTTTTGATTTTCTGATAAATGTGAAAAGTCAGTTTTGATACCTTCTCAGAAGCTGGAATTCTTGCGGTTTACGACAGATACAGTAAATGCTGTGTTGAATTTACCAGAGAAAAGGGTAAAACAAATAAAGGAAATCCATTAATAATTATGAAGCGACTGTTTGACGTCGAGAGAATTAGCAAGTTGATAGGTTTACTATCCTCGTCAATTCAGGCAGTGCTTCCAGGACCTTTATATTATCGTGCATTGCAGAGAGTGAAGGCAGAAGCACTGTGTTCTGGTGTTTGGTATGGAGACAACATAACTTTGGATTTAGAAGCAAAGTTGGAACTGACTTGGTGGTTGCAGAATTTGGAGTCCTGGAATGACCATGCAATTTTTGGATGTATCCCAGATTGTTTTGAAGACGGATGCCAGTCTGTCTGGTTGGGGTGCACGTTTGAGTGCTCATGAGATGGGTGGCTTATGGTCAGACCAAGAGAGGAATTCTCATATCAATTGTTTAAAATTGACAGCAAGTCTTTATGCGCTCAGGAGTTTCTCTTATCATTACATTATGAGAATCGCCATTCTTTTGTGCCTTCTGGCTTCCATGTTGTCTCCCAAGTATGTGTAAAAGGCAAACTATAATATTTGTGTTTGATACGTTTGGAGGCCCAATGCACCTGGTGATCTAATATAGGAGGTCCTGGTCCAAGCAGTAGAGGTTCTTTCAATGTCCCAAGTTGAGCCCCTAGACAAACTAACTGGAGAATATGGTCATTCTGTAACTGACTGGTGGTTATGGTCATTCTTTTGAGTGGACCTGAAACTGCCTACTTTGACTACTAGGTTCCAATCTACACAGCCCCCATTTTCTAGTTTAATGATGCTTCCTTTCAGTTTTGGACAACTGCCTGCTCTCAGGGATAATGCCTGCTGATGACAAAGGCACTTCTTTGTTGGGAAACTCAAGTATGTCACTACTTAAGAAAAGGGAGGTGAAGGCTCCTGCTTTAACTGTAATCTTGGAAGCACCTACCTAAGGCTACATATCTTGGGGAGAGCATTTACTGGTGCCCACATGTATGTATGTCACTCATACCCCATCAGCTCTGTTCCTTTTTCCCATGAGACATACGCTCTGGCTTTCTCACTATGATTTGTAGACATCCACTGTCCATCAAGGCCCTGGTTGGTTGTTCATTGATGAAGACTTCACAGATATACATATGTTTACTTTAAGCATTCACTCTCACCATCCCAATGTCCTTGAGTTCTTCCTTAGGTATCTGTGGATAGAGTCAAGCTAGAAGGCCCTCATCTCATTACGGACAATCAAAATACTGGTTCCAGATGGGATCATTCTATAGCCCATCACCTGTATCCTTTCGTATTTTAAAGGTTCCCCCCCTCCCCCCAAAGGTATTAAAACTTTCTTTGGCAGATTTACTCAGGACTGGATTTGCCTGTAGTTTTCACTTTGTATGGGCTTAATGGATTGAAAACTTGCAGTCCTCTTATGTTCATTCACAGTAACGATTTCCCTTGAGAATGTAAGATTTGTTGGAAAGACTTGATGGGGCTGCTGCTCTCCGTAAGGTAACTTTATATTAGGGCTTCCTTACATAGTGTGATTCGCCCCAATCCCATTTTGGACACCAAAACTGTAGACCTCCAAGATGTACTGTACCCGGTAACAGATGTCAGTTGGTAAGAATAGTATTTATCAGAGTCAAGTGGTTGTACTTCTTAATTGACTACCCACAATTATAAGACACATTTTTAATTCTTCATCTTTCTAGCTTCCTTGTTTTCCCCCTTTTTGTTCTTTTCTAGTTAATTGCAGTTGTTGGCTTCCACATGCCATCTGAATGTCTTCTTGCTCATTTGACAGCTCAATGACTGACACCTTCTTGTGCAAAAAAATCTTCTTTTTGATATTGACAAATGAGCATATTGCACTATAAACTAAGAATTGCGGTTTCCAACAAAAGAGCATTACATAGATGCTACGTTTTTATAAAAGCCTGTTTTTTAGTAACCCTAAGACAATTAGAAGAAGGTGAATCGTCCAGAGTAATTCTAAACTAGGGAAATTGTTACAATGTACTACAAACCACTGAAAGGATTGTCTGTGGTCGAAAAAGCTGTACTCTACTGCTTTACTGAGGGACTCATCCTCCGTGAATGTTGTAGTTGCTTGGTGCAGAATTATACCAGAACAGAAACACCATAGTCCCTATTCTCTGTCAAGCTGATGCACAGTGGTCACTCAAGCATGGGAGGTTAAATAGGTGATTTGCCTGGTGGAAGGGGAAACCTAAAACACTACAATGGTCACTAGTGTTAATACAGTGAGTTAAGTGCACATCCACTCATATTGCCATCAGATTCACAGGAGGATTATAAACCACCTCCAACAATTCAGAAAGCAAAGAAGGCATCCCCTCACATAAGAAGAACTTCTCTGATGAAACACAAGTGGGAGAAACTCCAGCTGGTCTAAGATGGGTACTAAAAAGCCTGCGCAAGAGCTTCTTAAAGAAGTCAAACTTGTGAGAAGAATGGAAAGAAGTCTTAAAACCCAATCCAATAATCTCCTACAGAAATAAGTCAAGGCAAGAAGGACCACAAGAATAGGGAGAGAGGAGCATTGCACTGTTTCAGCACAGGAACACGCACTTCTTTTTAGGATTATAGTGACGCCCAAATGTACGAAACAGATATCGAAACAGCAAAAATGGAGATACAATTTAACGAGCTGGCAGCAGGTGCGGCTTCTAAGAAGCCTGGTCAGAGATGAAGCAAGCAGTCCCTCAGTCATGGAACCTTCATTTGGCTCCGCAAAGAGAGGAACAACCATCAACATGGATCATGTACATGTAAGGAGTGCAACAGTCTAAGAAGAACAGTTAAAGTGTTACATCTTCCACAAGCAGAGGTCTGCTTGCTGACAGTTACTAAAGTTTCTTGACAGAAGAAGTGTAGCACTGAGATTGTACATCAGCCACAGTTATTGTCTTAATTTATGTGAGTTAAATCAAAAAGCCATTGAGAGAAGATACCACAGGGGAGCTTCAATGTCTCAACCACCAGCAGGAAAAATGTGCAAGTACCTTAGATGGGGCAGTGCGAATCTGGTCAAGGCATTGCCATCAGAAGGATCTAAGCATGACAGTGCATAAATCATAAAACTCAAGGTGGTCCTCATTAGAGAGCACTGTTGTTGTCAGCCAGATATGTTTCTGGCATTAAAAACACAAATGGTACCCTTCCTGTAAGCAGCACCTGAACGGCTCATGACAGCATTAATGAGAAATAGGACAACAATCATAAAACTATTCACATCCTCAAAAAATGGAGTAATGAACATTCTTTAGTAGAACAGGAGCATAATCAGAAATGCTGGTTCAGTAATAGACAAAGGGAGCATCTAGAAAAGATTCTGAGTTGGCTTGCTAGGGTTACCAGGAAGAACTCTGAAAGAAACTCCAGGCCACTTATTTAAAATAAATCACAGTGAGACCTGCAACGAGGCAACCATCCTAAATAAGCCTCCAGTCCACTTCCAATGTTCAAACATAAAATCATCATCTGCTGTAATTTAATCACCTCATAACCCAATTAATTAGATGTTTAATACCCTTATGTTGACACCATCATCTTGTTATAGCCTTTACCTCATCAACTGTCTGTAACTTTAAGTATAATTATAACTATCACCCTTATACAGACTCTAACACAACCTTTTACTCTAACCTTGACGTTAACCCTAGTGGATACAATGCAAATAAACACCATTTAATGGCAAACAATGTCAGCATGAGTGTTAAGGTAAATACAATGCAGTAATGGGATAACAAGATAAAGATAATTGTAGGGAATAAAAAAAGGACTTTGGAAAAAAATTGTTGAGGTGGCATGGAACTTCGAACTCAGCACTCTGTGCTGGAAAAGAGGACCTTCCCAAATTCTAGGGCCTCTTTAGTTGCTGACATTTCCTTACATAAAGAAGAAACATTCCAAATAGACACTTGCCCAAGAGGAGACAAGGCCAGTTGCAGATAATCAAGTGTTTGAGAATAAAGCAGATGAGGCCAAAAGCGAAATATGGGCTCAAACTGTCTTGAGAAATACAGTCTCATACAACTTACCCAGCACAAAAATAAAATGAGTTACAAGAGCTTCAAAACTGACAAGACACATGACAGGTGAGCAAATAGGAAGTTTGTAAGAAAACTCTTTTGGGGCAGGCAAGTCTGCTTTTACCCCACAAAGGCAGGCTAGGAGCCATCATAAGTGCTACACAAACCTTTGCAGGGAAAGAGGACTCTTTAGGCAAGCCAGGCACAGATACGCTTTAAAACCTTTAGATAAGATAAAAAAAGTTCGCAAAATGTTTACCTGTAGAGTAGCACGGACAAACTGTTAACAGTAGGGAGGGAAAGAGGCCAGATGTATCATTACAATGGCTGTAATTTGCAACCAGTATTTTTGCAACCAGTAGTGAATTTTGCAAACCGACCTTTGTACTAATAAACTGGTTTAGAAAATTCCTAATTTGAATGGCTACAATATGACCTATATAGCGAATATTATTAGGTAGGTCACAAATTGGTAGGCCAGACATAGGGAAACACCTCTGGAAAAGTTCCAAAAGCAGTGCACTTGGGTAGGTCAAAATTCACTCATTACAAGGGGACCATAAATAGCCCTTTGGGAATAAGGTCCCAAGTTCTAGGGCAACAATAAGTGTGATGATGAAATGGGCTCACCACAGAGAAAGAACAACACAACTGGTGGAACAACAGGTTCAAAATCACAGAAAGCAGAGATTACATGGGCATTCGTGCTTGGAGACAGTTTAAGAGGTAGCCTGTTTCTGAGATTCAAAAAGACTCCAAGAATCATGCACCCAGAAGCCTAGCAGAACCTTCAGGCTTGAAGAGAAGGCTCACAAATGGTAAAGGGCAAGATCAGCACCATAATAGCCAAGGGTAAACACAAAAGCCTTTGGATACCTTGTAGTTCATGGAAGTGCAATCAGCAGTCAATGAAGAGGAAAACTCTCAGGGGCATGTAAGGCACTGGGATTCCATATATAGATAGTTCCATTAAATGGGTCCCCAAAGCCTATCAAGTAGTCCACAGCAAAGCACTGACACAAAGATGGGTCTTCAGACGCATATGGCTAGGCACAGGGAACGTTTACAGAATCTCACTTACAGTTGTATAGCATAAGTCAGTGTCCCCTCCCTACGCGTCCCATCCTGAAGAGGGTAATACATGTAATAAAAGAAAAGTAGTCCATTCAAGCTGTCCTTAGAAGACTCTGCATTACCTACTCTAGACACTGTTTGTACTACAAGTCTTAGAGGCAAAAGAGCACAGTGGGAGGCCAGATGTGGCCAAGATGGTTACAATGAGCAAGGGTAAGGCCCTAAGTCTACTGTAAGACCCAAAGAGCTCACCATCAAGGACGTCGAAAAGAGTGAAAAGGAACCCCAGACTGAGAACGCTTAATTAGGCTTCACCAGAGACCTGTGTGGGGGAAGTCAAAACCCAGAACAGGCTAACCACCTCCACAGAACTATTCCAAGCATTACTGCTAGGCATCCTTAAAAAAGTGAAGCTTATGATACTCATATAGGAAACAAACTGAACCCCGAGATAAAGGACTTCCAGTCGAGCTACCTCAGAAATCCAAAAGCGAATGGCGTCTCAAAAGGAGCTCAATGGCGGCACCTTATGTCACATGAAGACAGAATCACATAATCCACAAACGGATCAGACCCAACTTCAAGGGTAGGTCAGACTATTGCTTCAATCAACAGTGACCTATTGAAAGAGCAGGAAAGGGTTAGAGAACCATGTTTGAGTTGGATACCCTTGCCAACATCAGCAACTGACTGAGTAACTTATGGCAAATTGAGGCCGGAAGCTCCAGACAGAACCTTAAACTGGTGTGAAGAAAGGTCCCAGAGTGGGGAAAATGAGAGGCACCTGTAACAAACTATGCACAAGATGCTTTACACCTCAGAGTGAAGTATGGGGGAGATCAAGTTAGACCCTGAATGCCTCTTTTTTCAGGGGCTTGTGTAGATCCTCAGGGTGCAAGTAAGGAGGCACAGTCAAGTTTGAGGTCAGACCAGGAAGAACCCAGGCTAGCCGAGATACAGGATCTTTAAGGATGCCTTTAGAAGCAGCCTGGAGAATAGGTTCAAAGGGCAACCCAAAAAAGCTGGGTAGTAGTCCTCACAGGCCACCTTGAAGTGTGTTTCTACTAAGTGTGCCTCAGGCAAAGTTAGGTATCATGCCTCACAACGCACCATGGTGTGCCAACTCCAATTTTACCTCGAATGAAGCCTGGTCTAAAGCCCAAATGAAAGAACGACCAAAACCTTGAGCCCCCACTGGTATCCTCAGATTCAGCTAATTACAAAGGTCTGAAAGATGGCTGGCTCGAAATTCACTGCTAGGCCACACCAGGCACGTCAGATTACAAGACGCAATAGAAAATGCTATTGAACCTTGAGAAGCTATGGTATTAGATATCTCAGATGATGCCTCAGTTAAGGGTCAAAAAGCTCTTGGGAGACAGAGCAGAAGGGGACAGAGGTAGACTTTGCTGTAGTAGGCTTGGATAGGAAACCAGACATGAAATGTGAGCTGAAAAAGGAGAAAACTGTTGCAACATATGTTTTACCCAGAGGAAAACAATCCCCCCCACAAAAATGTCAAGAGCATGTCCAGAGGAAACAGTACCCAATAAGGAACAAAAGTTCCATAAAGAACTAAAAGATGCCAGAGAAAGACAGAGCAAAAATAACTTTAAGTGCAAGTATGCAGAGAGGAAATGATTTAAAGCCAAAAGGAACACAAATGCAGTAGACCTCTGTGCAGCTCAGCTCATTATTTGCTGGAATTCAATATTCTCCATGATTTTTAAAGGGAGGCAAATGCAACAAACATATTTCTTCCAAGTTCACCTCTTTTCCTATCACTCCCCAGCATCCCACTTACTGAGAGGGGAACTGTCCCTATCTCCATACCCAAGCTGAACTGAGAATGTTTTACATTATCACTAAGCTTCCAATATCAGTCATCATTATCTGCATCTCCTTAGGTTTCTCAGTCAGGTAATGGCTTAATCTCTACTTATTTCTTATTCTTAAATATTTAGCACCTGCAGGCAGTGCAGGCACTGGAGTTCCCAATAGTATTTCATAATATAATTAATTAATAGGAGCTGCTACTTTTGAAAAGGATTCTCCTTTTCATTTGCCGAGTAGGACAGCTTTTCCATTGTCAGCACCCACCATAATCTTTGAAGCAACATGCCACCTATAGGTATCAAATGTGTGCTCCAGTGTGTTAGTAGAGTATGCTTCACTGCCAGGACTCAGTGGGTTGCAATCCTGCATTTCCTTGTGTGTAGTGAGTAAACTGATTCTGCTAAGGTGCTTTGTAGGCTTACTGCAGGCCATCTCCCTACTGCAGACCATTTGATGTCAATACCGCTCCCCGGAAAAGTTGAATCCTGGGGCAAAATCACAAAGTACATGTTCAAAGTACTACCTTCTGCACAACCCCTCTCACCCCCCCCCCCCTAAAGTTGCTCTCCAATCTGGTTAGGCCTATGTGATGTAATTTATCTGTGTAGTAGAACCATCAATACAGACTTTTAAGCAATGTTGCCTTAGATCGCGCAAATGTTGCAGAATTGTTTGGTCTCATCATATCATTTTGACACTGACTAGCTATAGTCCTATTTCGTTTTCTTAAGACCTTTTGGATGGTAGCCTCTTCTCCTGATCCAGCAGAGAGAAAAGCGGTATATGTTGGATATTAAGTATTTTGAAATGTCCCCCTCCTGGAGAAATCTCTCAAAGGGTGTAGCCTGTCTGTTCGCTCTGCCTGTCCTTTTTTTAACCCAGGCATAAAATGAATTTTACGTCAAAACCTGCTGGCTCACAAATTCCAGGTTTCAGGTAGAAGGGAGAGGTGGCCATACCAATGCAAGAAGGTCTACAATCAAACTGAAAAGTAACTATCCAGACATTGGCCAACTGACCCAAAAGTTTCTCTCAGTAAATCATGCTATAGATTATTCTGCATGTTCCAGACAATCTCTAAATCTAAAGAAGTCATATGTGAAACTCAAACATCGATACCTGAAACATTAATATTCAAATATCAAAAGGTAATCTTTCAAGAAGGCGGCAAGCAGAGGAAAAATTTAACAAAATCAAAACTAGAAAAATATCAAAGGACGTAGAAAAGTAAAAAGAAAATCTGAATTCCACATTAAAATAAGAAATGGTTAAATGAAGTCTTTTATAAGATGTTTGTTGATAAAAGTAACTAATTATTGAATTGTTCTGTTAGAATGCCTTCATAAGAATTAAAACATTTGATTATTAACGTGCGCTAGAAGATTTTGTAGGCATTAACTAAACATTGCATTTAAATGTGACTTTGCATTTGAAGCCTGCATAGCGACATGTATTTAGTTGAACTGTTGACAAAGATTTTTTTTTATTTCCTTCTCTCCTTCTTCCTTTCTTCTTTGTTAAGTTTTTCACCTGTGTCATGGTCATAAGTATACATTTCATGATGCAAATTCCCTAGAGTAACAAGAAAATGAATAGAGAGAGTGTTAAAGCTTAGCTTCCTAACTATTTGACCTATGAAAAGAATTACTGCAATGTTAAAGTAATCTTAAAACTGCTTCTTTATGAGTAGGCACTGCTAGAAAATCGTATGGAAACAGGAGTGAGATCCTTTCAAAATGTATTGTAGTTACCTTGACTTGTGGTTGCCTTATAAAACTACAGATGGTGGGAAGAAATTAGGATGTTTCATACTGTTACAGAAAGTAGTTCAATGTATTGTGTGTTGGGAATACCATTTGATAAAATTTGCAAGATTGACAGAAGTTTTCCTGTTCACATGAAAATATTACACATTGGTTGGTTGGAACCAGAAGAGATCTATGCAAGACTTGTAACTTGCTATTTTGTTGGATTGTGTATATGTGTTTCCAGACTTAGGGCCTCATTAAGAGTGTGGCGGTCCGAGGACCATCACACTCACGGTGACGGTTGAACTGCCGCACTTCAGGAGGTCTGACCACTGCATTACGACCCTGGCCGGCCAACCCGCCCACAGACCACTCTCCCCGCCAGGAACATCGTTCCTGACATGGTGACAGCCTTCGGGCTGTACTCAGCCAGGGTGGCGCTAAACTCAGCGCTGCCTGGCTGATTACAACCCCACTTACTGCCAGCTTTTCAAAGGCTGGCAGTAAGCCAATGCTGAGAGCAACAGGGGGCATGGCATGGGCAGTGCAGGAGGCCCCCTCCCCAGCACCGTCTGAATCATTCCGAGGGTGCTGAGGGGCTAAGGTATTGGCCTGGGCTCCCTCAAGGGAGCCCAGGCCAATATCATAGCACTGTTCCTGCTGGGCTGACCAGTGGGAACGCGCATATCAATGTTCCTGCTGGACTGACCCGCAGGAATAAGCATTTCAATGCTTCCGCTAGTCAGCCCGGTGCGAACATTGTAATATGCTGGGGGGGGGACCACCATGGTAGTGGCATCCTCCCCATAAGTTTGGCGGTCCCATGTTGGGACCGCCAAACTCATAATTAGGCGCTAAGATAGGGTATATGGAGGATGAATGGATATCCCCTTTCAGAGATTCTTTGCTAGAGATTCTTTCCTTGAGAGAGAGCACTCTGACTCTGGCAATTCTGACTTATTCTCTTTGCTGATGCATCTTGGATTCATTCTGAGACCAATTTTTTTCCTGCTTTAACTTATTTCTGAGAGCTTCTACATAAATTCTCTGTCTCCTCTTTATGAGGAGCTCTATTAGAAGACTATATGCTTTTACATCTGAGATGAGAGCTCTCTATAAATCCTACTGATATTCTCCATCCATTCTGAAATGTGCTTAGAATAGGGGTTAGATTTTTATGGGACACACTTCAAGCTCTGTTTTCTAATTGCAATATAATTTAATCATTTACTAGTAAAGAAATTGACAAACTAATGATTTAATAAAATCTTGAAATAGAATTTAAACTCTCATTATTGACTCTAATCAAACCAAACTGAATGTTCTTCGATTAGTGAATGTACATTTCTTATTCCCTCTACATCTGCTGCAAATATACCACCTCGGAGGCTCAGATGAGGTGAGGGAACGTCATGTTTCCGAAGACCCCCAATAGTGCCCAGAGGCAGAGTTTAAACTGCCCCAAAAGTTCTATCCGTATTTCAAACAGTAAAGGACGCCTTTATCCTGATAACACACACATCTTATTTTACATCATTTTTTTAAATAAAGTAATAAGGGCATGATTGATATAAATCTGACCTGCTCTGCTACTAGATTGGCTATTTCTTCATATGTTTTTCCTGCTTCCGTTATGGCATTATTTAGATCCGTTTCACCTGGAAATAAGAGCAAACATTAATTAGGACATAACAATATAACAAAGATGGTTTCTATACTACTGTTATAAGACAAAATAAAGAACCATCTGTTAGAACACAAATTCTGCTCTGCAAATACCTATCTGCAATGTGAGTGAAATCCGGAGGTTTACCGTACCAGCAATTTCAAACGAATTAAACAAGCACTGGCAAATCCAATGGATCCTTTTTTTTTTTTTTTAAATAATTCACAGGCACGTCCTACAATATCGTAATGGGTTTTCTATTAAAAAAAAAACATTGAAATTGCCTCTGATGCATGTGCATGTGTTAAGATAGATCTGGGAGCTTGCATCATGATGTATGTACTTCTTAACACATGTATTGCAAGCGTAGTGATGCATGGCAGCCATTCTTAATTTACTGCTTTAACATGATAGACATTCAAATTAGAACATCTGTCTAAATCTTGTAAAAATAAAATATATTAAATAAAAAATAATGCACAACAAGACTTCGGATGGGGAATTGAGCAAGAAACCTACGGAGGTAAAAGGAATGAGCAGGGGCCCAAAGAAAGAAGTAGCAAAGCACTGCCATGGAGTGCTACATACTGAATAAAAGAGTCACAACAAGTCACAAGTAAAACACTACAACTCATTCAATCAGAACAGTGTTTGCCCAAAATGTCTCTGGGAAGGACAAACACAATAATAGGGAAGAAAGACAAACTCAAAAACAAGCATCTGTTAGATAGACAACAAAGCTAGCCAATCTGGAGCAAGGGACTAATCCAAAGCTCACTCTAAGTGTAAGAGTATGTACTGGAAACAATAGGTCTTGCCAACAGGCAGCTAAACCTGTCAGAAGCAAAGACACAAAAATATGAAAGTTGCACTGCTGTCGATCAGCACAAAGTAAGTTAACTAAGGTATTGGACATCATCTAGATTATGATACATTTGTTCACTGGAACACAGGCTTTAATTTTCACTTTAAATCCACTGAACAAGAGTAATGCATGTAAAGACGCTATTTTACGCTAAGGAAAATGAATTATTTTTTAACATATTTGCACTTAGACTGCTGCATGTTACAGAAACTAGCATGGGGCACCACTGCAGTTTTGAACTAGGGCATTGAAATACTGTGCTCCGGGGACACGAAAAAATGATAAGCAGTAACACAAAATGTTAGTTCTAGCATGAAATACAATGCAGGAGTATCCGGAGGAAGGAAACTGTAATAGGAGGAAAGAAGGGGTAGAAGGCGGCTGAATGAGGACTTGCCTATGATATTTAACCATGTAAATTTTCAAATGCATTGATGTGAATGCCAAAATCGCACATCATGAAAGCATGTGGTTTGAGGAGAGGTCTAAAGTGGCTGGTTAGACTCTAGTTGCGGAACCAGAATGGGTGACTTCACAGACTTTCTCTCTCTCAGAGTCTCAGGATTTCAACTATTGGACTTCTTGAGAATTGGTAAAATAATGTCTTCATCATAACTTATGTAGATGTTTACTGTGGTTGACCTCTTTTCAGCTCCACTTGCGGGCTCTTGTTGGTGTCAAGCATACTCCTCTCAGAGACACTTGCAAAGCTGTTGCAGCTCTGGGGTAGTGTAAACAGGGACAACACTAGTCTCACTCAGGGCCATTATAGTCAGAGAAAACAGGGGCATCAGGAAGGACATGCAGGCCACTTGGGAAATGTAACGAGACATGATGTAAGAAACTGTGGATAACTTTGTGGCAGAACTTGGTACCTGTGGCTCAGGTAACAAAGAACATATTTAAAACTGTCAAGGTTGCCTAATAGCATTATTAATGGTGGAGGAAATCTAGACTTTAAACTGCAGATAGCAGAGAGGAGGTAGGGGAGTGCCCAAGTAGCCCTTCACACAGACTTACTTTTTCCAGAGCTCCAATCTCCCTTGCACATGGCTGCAATTACATCCACAGTCCCTCCCATGAGTAGTTATACATTGTGATTAGCTGATGTAAAGAGAAAACGTGGATAACATTTCAAAGAGGAACTAGTAAGACAGGGAAATCTATTACTAAAAAAAGACAGGTGCGAATCTTCCCTAAATTACCACGGAAACCCATGTACAAATGATAGCTAATGAAAAGAGGCAATCAACAGAAATATCAATATAAAACTCACACCCAATAATTAACTAAATTACTTTTTCAGGATAATGGAAGAGATGA
Source organism: Pleurodeles waltl (assembly GCF_031143425.1). Classification (NCBI taxonomy): domain Eukaryota; kingdom Metazoa; phylum Chordata; class Amphibia; order Caudata; family Salamandridae; genus Pleurodeles; species Pleurodeles waltl. Next base: position 1,095,805,485 of record NC_090444.1, on the reverse strand, counting down.
AACACCGGATGTGGTCATAATACTGCAGCACCAGGACAGAAATTGAGATTTTGGGAAACAGAAAGCAAAACCAGATTGCAAGTAATCCTGAGGGGAAGTTGCAGGTAAGCCTACTCAGCCAAGGTCTCCTCAATCCCAAGGAGGAAATTTAAGCAAAGCGGAACGTCTAGAGAGTGAGGTTTGTTAGGTCTCAAATATTCCTACTACAAAAGGTTTGAGGCGCTGCAAAGATTGGAGGAACAGGAGGGCATCACAGAAGCAGCAATATTAACTGTCACAACCCAGAGAGGGGCAAACAACCAGTCACCAGCGTTCAAGGAGGAAATCTCACATCAAAACCCAAATCAGAGCTTCTTTAGAATCCATTCTTTTGGCCCTCAAAACAGAAATAAAGACAAGAATCAGGATCCCAGACAGCAACCAGAGGGAGATTGAAGAGTTGTGCCATGTCGGAGAGTGCAAATTAGATGATCTGTCAGAAAACTATGATATTAGAAGATATTATTGAAGGTAAACATAGATGTACTAAAGATACGCAAAAGACCAAATAAAATCACAAAACAGAACTCTGATAGATATTGAGAGACTAGAGATACACCCCAGATGATATAATGTTGTAGAATATAGTTGTGGGAACATAAGGCCATGATCTTAAATTGTTTATAATTAAGTTCTTGCAAGAGGGAGTGTAAGGAGGTAATGCCAATTATATCTTGGAGTCAGACATCCAAAGGGTACTTAGAGCCCCCTTTAAGCACAACCTTAACTGTACAACTCACTTAAATCCTCAAGGAACAGATATTAGGGAGGCCATCAATATCCCAAACTATGAGGTATGAACATCCTAACTACCAAATAAGGTCAGACATCAATTTAATGATTGCATAGCACCACTGGGATCTGAGAAGCATCACAGAAGAGCTAAAGAAACTGGGAGTAAAAGCCCAACTAAAATGTCCAGCCTTGCTTAAAATAATGTGGAAGAATTAAATGTTCAATCACAAAAAGAGGAAAGGAGGTAGAAAAGCTAATAAGAAAACATAAACCTCCAACATAAACGTGGTCATGGGGAGAGAGTATAAAAGCATACACCATAAAACTACATTGAGTTAAGCCACCCTAGTATGGAGATCCTGAAAGACATGAAAACGATGCCACAGAATAAAGAAAAGGTTCTTCATGGGTGGGGAGCACACAGGGAAAAAGGAAAGTAAAGCTCCTAGGCACATTTAAAAAAGAAGGGAAAGTAATTCAGTAGGACATAGGAACTTCAGGCAGACTTTTAAACACAGAGGATGATGAAGAATGATGTGAGTAACTGAGAAAATAAGTAAAGGGAACATTGATTGAGCTGCTCCTTGGAACATATAATGGGCTACATTCTAGGAAGAAACAAAATATAATTCAATATCTAGAGGACTAAAGCACAAATTATCAGACTTAAAGAAAGTCATCTGGAGAAATTAGACTGCCAGGCATTATTTAGAAAATGTAATTGGGTCCAAGAGATTATCTGCACGGATGAGACGGGCAGTCAAATGGTTGGTAATAATCATATAGAAAAACTTTGCTATTAGGATGATAAACTACAAAATTGTTAATAAAAAGGTAGATGGAGTCTTGTCACAGATTTTAAGTCCCAAATTGTGATCACTTCGCATTTCAGAATTGCTTGGAGTCCCACTTAATTCACGCTCCCTCCTCTTATCTGGCAAGGGGAGACCTTAATGGCATTCCTGAAAAAAGAAATAGATCTTCTAAATGTACATACACCTCCACCCAAAGTGTGCCACAAATTAAAAGATATGATGCAAGACTTAGGTCTATGCGACATTTGGCATAGGAAATCTGGTAAGCAGAAGGTATACACTTTAATGACGAGAAGTATGACCACCACTACAGGTCTGATTATATTTTGCTTGACAGTGTTGGATTAAAGTAGTAAAAAGGGTAACCCATGACCCTGCACATATCTCAGATCATTCTGTGGTTGATTTAAGTTGAGAATTTCCTGCAACATAAACTGAATCTAGGTGTATAGTAAACAGAGTATTACTACTTAAAACTAAGTCATACAGGATTTGGTAAAGAAGAACAAATCGTTTTTAATCACAGCTTCTTGCATCATGGTCTGGGATGTGTATAAGGCCTATACTGGGGGAGAGGGTAGGAAAATAGCACATAATTATAGCACGAGGAATAAAGAAAAGGACAAAATGTGGGAGGATCAGATTGCAGGAAAAAGAAAGAGATAAAACAACAAAGTACAATTGCACCTAGTAACGCTGTGAGTCTACGGTTAGACATAGGCAGCATCCAAAATAAACTTAAGGCAAATCTGCAGCACTTCAAACATGGAGAAAATTGCATGGCTCTGTTATCTTGGAAAACTAAAACAAACGAGACTAGAATCTTTATAAACGCAGTACTAGAGAATTAAAACAGAAAGAAGATAAATTGCCAGGAAGACACAGAAATGGAGAGGTGTAAAATGTTAGTATATTATATAAGGAAATCATAAATCCGGGTCCAAATAGGAACAGAAAGTGGCTGTCAGATAGAAAACTGCCCATAATAACAGTAACTCAATCTACTGTGTTAGCAAGTGAAATTACAGAAGAGGAAATAATAAGACCACAGATTAAAGAACAGGAAAGCTGCCGAACTGGATGTGATTCCAGGTGAATTATATGAGAAATGAATAGATGAGATCACATCAGTCTGGAAAACAACGTTCAAACTAATATACATTAATGAAGAAAACGTTCCTCCTTTTTGAATTATCATCCCCTCAATTACACATCCTGATCAAAAAGGTTTTATACCAGGTAGACAACTTAATGAACAGACATAGCAGAGACTCACACCATAGCACCAGCAATAGCTACCTTGGAGGCCTTTGATAGGGTAAACTGGGTACTCCTGTGGGAAGTTTTTAAATCATTTGGAGTAAGCCAGTATGTAATAAACGCTATAATGGACCTGTATAACTTTGCAGAAAGGCATATAAATGGTAAATTAACCCTTGTGGGAAGAGGCAAGGTTGCCCCCTCACCACCATTATTCAGCCCAATTATTGGGCCTGTTGGTCAGTAAATTCGAAAAGATTGGAACGTTCCTCTAAGTCTCTAGAATTTTCCAAAAAGCTTTAATTGCATGTAGATGTTTTATACACCCGACCCAGTTCATGCAGTGAAAAATGGTTAGATTTCAGAACAAGGTAGGAATTTCTCTGGATTTCAAATTACCAAAGAAACAAGCATTTGGAATGCAATGGGTCTTGCGTTTGCGCAAGTTAGAGCTATTAGTGTTGTGAATTCCTAACCGGACTTTTCTTGCCACATAAATTGAAAGAAAAAAAACAAGCATGACAGTGCTATGTAAAACCCGGCGCGATCGCGCTGAAATTGAAAACCAAAAAAACGAGCGTGATTGCACAATGTAAAACCCAGCGAAATTGCGCTGCGTGGAAAATAAAAAGATAAAGTAGTGCAGAAACCAGGCTGAAAACATGGAGCCTCATATGTTTTCAGTAGTTGGCCGGTGCGCTCGAGGAGGGCTAAACAACAGAAAAGGCATGATTTATGCATGCCTTTCACTAATGAAATCAAGTGGAGGGCTAAACAACAGAAAAGGCATGACTTATGCATGCCTTTCACTAATGAAATCAAGCGGATTTTAAAAAGCAAGCCCAAGAACCGATGAAAGTGACAAGTGTGACATGGGCATGGTTGAAAGCCCAAAGAGAGATTACAACAGGGACGTAGCGCTTGTGCGCTCGACCCTAAAAACAAGGGTAATGATGTGGAGTTCAAAAGACAGCATTCAGAATATGAATAAACAGATTTGATACCTGGGAGTTTTAGTTGCACATGAACTATATGAACTACCAGCTAAAACTAAGTAAGGTCACGGGGAAAAAAGAAAGTCTCTTGAGGAGATGGGAAAGTTTACTGCTGAAAATTATAGCAGGGTTAACCTAATCAAAGTGATGATTCAATCTAAATAAACCTTTTTATTTAACACTAGTACCAGTTCCCACATTTCCATACGAACTGCAATGGAAATAGATTATTATTGCCCGCTTTCCCTGAAGAAGCCAGACCTGTTACTGTCCATCTCCTCCAGGGCAACTTGCATAATCACCAGCAGTTGCATTATTCTATGTATGCTAGCACCAGGGCTGGTAAAACACACCATTATGTTCCGTGGGTTTTCTACTCCAGAGATGGCTCATGCATCCAAATGTTACGAGACGGAGGCACATGGAGTGCAACAGGAGTGTGTGTTGTAGCAAAGAAATGGCTAAGCTGCTGTGGGGTGCTCTGTGCATCTCCTATAGAAATAATTGTCTTATGTACTGTTTTGACCACTGCAGAGCTTCCTCAAAACTGCCTTTCTTTCAACTTGTTGAACAAGGGCCTCTTTGCTGTGGTCTATCCTGCACGATGAGGGTTTATCGCTTACAATGCTCTTCGGCTAGTGCTTTAGTATGTGCTCTTTGGAAAATCTACAGAACTGTGATCCAGCCTGCTGGTGAACCAGGTGCGCTCATCAAGTTCAATATCAGCCCACATTTGTAGGGCATTTGGCCTCAGGTTTGGTTCACTGGGAGCGGTGTTCGAAAGGGAGATCAGCTACAAAAACTCCTGATGAGTTGTTTATGTGAGGCCGGAGGCAGAGTCCCTCATCAGGAAGTAAATGCAGGCACTCAAGGGAGGTTTCTGAAACTCTCTTTTCTACTTTAACTGTTGCTTAGTAACTACTGTAGACATGCTTCTGCAGATAATCTAAGTCAGTGATGCTCGCAGGGGGCATTCAGGCACTTATACACCAGTCCTAGTGACTTTGCCAATGCTTATTTTAAGAGTTAGGGCACGCTGTTGTTCAATGCACTAGGACTTTGTTTCATTGCAATAAAATAAATTCAGGACAAAACTGCATCATTTAAGTCCCCAACACAAAACATGTGATAGCAATAATATACGCTTATGCTTTACGAAGTACGAGAGCAATCTATGCCTTAAACAAAACCCATTAAAATCTCCAAGGGAAGATGTTCTGTAAATAACAATAAAAAAGATAGTACCGCTTCCACATGATACAATGCCTAGAACTGATGAGAACGGAAAGAATACAAAAGCGGAACCTGAAAACGCATACATTCTGAAACGACAGACTAAGTTCTGAATGAAGTAAATATGGTTGATGTGCCACATTTACAATTTTCTTACTGACAATTCTCATATATTCTAAGTAAAATATTAAATAAACCGGGAAATGCGCTGCGAATTATTCCAATAACGTTAATCTAAGGCAGTGCTTAATTTGTAAATAAAGAGGTGCCGGTGCTCAAAGCCCTTCTCTTAAACACGAGACTGCTGTAATTAAATCTGCCAGCACTGAATACTGAGGCAGCCTAATCCTGAAGCCATCTCGGGCCTCTTCAATCCATTTACCGCCACCCCTGCCCCTTCAGCTCATCCTGCAACTTTCTACTTTCTCCCTTTATGACGCTTTTTAGTTTTTTCTTCTTCCGTCTTTCCCATATGTGTCTTTTGCTCGCAGCAAATGCTTGAGGCATACGGATAAGCCCCGGCCCTCACAAATAAGTGCCGGTGCTCAGCACCAGAAACAACAAGCACAAATTAAGCACTGATCTAAGGAAGCATTATCTCACTATCTTCCGCGGATTAGTCTATCTATTTTCTGAGAATGTGTGATAACCTCAGCCAGCAAATGACATGGGCTCAGTTTTATTTTCATTGCATGCCCGTGAGCATTCTCTTTTCATTGGAAAAGAATTGTAAAACCATGCAGTTCTCCAGATAAACTGTACATAGTTGATATGTACACCAGGTTGTGCCTTCTGATATATTTAAAATACCAAACTCTTAAAAACTACAATTGCCCATATTTCTGAGAAATGATGGGGAAAGGTATATTGCAGCTATCATAGCGAATTTTGCCTTTATAATCACATGGGAAATAAGTGCAAACAAGACTGTCATAGCATTATGTACTGCCACTATACTCACGCTAAACATGACATCCCATCAATCTAAGGAATTTTTTTCACAAGTTGCGCGCTTGCTGCCTTTACGGTTTGGAAGACCACTATCTACGAAATGCATAAACAATATACACAGTTAAAGGGATATGTGAATTGCATTGATCATCCATATTTTTTCTCTCCTTGTGGCCATAAAAATGTACACGCTGCACAAACGCCGTATCAGTCTATACTGCCAAACTTTTCCTCGTAAAAACAGTAACCAGCATATGTGGGTTCAATTAGTACACACAACACAAAAAGAAGAAAACCGAAATCTAAAATGAAGAAAAATACAAACATACACTACAGCCGTACATTAAGGTACACGATTTTCAAACGTGAAATGATTACCACAACTCAGGGAAATGTGCGTTTTCAGAGCTTCACAAAAACCTCAAACAAAGATACAAAATTGACCAGATCATAAACCTGTGCTCACTCCTGGGGATGACAAAGAAGAAGACCCAAAACTACAGTGTTGTCAAGTGATATCAGGGCGACACAAACACGGGAATGAAAAGGTTTGTTACAGGTTTCTCAACTGGGGGGTCCCAGACAAAGAGAAAAGTAATCATTTCTTATGTGTACAGAAAGCTTAAAGGTTGACGTTGAAAATGTGCTAAGAAGTGTGGGGACCAGACGGGAGAAGACAGTGCCCAACTAGATAGGTGTCTCAAGGTTTTCTGATGGTGAGGAAATAAATCCAAAAGAGAGCAATATTATCAAACGAGGCTAAAGTGAGGTACTGGTTGAATGAGAATGAAAATAAACACTATGCTCGAACAGGCCTTAAATCCACTAGGTGGTGCAAGATGGGTGGGTGACCACGGGTCTCTGGGTTGGGAGAAGTGAAGCAGTTAAACCAATGTCAGGAGTCCACTCTCTATGAACAACCTTTTTAATAAACATATGTACACAATTGTTTGGTTCTTAAGCTTTGCTCGGGGTATACAATTTTGGTTAGCTCCTCCAGCTCTGTAATATTTGCCCTAAGGGGAGAAGAATGTTCTCAGTGGTCACACTGTGTGACAGGGGATGTTCTGTTAATTTAGAAAAATAGTCCCTGGACATTAGGAGTCTTCATTGTGCTTGAGGTAATTAATCACGAGAAAAACCTCATCCGGAGGCTATCACATTGCTACAATCTCTAAGCAAGACCTCACCTGATGGGGGAAGCAACAGAAGAAAAAGTTACTTACCTTCAGTAACGATTTATCTGGTATAGACATATATTCTAGTTACAGATTCCTTACCTTAGAATTTCCCCCAGGTATCAGACTGGATTCAGACATTTTTCTTTGAGCAGTACCCTTGCGTACAGACAAGTGGCGTTGGTCGACTCCGCGTCCATTGTTGGCGTTGTGCTTGCCATGATGACACTGTGGTCGTACATAGGCACCATCTTGGCCAGTGGCTAGAGGTGGGCTGCAAACCAAGATCATACTAAAATGTCCTACAGGACCGACTGACAAAAGTAGCTGTCTCTTTGGACCTGACTGTCCAGGCAGTAATGTCTTGTGAACGTGTGCAGGGATGCCCAGGTTGCTGCCTGGCAGATGTCCAGGATACGAGCTATGCATGCTAATGCTGTGGGAGCAGCAGTTGCTCTGGTGGAGTGAGCATGCAAGCTTTCAGGGGGTTGCTTCTTTGCCAAAGCGTAGCACATTTTGATGCAAAGCAGAACCCATAGTGAGACGGTACACTTCAGCACTGTCTTCCCTTTCTTCGCACATACATATCCAACAAAGAGTTGATCATACACCTGGAAATCTTCAGTATGATTGAGGTAGAACGCCAATGCTCTTTTTGGATCTAAACAATGGAGTCTCTCCTCTTCATGAGAAGGATATGGGGGTGCCTAAAAAGTAGGCAAATGGATTGGCCTACGTGAAAAGGTGCAACAACCTTAGAAAAGAAGAAGGTCCTTATACGAAGCACCACTTTGTCAGGGTAGACAGAAAAAAATGTGGGCTGGTGGACAGTCAAAAATGGGGGCTTGGAAGACAGAGCTTGAAGCAGTCTTGACTGTGAGCAGTCGCAAGGGACAATTGTGCAGCGGCTCAAAAGGGGCACACATAAGGTAAGTCAGGACCAGGTTCAAGTTCCACTGGAGTATAATGAACGGGGTAGGAGGAAACAAATGGGTGAGTCTCTTAAGGAACCTTCCAACAATGGGGGACTTGAATAAGGAAGGTTGGCCTGGAAATCTAAGAAAGGCTGAGATAGCCGACAAGTAAACTTTAAGGATGCCCAAAGCAGAGCCTTGCTGGGCCAAAGAAAGGATAAACAAGAGGACCTCACAGAGTTGCAGAAAGGAGATCAACTGTCTTGTTGGTACACCATGCCACAAATTTATGACGACAACAGGCATATACTGTTTTGATGGAGGGGGCTGGCTGCCAAAATAACATCACAGACTTCGGATGGAAGGTCGAAAGCGGTCAACAGCCGCCACTCAATCTCTATGCATGGAAGAGAAGATTGGATAGGTTCGGGTGGAGAACTGTCCCTTGCTGTTGCGACAGAAGATCCTCCCGAAGGGGCAGTCTGACTGGAGGATCCGTAGCCATGTTCACTAGCTCTGGATACCATATTCTTCGTGTCCAGTCTGGAGCCACAAGGATTACTTGGGCCTGGTTGCTGTTGATCTCTTCAGAACTCTGGACAGAAGTGGTATTGGCTGGAAGGCGTAAAGGAGGACCGAGTTCCACTCAAGACTAAAAGTGTCACTGAGTAAGTGCGGCCTTGGAAACTCCAATGCGCAAAACAGCTGACACTGGACGTTCTCTGCAGAGGTGAACAGATCTAATTAAGGCTCTCCTTACGCCACCTCCAGATGGCGACACCATTTGTGATCGATTATGCATCAATGGCTGAGTTTGTCTGCTCTGCCGTGCAGAGAGCCCACCAGATGTTGAACAACCAGGGTTATGTCCTGATATGCCAGCCATGTCCAGAGGCGTTGAGCCTCATGACAAAGGGTCACTGACCCCACTCTCTCCTGCTTGTTGTAGTACCACATGGGGGCAGTCTCTGTCCATGAACACCTGCACTACTTTCCATTTTAGAGAGGGGAGGAATGCTTACAATGCAAGTCTGATCGCCTGGAACTCCAAAAGGTTGATGTGGAGTCCAGACTCTTCCGGAGACCAGAGACCTCTGATCTCAACCTCTCCCATGTGGCCGCCCCATGCCAGAGAGATTCCACAGATGCTGCACCCACTGGAACTTCAGGTCCCACTGCAGAGCCCACATTTGCCATCTGGCATGTGTCACCAGCAGGATGCAGGAGGCTATGAGGCCCAGTAGCCTCAGAGTCAGTCTCACCGAAAGCAAGGATAGAGGAAAAAACATCGGAATCATAGCCTGAATACCCTGTACTCGCTTTTCAGGAGGATAGGCCCAAAACTGCACTGTGTCCAGAACAGCTCCAATGAGAGGGAGCACCTGAGGAGTCAGGTGTGACTTCAGCATGTTTGTAGTGAACCCCAGCGAGTGCAGAAGGTTCGCCATAGTCTGAAGGTGGGAGAAAACTTTCTGGGGCGTGTCCACCTTCAACAGCCAGTCATCAATCAATCAATCAATCTATCAGGAATTTGTAAAGCGTCTTATTCGGCCGTGAGGGTCTCAAGGCGCTGAGGAGGGGAGAAAGGGGGATGGGGGAGATACTGCTACTGCTCGAACAGCCAGGTCTTTATAAGTTTCCTGAAGGTAAGGAGGTCTTTGGTCTGGCGCAGGTGGGTGGAAAGAGTGTTCCATGTTTTGGCGGCGAGGTTCGAGAATGATCTACTGCCGGTGGCAGTTATGCCGACGCGTGGGACGGTTGCAAGGGTGAGGTCAGCGGAGCGGAGATGCTGGGTCAGGGTTTAGAAGGAGAGCTGTCTGTTGAGGTATGCTGGTCTGGTGTTGTGCAGTGCTTTGTGAGCATGGGTGAGGAGTTTGAAGGTGATTCTCTTGTTGACTGGGAGCCAGTGCAGGTTTTTCAGGTGGTCTGTGATGAGGCAGTGGCAGGGGATGTCCAGGATGAGGCGTGCGGAGGTGTTCTGGATGCGTTGCAGCCTTTTCTGGAGTTTGACCGTGGTTTCTGCATAGAGGGCATTGCCGTAGTCCAGTTTGCTGCTTACGAGGGCGTGGGTGACAATTCTTCTGGTTTTGGTGGGTATCCATTTGTAGATCTTTCGGAGCATGTGGAGGGTGTTGAAGCAGGAGAAGGAGATGGCGTTGACTTGCTGGGTCATGGGTAATGAGGAGTCCAAGATGAATCCTAGGATGCGTGCGTGGTTGGTTGGAGTTGGAGCGGCTCCGAGAAAGGCAGGCCAGCAGGAGTCATCTCATGCAGAGTGGGTGGAGCCGAAGATGGGGACTTCAGTCTTGTCGGAATGGAGTTTGACTCATCGAGTGATGACACCTCGAGTCATCGAGGCAGGGGAAGACTGAAAATACCTAACCTGCGCAGATGAGCTGCAACCACCGCCATCACGTTCGTGAACACCTGAGAGGCACTGGTTAGTCCAAAGGGGAGCACGGTAAATTGAAATTGCTTGCAACCTACCACGAATCGCAAGCAGCAACTTTGGGCAGGCAGGACAGGTATATGGCAGTAAGCACCTTGCAAGTCCACCGCTACCATCCAGTCTCCTGGGTCCAAGGCAGACAGGACCTAAGCTAAAGTGAGCATTTTGAACTTCTCCTTCTTGATGAAGAGATCAAGGGCCCGAAGATCTAGGATAGGACGTAGGCCCTTGTGCTTCTTGGACACCAGAAGTAGCGGGAATAGCAACCATAACCTACTTCTGGCGCAGGGACCCTCTCTCTATGGCTCCTTTGGCCAAGAGATCCACGACTTCTTCACGGAGAAGTGCTAGATGACCCTCCGGTAAGCGGGGATAAGATGGCGGCATGGCCAGAGGGGTAGTCTTAAAGGGGAGGGAGTAACCCCTTCTGATTATTTGCAAAACCCGCTTGTCCTTGGTGATGGATTCCCAGTTGAGCAGGTGATGGCGAATACTGCCTCCAACTGGTTCGAGATGGGGGAAAGGACTAGGAGGGTTTGGAGGCTGCGGCAGGGGCGGGAGGGCACTGGGCAGACCACTGGTTCCCTGTCCCACAAGACCGTGGGTTTCTGCGTTCCTGGCCATGAAGTAGCTGAGTTGTAGGCGGAGCACAGTGGCCTGTAGGGAAAGGATGCAACAGGGAGCCCCTTCTGTGACTGCAAAAGGCAGACTGTGTTGGGCGAGGGGCAGTCTTTGAACCTCTAGAGCGCCGAGTCCACCTTGTCTTGCGAAGAGACGGGTACCATCGAAGGGGATGTCCATTAGGGTCTGTTGGACATCCCCCCAAAAAACAGACGTCCTCAGCCAGGTTTGGCACCTCAAGGCCACTGTCAACGCAACGGATCTTCCTAATGAGTCAGTCGTGTCCAGCCCACAACAAATTGTGAACTTAGCCATGTCCCTCCCTTGGCAACAGCTTGGGAGACGATGGCCCGAGCCTCCTCCGGGATCCGCGGCAAGACATCCCATAATGAATGGATGTAATGGCCCTGCAGTGTTCACGGACCGCAATGCCAGACTAGATGAAGAAAACATCATCTTCTCAAGTTCTCCAGTCTCTTTGACTCCCGATCAGGGGGAGAAGATAGGAATGTACCAGAGAAAGAAGAAGCCTGGATGACAAGGCTCTAAATGTGGGGTGTTGGGACAGGAATTTAGGGTCATTCGGGGCAGCCCGATGGTGGCGGGCGATTGTCTGATTCACAGGAGCCCCTATGCTGGGTCTGGATCAATTACCCAGAAGGACATTGGTGGGTCGCTTTATTAAATGGGAGGAGAGACTCCGAAGTAGAAGCCCCAAGTTTAACCACCTCCATCGGGAGGTTAGTCCTGACTGTTACAGAGGGAAGCTTGAGACCAAGGACCTCAGCCACCCTATTTACCACCATGGAGTAGGAGGCTCCCTCCGCTGTAGCCATGGTAGGAGGAGAAAGCATGCCAGCATCTGGAGAAGTATCCAGACCACTAGCCTCGCCCAATTCCTGTGCCCAGTCCAAGTCAGGTTATCCAGCTGGTATTCCAAAGGGTCCAGCGACACCTCCAATACCTCCTCATATTAGTACCCTTAAAAAAAAGGGTCTGAATCTGGCCTGGGGTGAGTATGCCCCATCAAAGTCGGAAGCAGTGTAGGCAAGCACTACTCTGGCTCCAGGTCATCAGCGATGAGCAGTGGGTCGACATCGCTTGCGGGCTCAGCAGCGGTATGGGCGTCAATGTCTTAGCCGGCACGGGGAAGGTTGCAATGGTATGTCTGGTGTCGGAAGGGGCTCCCATAACGAATCCAGAGGGGCCCTAGGAGGCAAAGGCCAAAGCCACCGGTGCGGACCCCAAAAGATACCCATCCAAGCCACCAGGCGGCAAACGAGCTGCAGGGGGTCGATATGCCTAAAGATGAGGCGCATGGCCTCATAGAACTCTGATTTGGGCAGGGGTCACTCTGGCTTTCAGAAAGGTGTGGAGCAGACCCAGAAGTAGGCTCCGCAGACAGAGGCATCGAGCATTGACGCTCATCCCGTGTTGCATCAGCCAAGCGACAGAGTGAAGTCTAACTTCTTCTTCTTCTTCTTACCCGAAGATTTGGAAGAGGAGGAGTCGTGATGACTCTGTGAGCAGTCACAAGACCTTCCTCTTGAGCGAGACAGTTAGCGATGTGGAGTCGAGTGCTGGGCTGCCATGAGCTTCAGGGACCGCTCGCTAAAACCTTTGGGTGCATGGCCAGGCATTCAGAGCACGACTTCGGGTCGTGGTCGCACTCCAGACACCATAAACATACCAGGTGCAGGTCCGTCATGGACATCATGCGGTGACAGGTGTCGCATGGTTTGAAGCCGGTCTTCAGAGACATCCCTTGATGCACCAAAGAGTCACCAAAATGAGACAAAAAGGTCGAATTTAGTCAAAAATGACTAGGGTAACTCTCTCCAGATCTGCGTGTAGTGTGGGAAGAAAAGGACCAACGTCACTGCGCCAAGGTGGCATCTATGTACGACCGCGACATCATCACGGTGACTACGAAGCCAACGACGGACGCAGAGTCGACCAACGCCACCTGACGTCATGCAAGGGCACTGCTCGAAGAAAAATCTCCAGATCCTGTCTGTCGCCTGGGGGAAATTCTAAGGTAAGGTAATTCTGCAACTGGAAGTCTCTATCAGATACTGGAGATTCTAACCTGTCTAAAGGAGCCACTCCCTAGGGCATTATAGCCACTGGAAAACTTTGTGTGCATATCTATGCTGCTATTATTACTTTAGTAAAATGGCTTCAAAGGGTGAGTGCTGCTCACACTTAAGACATTAGCATGCAATGTGTTTGGTTCAAATCTGGTTGGGTTTATATGTTCCCCTTTCTGTTTGGCAGTCGGATTGTTCTGGATCATGGCTTATTCGTGATGCTGAGGACATGGGATCCTATCTGGATCAACATCTGTCCCGGCCTGTTGGCAGGCATACTAGAGTAAAAGATATTTCTATCAAGAGACAAATCTACTGGAAATCTTTTAATTAAGGAGATCACTGCACCACACGGGACGACATTTATGAGTAATATATATTATTTACTACATGTTACAGCCACCTGCCAATCGACAGATTAGATATGACCCTCAAAACACTCATGGGAAGTCTTTATCAAAATATATTCACATTGTATTTGAAAATACATCCAAATACATAAAGACTGATTCAACTATAATACAAATAGTCCAAGTTTCTATTCTCTAAAGTCCTTTTTTTCCCTTTGAAAATTCTAATCCAAATGAGAAATATTTTTCATCTAAGTTTCGAAACACATGCTAATTTATTTTTATGGTGAACAACAATGTCTTACAACCATGATTCTCTGACTATGTTATACTTAATATAAGTAAGGTTCTTCACTTGAAGACTTGACAAAGGTTTAATTTTGAACAGATGACAATGTTATAGAGTTTCATATAAATGCTGCATTTATTTTACTTTGCTGTATGTTCATGGTTTTGAACAAATTTAAACCAAAAAATCTCATCCATGTTTGTATAAGTTTAATCAAATAGTCTTGTCTTGTTAATGTAATCTATATGTACATGCAGAATTATGTGTAAATACAATCAATGTGATTAAAAATGAGCCTCAAGACTGAGTTAATTGTCCTATTCGAGCTTTGCCTTCATTAGTGTAGACAAGTAACTACACGATTTACACAAATAAGATAGTCCTAAAATGTATTTTTTACCAGTATGTTTGAACATAGCATTCAATTCTTAAGTACTGAATTGGATAATATTTGTATATGCTGTAATGTCAGAGGCTACTGGTATCAGACACTAAGCTTGTGCAAACAGCAGAGTATCATGCTATAAGACCAGGCTTGGCAAGGTGGGCAAACAGAGGATATTTTCCTGTAGCGTTGAAACATAACTGGTGATGTGATAGTTTGAGGCAAAACATGGGGGATGGACACCGCTCCATTAGTGTCAGTGGGGGCTGGTGGTGGAAAGCATCTGTGCTCTTCCACTTCTGAAGCAGTAGAAATGATAAACCATCGGCTGCAAGATTAGTATGTCTAACGGGAAGCTTTCAACCGAGCAACATGTTGGTAAAATTATCAAGAGACCGAGCCCGTAAGGTCACTCCTGGAAGTCATACTACAGCAGATGACATTGTTTTCAATGCTCTTCATGCTAATTAAGGCAGTGCAATGAAACAACAACAGAATTGTGTCCTAGTATAACTTGATATCATAGATGACTCTCCTCGTCAAAAGGCTGCAGAGATAAAACGCAGAGATTACTTGAATTATGAGCTGATTTAATGAGCAGTAAAAACCGTAGTCACGCAGGTCACCATTTTTAAGTCATCGGTTGCCCTATATTATTACGGAAGATTAACCCATGTTACCAAAACACTGTTCGAATCACAGGAATCAGGCTTCCACAAGGGAATAAAGAAACGTAACAAACCATCAAACAGTCATCTTCTTTCCTAGCTATAAATTCTCTGGGCTCAGAAAGAGGTGAAATTATCTCGTGTATTTACAGCAGGTGCAGCTAGGTGCTACTTTACCGAACTCTGACTTTAGGAACAGCATCAAATCCAAGATGATGGAATGCGTACTGATGTTCTTTTTTTTGTAACCTGGATGTCAGCTGAACAGGAATAATAATTTATACACGGATGTATACGCCCAACAATTCCGGTAAGAGAGGAGATCCCTTCCCTCTATTTCAAGGGATTTCCATAGCTATTACAATATCTTTGTTTATGTGCAGAATCCGGAACACTTTTTCGACACAGAAATACTTTCCTCTAGCTATAAACAAACACGTGCCTATGTGTTTTTCTTTAAATGCAATTAAAACGCGCACTTGTGATTGTATTTATATAGCACGCTACTCAGGAACCCAAGAGGAATTAGTGGTGGATAAGTAAAGGGAAATACGAGTACAGTAATTGTATTATTATGAGTTAATTTGAGCAGAGGATATGTGAGTTTGTTAGTTGGATTGACTAGAGTAATGGAGGGATAGAGGAGTGAAGAATTCAGAAGTGTTAAATGGGAGATTATAGTAATAGGATGAGGCTTGGGATGAGTTAAGGAGAGATGGAGGAGGGATGAATCTGTGGAAAGGGTTAGGGCGATCATAGTAGCTGGAGGGGTTTTGGATGAATCAAAGGTGAGATAAAGGAGGGAGAATTTAGTAGGGTTGTTTGGGAGATCATAGTAGTAAAGTGAGGTTTGGGGTGAGCTAAATGTGGTAGAGGAGGGAAGAGCGGATTATTAAAAAGAGCAGAAAAATGAGTTTGCACCCCAAATCTTTATGTATTTCCTTTTTTTACAATGGAAAATATAAAAGTAACCCGTTCCTACTGACAATTAACCTTGCATAGCGAAAAACGGTTTTGCAACCTCCCCAATTCTACCAACCAAGACAGTGGCATTTGTTTCCTCTGGTCTTGTTTTTCAGCTCTGTGGCCTAAACATCCCACAACACTGGCCACTTAATCTTTTTTTTTTTTAAATAGATTTTATTTAGTGTTAGCAAATATACATGCACCATGCTGGGAGTACCAGCTATAAAATATCAACATCAGGGAGGTCGGCACTGTAATAATGGCAATACATCAAGTTGGTTGTAAGCTGGAACATACATAATGTAAACATAATGTAAACAGTGATATACCCTAATGAGCGTAATCTAGGTCGATGTGAGAGTTTCAGGGAGGAGTGCCTATACCCATGTAATGCAAGAATTCTTGGACCCCGACAAGTGTGCTAACTCCATCCCTCCCCACCTTGCGCAGCGTGCTGTTAAGGAACTCAGCAGTGTGCCTAAAGCTAATGTCGTGTCAGGTGTCCCCAGGAGGAGCCCTGTTCCCCACCTTTAGTGCCCCTTCGAGGTGTAGGTCTCAGATGAGGTAAAGGATGGCCGGTCTTGTAGTATAGTAGATCAGCCCCTCCCCTGGCATCATGGAGAGGGAGCAACCACCAGAGGGAGCTCGTCCAGAGTTTGAAGGGCCCACACCAGATTGCCCCAAGCTCGTGCCCCCTCAGTCGAACCCTGGCCTTTCTTAGCCTCTCAGAGTCTTACCTTCCCCTCTGTCCACGCCCATATCAGCAAATCATGTTTCCAAGTAGACCCCCAGGAGGCCCTCGTAACTTTCGAATACCTGGGTATTTGTCTTTTTGCCAGCAGGTGGGCCAGGCCCTAGAACTGATTAGACAGCTTAAGCCAAGCCCTGTGAGTATTCGCTGAGTAAGCAGTGTTTGCTGGAGGGCCATGATGGGCAGAGTGAGGTCTGCCCATATTCTTCTATAGAGGCACATAACCACTTTGTATGTGCCTATCGCTCGTCAAGAATTGCCAAACCCCAGAGCGGGGGGGCTCCGTGTGCCCCTGCTTCCAATGTCTAGCGATTGCCTCAGTGAGCACACTGTGAAGGAGCAAATGGTCTTGAGGTAAGTCATAGCCAGCTCTAAAGTCCTCAAATGTTACAAGGGTGTCTGCCTCAAATATGGTTCCCATGGACATCACCAACATCCTCCACCCAGCTGGACAATCCCTTCCCGTCACCACAGTGGGGCAACACCATCAGAAACTGCAGTGGAATTTTCGGGGCATAAGGCACGGAGCAGCACAATCTGCATAAATGGTGGGACCAGCAGCAGTGCAGCACATGCATTCTGCAGAGCTGGGCTCAGGGAGAGGGCCGAGGCAACGAGGTGTTCTGGCCAGGGCCCGGGCACCACATCTCTACCAGGCGTCGTGCAATTGGCTATCCACTGGGTCAGCCACTGCAGCTGGCCTGCTAAATAGTAGGCCTCAAAATCAGGGATGGCCATGTCACCATCCACCGTGAGTCTCGGCAGTACAGCCAGAGCTACACTCCATCTGCCCGATCCCCCCAAAAAGTTTATGAGCAATGAGTTTGGATCTTTAAAAAATGATCCACATTGGGAAAGCAAAAAATAAATAAAATAAAAAGCAGACGAGGCACGGCAATCATTTTTAGGAGGCTCCCCGGTCCACTACCAAGAAGGGGCAATGACCCCCAAAAGGCCATACGACTACAGAGCCCCCGTAACGCTCGCCCCAGATTCCCCTCCATTAGAACAGCCTGATTATGATAAACATGTACTCCTAAGTAGGGCAGGCAGCTTGTCTACGACTGCACCGCATCAATGTTTGGCAGGGCTGTTCTGTTAGCCGCCGTGGGAGAGAGGCCAGTTTACTCTAAGTTAAGAGAGCGAGCTAAAGCGATCCAGCAACTGCCTTGCTCCCTGGAGAGCCCACGCTGCATCTACCAAAAGTAACAGGAGATCGTCTGCATACAATGTGATATAGTGGTCATGCTCTGCAGCCCCTATGCCTCTGTAGGCACTTCCTGTGCGGGCTAGGCAGGCCAGCATTTCTATAGCAAGGGCGAAGAGGAGCAAAGAAAGTGGCCCCTCTGCCGGGTTCCCCTCTCCACCGTGCAGCTCTCTGAAATGTCTTGCCCCAAACCATGCCCTTGATAGCTGCAGGTACCACTGGGAGTGTGATTGCGTGCCCCAACTCCTCTGATTATTGAGGCATGAGGGAGGGAAAGGTTATATATGATAGAAATCTCTGAATGTGCGCAATGGATTGCTGGCGTTACTATCGTACAAGTCTTTATAATAACAGAATTCCCAGTAGATTTCAGAATGTTGGTAGACTGCAAGGCCTGAGGCCTTACGCAGTTCAACTATGACTGATCTTTTTGGCAGGTTTGCTAGCCATGCCATGAGGGTGCCTGCGCAATCCCCCTGCATGTGGGTGTGGGCCACGTAGCCATTGTAGCAAGGCACCCCAGGTTTTCTGAGGAGGAGCTCAGGGTCATGGTGGAGGAAATCATCCGGGTAGAGCCACAGCTATTCGGATCACAGGTGCAGCAGACATCCATTGATAGGAAGATGGAGCTATGGCGGAGAATCGTCGACAGGGTCAACGCAGTGGGACAGCATCCAAGAACACGGGATGACATGAGAAAGAGGTGGAACGACCTACGGGGGAAGGTACGTTCCGTGGTATCCAGACACCAGATAGCTGTACAGAGGACTGGCGGTGGACCCCCACAACTAACAACATGGGAGGGGCAAGTCTTGGCGATCATGCATCCTGAGGGCCTCGCAGGAGTAGCAGGAGGACTGGTACGTCAAATCTTAACTACTTTATCCCCCCACCCCACCTGCATGCCATCACATACTCCCCCACTCACACCCATCACCCCAACACCCCACAGATACCCGGCTACCACAACCCACACATCCCAAAATCAAGCCCTGCATGTAACACCAATGCATGGACACCCATCACCAAAGCATGACCAGTAGAGAGACTCACTCATGCCCCAAAATCACCAATCACACAAGGGCCATGGCAATAATGCAAGCTCAGGAGTAGAGGTTAACTCACCCATTGCACAAGATGGCACACACAGATACTAACATTATGCATTCGCACCCCAACAGGACCCATACCCAACGTCACCGTACAGGAGATGCCAGACATATCCAGTCCCCCCCCCACAGAAGAGGCCCACAGTGACGACAGCAGCTCTGCAGACCTGGATCAAGATGACCAGCCCGGGCCATCAGGGACCTCGGGACAGTCAGTTCCCCTGACACAGTCACAAACCACCACTGAACCTCCCCTTTCAGGAAAAACCGCCACAGCACCCACCTAGCGGGCCCATCCCTCTGTCCCCAGGACACGTCAATCAGCAGTGTGTCCACCACTACAGGGAACCCAGGCAAACCCACTAACACAGGACGATCAGGGACCTGGGGGCAGTGGCAGTGGGCACACGGTTCAGAGGACAGAGGCACAGGATAACAGGGAAGCTGGGAGGACTGCTGTGCGACAGGGGAAGGACAGGCCCAGGGAATCCACTCTCCACGAGGCACTCTCCAACATCATGGGCGCTTACCACCATTCCAAGGAGACCATGGGCACAGTACAGGCCAAGTTTCAGGAGACCCAGCGGCTGCAGGAGGAACACTACCTAGGGATCAGGGAGGACTTGAAGTCCATCAACACCACCCTGGTCACCATTGCAGGGGTGCTGGCAGACCTTGTCAACACCAGGAGGGACACAGTGGCACGCCAACGGGCCCCTGACACTAGCCTGGACGATGAACAGCCCTCCACCTCCGCAGGTGCTAGTGGACAGGAGGCACCGCCACAGGAACAACAGGCTACCTGCACCCCCACCCTCTGCAGAAGGAGAACCACCCCGCAAACGGTCCCCGAGATCCAGGAACAAGACAGAGAACATTGCCAAGACCCCCCTGAATGTCACCCTTCTATCCCACTTTGACATCCTGTCCATCTTAAACTGCCAATGCTCCACTTTCTATGCCCCATTGGACAATGCACCCGTGAAACAAATAGACTGGACTCTGTCATGGACATTACTCCACTATCACCCCAGTCCATTTCACAACCCCCTCCACTTATCTGCACAGAAATAAACACATTTGAATCACAAAACAATCTGGAGTCAGTCTGTGCTTTCACAAATGTGTAATTGCAAAATCTCTGGAATATAGCAATGTCAATGTACTTGTTCACATACCAATGTAACACAGCTGTAGGCCAGCAGTAAACATAGCAGAGGACACAAAGTGTGACCCAGATCTGTGAAATGGAAAGGCAAAGTAACAAGTCAGGGTACATACAATGAGTGAAAATGACAGACTTATGCTAGCTCCAACGATAGTATGAGATGTGGGGAGCAGTTACATCTTCTTACCTGTGTCTCACTGGAAGTATTGCATGATGATGTTGTTTCGGTTGTCAACATCTTCTTCCGCCTCCTCTTCTTCACGGTCCACAGCTGCCACAAGACCACCATCTGGCCCATCTGGCCCATCCTCCTGCAGAAAAGGCACCTGGCGTTGCAAAGCCAGGTTGTGCAACATACAGCAGGCCACGATGATCTGGCACACCTTCTTCAGTGAGTAGTATAGGGAGCCAACTCTAAGATGGAGGCACCAGAATCTGGCCTTCAGGAGACCAAAGGTGCGTTCTATAATCCTCTTAGTTCGCCCATGTGCCTCATTGGAGCGTTCCTCTGCCCTTGTTCTGGGATTCCTCACTGGGGTCAGTGTCCTAAGGGACAATCCCATACCGAGACACCTACGTCAACTGTGTTTGGACCTTGGGCTCACCTATTAGTCACACCAGGTGCCTCTGGAGTTGCCCCATCACATAAGGGATGCTGCTATTCCTCAAAATGTAAGCGTCATGCACAGAGCCAGGATACTTGGCATTCACATGGGAGATGTACTGGTCTGCCAAACACACCATCTGCACAATCAGTGAATGGTAGCTTTTCCGGTTTCTGTACACCTGTTCATTCCTGTAAAACGAGGGGGGGGGTTGCTCAAATGCCACATGTGTACCATCAATGGCACCAATGATGTTGGGGATATGTACCAGGGCATAAAAGTCACCTTTCACTGTGGGCAAATACTCCACCTGAGGGAAAACGATGTAGCTGCGCAAGTGTTTCAGCAGGGCAGACAACACTCTGGACAACTCGTTTGAGAACATTGGCTGGGACATCCCTGAGGCCATGGCCACTGTTGTTTGAAAAGACCCACTGGCCAGGAAATGGAGAACAGACAGAACCTGCACTAGAGGGGTGATTCCTGTGGGATGGCGGATAGCTGAAATCAGGTCTGGTTCTAACTGGGCACACAGTTCCAGGATTGTTGCACGATCAAGTCTGTATGTGATAATGATGTGTCTCTCTTCCATTGTCGCCAGGTCCACAAGGTGTCTGTACACCGAAGGGTGCTACCATCTCATCACCTGCCCCAGCAGACGTGCCCTATGGAGGAGAACGGCTAGCAGAGGGTCATCCAACACTTAGGTATCACAATGTGTTATTTGGTAAAACGCTGGAAATTCGCAATGTGCCTTTATCTGTCCATATTCCAGGCCTAAATAGGTGTGACGCAGTTTTTTTTCCATGCCATGTGGCCCCCTGAAATGGCGGCTGTCTGACCTGTAAGGTGGGACTAGGGGAAATGAGGTAACTGCCCTGGCGTTGTACATCGTTGCGGTGGGCGGTCGAAGACCGCGGCGCAATTCAGCATTGGGTAACATTGGGCCCTATGGGTCCCAGGAGCCAATGACGATGTACACCGGCAGTGACGGTATGGACCGCCGCAGACGTGGCCGCCATTTTCTTACTGTTCCCTTACTTGATGTCTGGGGAAAGGGCCCCTGCCTTCACTTCGGAGGAGTTGGAGAAACTGGTGGATGGGTTCCTCCCCCAGTACACGCAACTGTACGGTCCTCCAGACAAACAGGTGAGTACACTGTGAGCATGGTGGATGGCACATGAGTGTATGGAGTGTCGTGAATGGAAGAGGGCGGGGAGGGGGACAGGCCAGCATGTCAGGATTGTGTGTGTGTGTATGTCTGGGCCAGCGTGGGAGGTGTTTGGCAATGCGTGAGATGAAATGTACGGGATAGAAACATCCATTTTTACTTCACTTTTCCTCTAGGTCAGCGCCCACCAGAAGAAGGGTATTTGGCGTGCCATCGCCAAGGACGTCCGGACCCTGGGGGTCTACCATAGACGGAGCACCCACTGCCGTAAAGGATGGGAAGACCTGTGCCGCTGGAGCAAGAAGACGGCGAAGGCCCAGCTGGGGATGGCCTCCCAACGTGGAAGGGGTGCCTGTCGCACCATGACCCCCCGATGTACCGGATCGTGGCGGTGGCCTATCCGCAGTTGGATGGGCGCTTGAGGGCATCACAGCAGCCAAAAGGGGGTGAGTACACTCTCATTCAGCTGACTCTGTGCGCTTTATAAGGTGTCTGGGTGGTCGAAGTGGGATGTGGGTTCCCCTAGGCCAGGGCGAACTTGGTAGGCTAGGTCCCTTGTTAGGCAGGCTCTGTGGCACCCCAACCCCACTACTGGTAATAGCCAACTACACCTAGTCAGGCTCCTGTGACATCCAGGTGTGCAGCAATTGGGCTTAGGCCTCGTCCACCATGGGCATGTGAATTTGCTAGGAACTGTTAGTGCATGGCTTAGTTCATAGGTCTGCTCCCTGTGTGTTGTGTCCGCCAATGGTAGTGTTGTTGCATGCACTGAACATGTGTTTCTTCTGTCTTTACCCCCCCTTGTTGTTTTGTCTCCCTGTTCTTGCGTGCATTAGCATCATCTAGCAGAGGAGCACTGGCACCGGAGCAGGAGGGAGCTGCAACTCACGTGGCCCTGGAAGGTGAAGCAACAGAGTCTGAAGCCACCAGTGTGACGGAGGGCGAGGGGAGCTCCACGACGGGGACAGGAGCATACACCAGCGACAGCGACTCCTCCTCTGATAGGAGCTCCCTTGCGGTAGCAGGCACCTCTGTGCCCACCGCATCAACAGGTACAGCCGCCACCCCCCCACGAGCACCGCCCTCCCAGCAGCCCCTCAGCGTGTGTCCCGTGCCCGCTCACCCAGGAGGGTGGGCATCTCCTTTGCCCCAGGCACCTCAGCCCCTGCCCCAGTCAGCCCTGCTGCCCTCAGTGAGGAGGCTATTGACTTCCTGAGATCCCTCACTGGTGGGCAATCTACCATTTTGAATGCCAGCCAGGGTGTTGAGAAGCATTTGAAACAAACAAATGCATACCTGGAGGGCATTCATTCTGGGCAGGTGGCCCAACAGAGAGCATTTCAGGCTCTGGTCTCAGCACTGATGGCAGCCATTGTCCCTGTGTCCAGCCTCCCCCCTCCAACTGCCTCCACCCCGACCCAATCCCCTGTACCTCAGCCTATCCCAAGCAAATCATCAGACCAGCATGCACACTCATCAACACACAAGAGTGTACATGGCAAACATAAGCACCACACATCCCACAAGCACTCACACGAGCACCATCCCCATGCAGAGACAGCAACATCCACTGCCTCCACTGTGTCCCCCTCCTCCATGTCCTCCTCCTCCCTCCCTGTCTCGTCTCCACTCACACCTGCATGCACTACATCCTCAGCCACTACCTCCATCACCATCATGCCCATCACCACACACCGCTCACGTGCAAGCACCACCCCCACTGCCATTCACACATCCCCAGTGTCCTCTCCCAGGACACAAACGCAGGCACACACCCACCCAACAGCCATCCACCTCACAAAAGCCTACGGCCCATGCACCTTCACCCAAATTCAGCAAACGTACACCTACAACCACTATCTCTTCCTCCACTCCCAAACCTCCTCCCTCTTTCCGTCCCAGTGTGTCTAATAAGCTTTTCCTGGCTAACAATGACCTCTTCCCTACACCTCCCACGTCCTTCCCCTAGGGTCAGGCTTTCCAGGTTCCAGCCCAGCACCTCAGCCACAAAATCCGCAGGCACAGTGGTGCCAGCAAATGTGGGGTCATTGAGTGCGTCACCCGTCAGGGCTGCCAATGTGCCACGTAGCGAGGCCAAGGACATTCCGCCACCTGCCAAGGTGAAGAAGGTGCCCACATCCTGGAGGGAGAAGCCGCACCTACCAGCGACAAAGGGCTCCTTCAAAGGTGGGGAAGGGACACAAGCCCAAGAGCAGGTCAGGACAGGGCACAGTGGCTCCGACTGAGGGACTAGAGTCACCTCTTCTGTCAACCACTACACCAACCTGTACGGCGGCAAACACCACCACCTGCAGCACCACCTGCACGTCTGCAGCCTCAGCAACAGTCCCCAGCATCTTCCCCAGTGGGCAGCCGTCCGAGGCTGCAGGAGACTACCTGCTGTGTACCTCAACAGGTGCTGACACATGCACCATGGCCAGCACCTCTGCCACAGACACTGCTGCAAGCACCGCCACCAGCCCCGCGACGTGCTCAGACAGTGGCACCACAGCTGACATGGCTACCATTCCCAGTGGGCAGCCGTCCGAGGCTGGAGGAGACTTCCTGGACCCTGCCCAGCTTCCATGATGCATGACTCATCACTGTTTGCACCTCCAGGTGGAAGGCGAAGTCGCAGCAGGGTGAGGTTTGTCTCTGCCTCCATGACGTATCATGCTACCTGTTCCTAGGCAATCTCGTGGCACACACACCCATGTGAGGTAATGGGACCAACCACACTGCATGTGGAGCACTCTGGGCACCAAGCCCCTTCCAGAACCAGTGGAGAATCACATCCACTACCTCTGTCCTTGGCAGGATGAAGCACTCTGGGCACCAAGCCCCCTCCAGAACCAGTGGAGAATCACATCCACTACCTCTGTCCTTGGCAGGATGAAGCACCCTGGGCACAAAGCCCCCTCCAGAACCAGTGGAGACTGTTATCCACTTGAGAGACTGTGGCTTTGCACTCCCCAGGATAAAGCAGTGGGCAACCCACCCACTGGAAATACTTAAGAGACTGTGGCGTTGCACTCCCCAGGATACAGTAGTGGGCAAACCACCCACTGGAAAGACTTGAGAGACTGTGGCTTTGCACTCCCCAGGAGACAGCAATGGACATGGAGCCCCCTCATGCAGCAGTGGTGTTGTGCGTTCATCCGGCAGAGGTGCCCACCCTCCCCTTCCACCTGAGGTGCCTCTTTAATTTCGATCTGATGCCCCAGCAGTGTTCTCTGCGTTTCGAGTCAGGTATCTTGTGTGGGCTTCGCCCATGCATTTTGGGACCACTGGTCCACGGACAATGATTGGTACACTATCCGGACTTGTGTAGTTGGTGTACATATTTGTATATACTGAGTTTTGAACTTTCACTATCTGATTTTTCATGATTACACTTGTTACAATCATTTCCTTTTGTCCTTGCTTTCTTCCATGGGGTAAGGGGGGTGTATATGTAATGTTTCTGCATGTATTTGTGTGTGTGGGTGGGGGTATTGCATGTGTGTGTCACTTTCCCCCCACCTGTGTTGTAGCTGCAGTATTCACTGTGGTCGACGGCGTCTATCCTGCTCCTGATACAGCAGGAGGAAGACCAGCATGGGCAGGACGTGTAACTCGGGCTCCATGGCATCCTGGTTCCTCATTGGGTGTTGAGAGGTGAGTGGTTTCCCTTCTGTGTACTGTTTCCGCCGTGCTTTTGATAGTGTTGGTTCTGCCCAGGGAAAGGTGGCGGATAGACTTGTTGGAATACAGTGGACGGTACTTTGACCTCCGCCTGTCTGTTGGAGGTGACCGCCGTGGTGTTTGTTTCTACTGCCATGGCGGTCGGAGTGTTAAAGTGGCTGTCTATGTAGGTGGTTTCCGCCATGGTCGTGATTCCATTTCCCTCCCCCCGGCCTGTTGGCGGTATTATCGCCGCTTTAACACCGACCGCCGGGGTTGTAATGAGGGCCTTAATGTCTGATTTATGAATAGGTTCGAATGGCTCCTTCATCAACTGAGTTAGGACTGTATTCAGTTAGCAAGAAGGAGGAGGTCGTTTGGCTGAAGGAAAGGATCAGAATAAGCCCTTCATAAACTGCTTTATCAGCCGAAGAGACCAGAGAGACGGTCCTTTGGATGGTCGCCTATATCTGGAGATAGCAGGTAAGTGGACCTTAATGGAAGCATGGGCGAGACCAGACTTCGCCAGTTGGAGAAGGTACGGTAAAAACTTTCGCAGAAAACCATAAACAAAACCGCTTCTATTTTAATGTATATGTCTTATTGATGCTGTCTGCTTGAGCTTTAGCTACAACTGTTTGACAGTCCATGGTAATGTTTAGATGTCCGAATTCATTGAACTCAGGAGCCATGCACATAACCTGAGATGCTTGGGATCCGGATGCCTCACTTGGCCCTGGCTGAGGGTGAGCAGGTCCAAAATGGCTGCTAGCTTGATGGGAGGACACGAGGATAGCAACAGAAGCTCCGTGTACCACGGTTGACGTGGCCAAGCTGGAGCAATTAGACTTATCTGATTTTATTCTTGCTGATGACCCAAGGAAAAAGGGGTATCGGAGGAAAGGCGTAAGCATAAATCCCTGACCATGCTATCGAAAGGGCATTTCCCCACGACCCTGGCTGGGGATGCCAACTTGCATAAAACAAGCATTTTGCGTTCTGAGGCGTTGCAAAGAGGTCGAGGTTTGGTGTCCCCGACCTGCGGAAGACTGCATCCAGCGTTTTTTGGTTCAGTTCAATTCTGAATGCACCAGGTCCAGATGAGCTGAGCTTCTGTGGAGAGTAAGCAAGACCGAGTTCCACCTTGCTTGTTTATGTAGTGCATGGTGGTAGTATTGTCCGTCCGGACCAGCACCGACGAACCTCGGATTCTCGGTAGAAAAGCTTGTAGTCCAAGGTACACAACTCTGAATTAGAGGAGGTTGATGTGCAGCGTTGCATGAGAATAGGGCCATCTGTCACTGACTTGCAGATCTTGGAGACATGCTCCCCATCCCTCCATCAAAGCATCTGTTGTGATGGTGAATAGAGGGATTTGATTCAGGAACTCCAGGCCAACTGAAATGTTTGCAGGCGTTGACCACCACTTGAGGGAGTGGACCATTCTTGGCGTTATGTGAATGATGTCCCCGAAGGACCCTTGCACCTGCTTCCACTGTTTGTTGAGCTCTTCCTGTAGAGGGTGCATTCGAAGACGACAGTGTGGAACTAGGTTGATACAGGAGGACATCATCCCCAGTAATGATTTGAACCTCTGAACTGAAAGAGACTTTTTTTGTTCAAACTAATTTTACCAAGGTCAAAAGCTTGAGTTGGCGTTCTTCTGCAGGAAAGGCTTTTGTAAGAGTCGTGTCCAATATAGCACCCACAAACACTATCTTTCTGGTAGGCTGGAGCTGTGACTTGTCTCTGTTGAGAGTGAGACCTAGTTGTTGGAAAAGACGTAACGTGGTCTTGAGAAAGTGACATAGAGCAGAGATATTCGGAGCCTTTAGTAACCAATCGTCCAGATATGGGAATACCTGGTGCTTGAGATGTCTCAGATATGCAGCCACTGGGACAAACCACTTTGTGAAAAATCCGGGGGGCGGATTTTAGCCCAAAGGGTAGCACTCTGAACTGAAAGTGGTGGCCGGCTACCATGAATCTCAGAAATTTCCTGTGCTTGGGGCGAATGGGAACGTGGAAATACGCATCCTGAATATCTAGGGAAGCCATGAAGTCCCCCTTGTTGAGAAGCTGTGGTACGTCCTTCAAATTTACCATTCGAAAGGATTGTTTTTTGAGATATTTGTTGAGCTGCCTTAGATCCAGGATGGGTCTCCACAGACGGGGCTCCTTTCTGATGAGAAAAGGGTACCATCTCTATCGCCCCTTTGGACAACATGCTTGCTATCTCTAGGAGGAGAAGATGCAGATGTTGTTGGCGCTCCCGGGAAGGTGGAGTTTCAGGAGGCCTGGAAGTGAATTCTAGTAGATGGCCATGAGTTATGATGTCCAGAACCCACTTGTCACTTGTGATCTGATTCCAGCGATGTAGATGTCGGGACAAGGAGGGAGGGATAGTCGGCCCCTGAAGGCTCGCATTGCCTGCGCGAGGCATCCTTGGACTGTCTTCCCGATCTTCCGCTAGGAGGTGGTCTGTTGTATGCTGCCGCCGGAGGCTGCCTTTGATGGTACTGGGGTCTGGATGACTGATACTGGGAAGAGTAGGGTGGATAGCGAAAGGACTGGTAGCCACCCCTAAAAGAGGAGTGGCCTCTACCCCTGGCTCCTCGAAAGGGAGTATGCTTGTACTGTAGGGACCCCAACGACCTGGCAGTATCAGTATCAGACTAGATCACCTGAAGGGCATCGTCGACATGCTTGCCGAACAGGTCTTGGCCATCGTATGGGAGATCCAGGATCTTTGTTTGGACATCGGGCCTGAAATTAGTGGCTTTGAGCCATCCCTGGCGCCTTAAGACGGCTGAGCCAGCCAGAAGCCTAAATCCCATGGGCGCAATGTCCAGGGCGCAGTCAATCACTTCTGCAGATGTTCGCTGACCCTCTGTAATGATCTTTTTTGCGTCCGACTTGTTGGTATCCGAGAGGTCCTCTACAGAGTGGGAGATGTCATTCCACAGCTGCCTGTCGTACATGCCCAGAAGTGCCAATGAATTTGCCGCACGGACCACAATTGCTGACATAGAAGAGAACCTCTTCCCTATATCGTCCAGGCGGCTTCCATCCTTATCAGGAGGGGCTGATAAAGGTGCTGAAGGGTTCTTGGAGTGTCTCTGGGCAGCCTGGAAAACCACAGAGTCTGGTTTAGGGTGACCCACTAGGCATGCAGGAGCATCTTCTGTTGCGTTATACTTCTTGTCCAGCTTAGGTAACACCGCTGGTACTGTTGCCGGGTTTTTCATAATTTTTAGCCCTTGACACCAGACATGGTCTATGATTGGGATAGCCCTAACGGATTTTCTGTGCAGCTCTTTAAAATCATACAAAAAACATTTCTGCTACGTAGATGGTAATTGCAGCTCAAACCTCATTGCAGCTTTCGCTAAGAGGTTATGGGAAGAGCCAATATCCTCAGGAGGAGATTCGACTGCCAGTGACTCCAGAGAAGGGGGTGCCGGTAGAACATACTCATCCCCTTCGTCCTGGTCAGATAAAGCCTCTCCTTCCTCTGCCGCTTCATCAGAAGAGGCCTGAACCTGTGGAGTCTGCGGAGCCTGAAGAGGAACTTGTGGCGTCGTAGGAAAAGATGGCAGGTGTCGGAGTAGCTGGAGCAGAAACTGTTGGCGTGGGATCTTTCCTCGGTTGAGGGTAGAAGCATTCTCTGTAGTCCGCCAGCATAGCCTGGAGGTCAGGCACCAGACCGGAGGGCAGAGATACTGTTTCCTGCTTTTGTGGAACTGGGTCATACTACTGTTGGCCATAATACGAATTGTTGTCCGAGTACTTCTGGCATTTCACGTGTAGCTGCGAAGGACTCCAAACATTGCATCTTGATCTGAGCCCTCATCCTCATTGTCGTCATCTAAAAACCTAGATGGTAAGAGTCTCCAAACTTTGCTCGGGGATGTAACAGAAGGTGTTAAGCGAGCTTTAGAGAGCTTTTTAAGGGGAGTATGTTGTGCAGGTTGACCCAGAAGTAGTGTAGATAGTCTTTGCCTTTTCGTTGGAAGCAATCCTGGTGTTGAGGGCAAAAAAACACTTGTCGACAGGGGCATTGACGAAACAGTCGTCGCTGGAAACATTGTCGCCGACGAAGGTTAAACCGTCGACGAGAGCTTCGACTGAGGCGTCGTCGGAATTATCATCAACGGAGGTGTTGTCGACGATGGGGGCATCACCGACAGGTGTGTCATCGGCAAGAGAAGCGTGGACGAGATGGGGCGCCCCGTCGATGAAGATGATACGGTCGTCGACAAAGATCTAGAAGCAGCTGCAGTCGACGTAGAGATGGTTACCACCACTGGCGTCACTGATGAAATGGTCGTCGACGAGGGTATCGTCGACGATGCAGAACTAGGCTTCTTGAGTTTGTGAAGCACTTTAGGAGGAGAAGTGGCAGGCTCTGAAGCAGTTTTCTTTACTTTTTTGAGGGATTCTGTACCCAGTCATTTTTTCTGTGGAGAGCCATGCTTTGATGTCTTTTCCTAGGAGGCTCTTTCCCCTCAGACCTTTCTTGTTTTCTTTTAAGAGGTGTTTTGGGGCAAAAATAGAAGAAGAGGCACTGTCCTCATCAGAAGAAGAGTGTCCAGTCTTACCTCATTGCAGCCACAAAAGAAGATGACCCTCCCTGTCCTTCAGGGTCTTGGTAGAAAACTTCCTGCAGATTTTGCAGTCTTGTGGCTGGGGTACAGGCAGTAAAGACACTCCTCATGTGGATCCTTCACATATAATCTCTTTTTTGAGCATGAGACACAGGATCTGAAAAGGGCTTTCTTTGGTGTCTCTGACATGGCAGCCAGTTTGAATCACTAGAGTAGATAGAAATATCCAAAAGCTGTAGAAACAGGTCTTCTGACAGAAAATTTTGAGCAGAGCTCAAAGGAGACTCCTCAGCACGTGCTGTGGAAAATCTGAGGGAAGGCAGCTCCTCACACCCCCACCATCCCTATCCTTTTCTAGCATCCGCATCACGGATAGCAACAGTGCTCCCACATATTCCATTGGTCACAGCACGCCTCCTTTTGCAGCAGAATGGGAAGAAACCCAATGAGCATGCCACCAAGGGGTAACCCTTGTGGGTGAGGGTTTTTCTAACAAAATAACTTTTTTTCTGTGGAAGTTTTCGCCTTCTGGGTTGGGTCTCTAAATACGTTTATTACACCTTTACCATTCATGCCTTTACAAAATAAAATAAAAATACTTACCTTTAAAACCTTTACCATTCATACACCTTTACCCTTCATGCCTTTAGAACGAAATTTGTTGTAAAGCCATGCGTGATAAAGATGTATTTGAGGTGAAGCATGCGTGGTTAAGGCATATTCATAGTGATGGCATTGTTGTAAATGCATTTCGTAGTACATGCATACTTGTAAACGATGTTTACTGATACTGAAAGTACCTAAGGGAGCCTCAAATGCTTAAAGTGCCTGGGTGCTGAAGGTGCCTCAATATTATGACAGCCCTGAACTTTAATATGTTTTCCCTTCAACTGACAGCTTCTTCAGCATTGATAGAGAGAAAGTTAAGAGGATCTCACATAAGGCACCATCAGAAGTGTTGTCTCAGCAGTGCAAGCGCCTTACATGGTCTGCAGTATAAAGATAATCCAAGAAGGAACAGTATTCCTTCCCAGATCACTTTTGACATCAAAGGGCTTAATCAAGAATGACGTTATAACCTCAGAAGGACTCACAGGGCCCCAGAATGCAGGCTGATCTTCATGCATGAATTGCCCTCAAAGCAGTTAGTGATAATATAAAGCTGCATCTCTTCAGTCAGGGACAACCCTTTTAAAATAAAAGATCTAGGGACTTAAAACTATGCAAGGCTGCATGATCTGAGCTGCATTTAATTCTGAAGGTTGTAGTCTTGTTTGATTTCATCTTAATGTATGAGTTGGAAAATTCTATTCTATATAAATCAATAAGTACAAAAACTTTTAAAATGCAAATGTGCCTACTAATAATTGTGCTAAATCAAAACAATATATAAACTACAAACAGTGCATGCACCTTTCCCACAAGATTGGTATAATAAAACGTCAACAAAAAACATTAAGCAGTGTTATGTCATGATCTGTGTACATCAGTGTCCACAACAGCACAAAAAAATAGTTACCTGCTTTAGGTAGCAACATTCCTGATGGACACTATACCTTTCTGCAGATTCATCATTTTAGGACTATCCTCTGGGTGCCAGACTGGAAACCTTTCCCCCCATCAATAGCTCTCCAGTGCTGTTAGATGGCACTTTACAGCCTCAACCACAACTAAGCATGATCAAGATGCAAGAACATAAGAGTATATAAGGGGTCAACTGGCACGCTGGAGTCAGTATGTGGTACTTTTTCTGCATTAAATCGAGGAGCGCATACAGTAACAAGAGTGTCAACAACTGTGACAAATACATTATAAGAATTGTTTGCATCCTGAGATCTTATTATTCACAGCACTAGATGGTGCCATACAGTCTCAAACGCGACTCTGCCTGACCACGATGTAACAGACAGACAAAGGAGTATATAAGGAACCAATGGGCCCTCTGGCATCAGTATGTGGCACTTTTTCTGTACCCAGACGAGGTGTGCAGAGAGGAAAAAGAGACCATACTTTAATAAAAAGAAAATGTCTTGGTTAATGCCAGACCTAATTACGTGCCCAATTGTAAAAGAAAAACCCAAAACTGCACCCGTGGTTTAAGTCTTTGAATAAGTGGCTTTCATGAAACAGGAATTTACAAAAGTAGACTAGAAAATCGGACTCCTAGAAAACATCTATGAACTGTATTTTAGCACAAACAAATATGCATGTGTAGATTTGCTCATGTGAGAATCTATTGAGTGCTTACAAGTTAACTTTCCCTCCAACTGCTTTTTCCCCAACCCTGGAAAATCTTCTACATCTGCCTTTTTCAGGGGTAAATTTCCAATCTTTCTCAGTAATGTGAAAGATTGGTGAAGAGCTGGAGAAAATCCTTACAACATGCAAATTAGTAGGTTTGCACAGACTCAAAGGTATTCCAGCCCGGGAACTATTGCTTACTGCTTCCTCCAGCCCCAGTATATAGATCTGCAGAAAGGTGGGAAAATAAGAAAATTGCTATATTAGGTCTTGAAATTCCTAGTATTCAAGCCCTACTATAGGATTAGTTCTGGCATGATCAGAGAGGCTATTATCAAAGCTCTTCCATAATGAGATCGCTGCCATAATTTGAAGCTGCACTACCTTGCACCAAAGGGACATGTAATATTTTTACGACAAGTAGATTTAAGAAGCAACCTGTCCCACAGAGAAGTAGATATTTTATTAAATTCCACACCCCTGGAGTATTATTGATTATCCGAGGAAGTTATGCTACACAGCCCTTAGGTTGATGCCTGAGGCTATATTTTTTAGCAAAAGTATGCAAATTTGACAACATGGCTGTCTGTCATATGTCAACCACTTAACACCTCATGTGAGAACTTCTGAATTTACGATGGCATGGTGAAGTAGGCAGGAATGTCAGCTAGAGAGTCTTTCTTTGCCAGAACACAGCAGATTTTAATGGATAGTGTAATCTTAAAGGAAATGTTACACTTGGTTTCTGCTGTGCTCTTCCTGGCTTCAGCAAAACTTACAAACAGGTGAGCAAACAGTGTCCTATTTAGGAGAACAATGTAGAAAGACTTGCAAGCCTGGGTGCCAATCGATGCTGTCTCTCTTCCTCCTTGGTGATATGAGGTGGAGGTAAGAAATAAGAGAGGTGACGGACTGGCCCATGTAAAATGCAGATAGCACCTTCATTAAGAAGATGAACATGTGCAACAAAACATTTTATCCAAACCAAAAACTGTGAATAGTGTTTGGAATGAGTGGGCATGAAATTCATCAACACTGTGGGCCAAAGTCACTGCTACTAATAAGATAGCTTTTTGAGTTAAATTTCGTACTGGGAACGTGTGCACAAGTTACTTACCTTCGGTAACAAAATATCTGGTAGAGACATATTCTAGTTGCAGATTCTTTACTGCCTACCCATCCCCCCGCTTGCGAACTGATTTCTAGGGACTGTGATTTCCCCTTTCAGGTCCTTAGCCCTGGTGCAGTGAAAAAAAGAAATTCCCCAATGGGATCAATTAGATTCAACCCCACACAGCACACAATCTCAACCGCTCAATATCTATAATGATCAATCTCAATAAAGGAATCAGTGATAAACAATATAATTTTAATTAATATAAACCCATAAAATTATAAAACCCCACATTACACACTAAGAATAATGTTAAAACCATCACATATAAAAATCAGACAAAAGGGAGACAAAACAAAAAGACATCCATTCTGGTCTATTGTATACGAGCTGTCCCAATTTTGGTATTTGGATATTGGCCTATGTGAGGGCGGCGTCTATATACTACTCCCGACGTCATCACAGCGACTACGACGCCAACGGAGTTGACCAATGCCACCTATTGACATGCAAGGGTATTGCTCGAAGAAAAATCTCTGGATCCAGTCTGACGCCCGGGGGAAATTCTAAGGTAAGGAATCTGCAACTAGAAGTCTCTATCAGATGGGGATGCCAAAGGAATGTTTGCATAAGATTCAAATCTCAATGAACAACAATAAGTTAAAGGAAACAAATAAAGCAAATAATTCCGAAAATGTATCGGTACTGGCGATCTAAACAATGATGATGGCAGATAGGGCAGCCGATAACTCTTTAGAATATTTACTGCTAGGTCTTGCTAGGCAAGAGAAAGTGCAAAGTCTATAACATTGGAAAGGATGACTGAAATGGATTAAAACCTCCATACAGACACCAGAGAAGGGTCACACCCTCAGGCAGAAAGCAGGAATAGAGCTGGCACCACCCAATCTTTTTAGGATTGGGAAGAAAGATCTGGCTAACGTGCTGCAAGAGCAGGTTCATCCTATGCGGGCGTGGAAGAGAAGGCTGAGTGCTGTATTCAACCAGACCAGCATATTAAACCATATTTAATTGTCTTCGCCCAGCCAGGGGTAAACAGGATTAGCTGTGCTTGGTCCTCCCCCACATTCTTCAGGCCTCTCAAGAGAAGCTGAATTGAGGGAAATGCATAAAGCAGGCCCCCATGACCAACAGAATCTTAATGAAACAGCAGAATATGATTTTGTGCATTGTGTTTGTAAAAAAAATGTAATATGTTGTGTGGGACATATTTATACAACTATGCTCTCACATTAGTAATTTGAATTTGAAAACAAATGTACTTTGATACATTTATAAAAATGTTTTCAGTCATATAATTTAATTTGATTAGTATCTAATGCTGAGTGAAGGTTATGAAGCAACTGCTGCCAAAAATGTTTTTGTCTACGATAATGTTATATGAATATCCCACTGAACCTCTTGGGGGTAATTTATTTGTATTTATGTGACTGACGCGGATTCCTGGGGATGTACTGCGTTGTCCTGTTGTTGGTTTGATCCACTGAACACAAAGCTAACCTTGGAGACTACAAGATGAGATAAGCACCACTTGTGCCAATCATGCTGGTTGCTTCAGTGACGTGCCCTAGCTTTGTTGACAATGAATATTATATGAAGTGCCCAAAAAATAAGAGCAAAGAGGCACGTCTGACCGAGGCAGGCAGCGATGCAGGGACTGAGCCAGAGCTATGTGAAAATGTGGTCTGTCACAAAAATATATAGCGCAGCGAGAAACGATGAGGCAGGCCTAGGGGAGGAAGGAGCTCTACACCCCAAAACTCCTGGATGGAGCAGTACGGGGCTGGCTGCCTTTGTTAAGCCTACAAAGCAGACCCTTGAAGGGAGCAGGATGCCGCATCACCTTTGAGGCAAAGCCAGAAATGGATGGAACGTGTCCCTACACCACTGAGGCTCAGTGTAGCTAAGGAGACAGTCCATGCAATGAGAGTATGCCTTCTCATGTGTGCACTGGATCAGTATTACAGAAGGCCTGCACAAGTGTCTGTGGCCGGTTCTGTAACAACAAAGTGCCTTGGGGAGCAAAAAGCGGGTACCCATGCCGTTCTGTAATAGAGCCACTGGATTCTGTCAGCTGTGGTACAAAAAGGTTCCTTGATGTATTCGTTTTTGCATGCTACCAACATGCTATCTGAGGAAGCGCAAAGCTAAGCACTTCTTTGGCACTGGCCTACTCCACGATGTCAAAGTATGTAAAAGTTTTCTAGAGATTATCAGTGGGTTCAAGACTCACAAAAGAAGATGATCATAATTTTCTGTTTTGGAATACAGCGCTTTATTAAACAAGCATTTGCAATGCAATAGGTCTCGCATTTGTGACAGTTTTGAGCTATTGGCATTATAAATGACAATGCATTTTACCTATTTGTTTTTGTTTGGAGTGGAGTGGAAGTATGTGGTGTGGACTGGAATTATGCAGGTTAGATTGGAATTGTTAGTTGTGGAAATGTATGGAGTGGGACTGTGTAGTCTGTAGTGTATTTGAGTAGTGGAATTATGTGACATGGTGAACAGATAGGGATGCATGTGCATAATGAAAATGCTGCAGGTTGTGAAGCATGCTCGCAATTATTGGCTAGTAGTGATATTTTCAGAAGATGGCCTGGATGAGAAAGGCCTATACGAGGGAGACGTTTTTAATAGAAGAGATAGGACAGTAAATGGGTATTTGTGAGATATATGTAGGTGGTGATGTACATTAGAGATCTGTAAATGGCAGAGTAGGCATTGGGAGGGGAGTGGCTGGTAGTGAGAAGAAGTTGTAAGTTTGGTGTGCCATGATAAAGACAGTCACATGCAAGAGTTGTGTTGATTAGAGATATTTACAAGAGGTAGAGATTTCGATTAGAAAAGAGATAACAGCAATGGGTTACAATGGTAACAGAGATGAAAAGTGATGTACCATGCTAGAGACAACTGTGGGTGGTAGTGATGTACTGGGTCCCATAAGTACCCCTCACAGTTTACAGCGAAGCAGCTGATGCACTGTCAGTTTAAAAAACATTATTTGCTGTCAAACTGTCAAGGCTTGAAAATGCAATCAATACGAATCTTATTACATCGTCCTTGGAAGAACAGAAAGCTCATTCAGCTAGGTTTACCGAGATTTGAACATGTGATTTGCAGGTTTGAACACAGGGTTCTAGGGAAAATGCATTAACTCAGAGAACCATCTCACTCCTTTAAAATTATGTTCGCTGTGGTTTACGTGCACCTGAAAAATAAGTAACATTTGACTTTCAAATGGTTTCCAAATAAGAAACAGTAAAGCCCCTTTTAAATAGGACTCATCCAGTTGCATTTTTAGAGTAAAAGTACTTGAAATAAAGTACGCATGAGACAAACAGGTGGGCAAACATTTTCTTTCATAAAATACTTGTGGTGTGCATGGTATTTTTAAAAAGCACCATCAAATACTATTCAAGTTCTACGATAGAAAGACAGCAATGGAAGCTGAGCTATCAGAGCCAGTAGGAAACAGACTCCAGCGTTGGCCCAGTTAAACTAATGCATCTCATATTTCAATAAAGTGCTCACTTTTATATACATAGCCATTATTTCCATAATTTTATGACAAACTGTAAGCGTTTGTGGTCTGCAACATACTATCTGTAACCTGCATTCAAACTGGGAGGCCAGGGACAAGGTGTTTATTAATGCAGATCAGCAAAGTTATTACCGCGTTAACTAAAAGTCCCCGTAAATTACGAATTATTCAAAAATTACATTTAAA
This sequence comes from Pleurodeles waltl, assembly GCF_031143425.1. Taxonomy (NCBI): domain Eukaryota; kingdom Metazoa; phylum Chordata; class Amphibia; order Caudata; family Salamandridae; genus Pleurodeles; species Pleurodeles waltl. The sequence goes on along the minus strand of NC_090444.1, from coordinate 1,095,768,157 downwards.
AAGCCTTTAGAGGTTGTTTTTTTCAATCTTCCACTATTGGGCTAAAACGAAAAGTTAACTCTAAGGGCTTCATCAGACAGAGCGCTTGACCCTGCACAGATATGGTATGAAGTTTACCACAGTGACAATCAACATTCCGCTTTAAAACCTAGTTAATTAATTAACAGGTGTATCAGCTCCTTAATTTGATATTTGGGGAAAATACTTTATGCTACTTAGGCATTTCAACTTCATTTTCTGTTGAAGTCACTTTTTTTTTTATTACAGAGCTGATAACATGAACACAAGGCCAAATTAAAACAAGAGGTTATTGCATCTCTTGACCATAACAAAAAGATTTGCCCTAAGGGCGCCTACGCAGCCTCGTAGGAAAAAGCCCTCGGAGCAGCCACGGCTGTACCCCATCCCATCCTCCACTGAGCAGCCCGCAGAGCCTGAGGAAGGAAACAGACAACGAGGAGAGAGAGTAAGCATTAGCAGCTGCTCAGAAAGGCTGCACGCCTTTCTTTTTACTGGGCTCAATCACTGCTGCCCATGGCAGCCGCGATTGCCCTTCACTTCAGAGCATTCTCTGTGGCTACTGGCAGCGCCCATGCATATGCGCCGCTGAGGGGGCACTGGCAGATAAGTAATAGCACACATGCTACCTCCTCCTAAAAAATAAAATAAAAATGAAAACATGCAGCGCGGCGTCTGTGAAGCGGGCGCTGCACTCATGAAACAAAAGTGTTGTAGAATACAAATACCATAAGAAACATGAAGCACGGCGTCCCTGAAGCGGGCGCCATGCTGATACACGAGCCACGGTAAACAATGTGTAAATTGTAAACAAAAACAAGATCGCGCTGCGAAAAAAGATAAAAAGTAGTCCACAAACCGGACAGAAAACAGAGAGCCTCGCATGTTTTCAGTACTTGGTCGCCACGCTCGAGGAGGGCTAACCACCGGAAAAGGTGTGACGTATGCATGCCTTCCACTAATGAAAGCAAGCAGATTTTAACAGGCAAGCCCACGAACCAGTGAAAGACACTGACGTGACATGGACGAGGCTCTGAGCCCTTTTCTAACTACTAAAGTGTCTCGCAAGAGAAAAGCATGTGGAAGTGCATGCAAAGCAGGCTCGACCCTAAAAAAGGAGAAACGAGAATTTTATAATAGGGGTCTCTAGTGGACATAATATTGCTTAGTCACTTTGTAGTGTCCAGGAATTTCAGCAACTATGACTTAGGGCCCGATTTAAATTTTGGCGGAGGGATTAACCCGTCACAATGGTGATGGAGATCCTGTCAGCCGAAATCTAAATCCCATTGGAGTTAATGGGATTTAGATTTTGGCAGACAGGATATCCGTTACCGTTATGGCAGAGTAATCCCTCCTCTAATATCTAAATCAGGCCCTTAGCTGATTCAAGATAGTGTTGCAAAGTATACAAAAAGAGAGTAAGAGCAACAATCGCATAGTACCGTACACAGCAACAGTTGCATGGCACAGTATGTTGAAGTATTCCTTAAAAGCTGAATGTTTGCCTTGTAAATACAAATTAGATTTCATTAGAAGTAAAGTGTGTATGTGTAGTAGTAAAAACGGAACATATCATTGACTTCTTTAGTATGTTTTACTTATTTGAGATATATATTTCATACAGTATACAGGGAGTGCAGAATTATTAGGCAAATGAGTATTTTGACCACATCATCCTCTTTATGCATGTTGTCTTACTCCAAGCTGTATAGGCTCGAAAGCCTACTACCAATTAAGCATATTAGGTGATGTGCATCTCTGTAATGAGAAGGGGTGTGGTCTAATGACATCAACACCCTATATCAGGTGTGCATAATTATTAGGCAACTTCCTTTCCTTTGGCAAAATGGGTCAAAAGAAGGACTTGACAGGCTCAGAAAAGTCAAAAATAGTGAGATATCTTGCAGAGGGATGCAGCACTCTTAAAATTGCAAAGCTTCTGAAGCGTGATCATCGAACAATCAAGCGTTTCATTCAAAATAGTCAACAGGGTCGCAAGAAGCGTGTGGAAAAACCAAGGTGCAAAATAACTGCCCATGAACTGAGAAAAGTCAAGCGTGCAGCTGCCACGATGCCACTTGCCACCAGTTTGGCCATATTTCAGAGCTGCAACATCACTGGAGTGCCCAAAAGCACAAGGTGTGCAATACTCAGAGACATGGCCAAGGTAAGAAAGGCTGAAAGACGACCACCACTGAACAAGACACACAAGCTGAAACGTCAAGACTGGGCCAAGAAATATCTCAAGACTGATTTTCTAAGGTTTTATGGACTGATGAAATGAGAGTGAGTCTTGATGGGCCAGATGGATGGGCCCGTGGCTGGATTGGTAAAGGGCAGAGAGCTCCAGTCCGACTCAGACGCCAGCAAGGTGGAGGTGGAGTACTGGTTTGGGCTGGTATCATCAAAGATGAGCTTGTGGGGCCTTTTCGGGTTGAGGATGGAGTCAAGCTCAACTCCCAGTCCTACTGCCAGTTCCTGGTAGACACCTTCTTCAAGCAGTGGTACAGGAAGAAGTCTGCATCCTTCAAGAAAAACATGATTTTCATGCAGGACAATGCTCCATCACACGCGTCCAAGTACTCCACAGCGTGGCTGGCAAGAAAGGGTATAAAAGAAGGAAATCTAATGACATGGCCTCCTTGTTCACCTGATCCGAACCCCATTGAGAACCTGTGGTCCATCATCAAATGTGAGATTTACAAGGAGGGAAAACAGTACACCTCTCTGAACAGTGTCTGGGAGGCTGTGGTTGCTGCTGCACGCAATGTTGATGGTGAACAGATCAAAACACTGACAGAATCCATGGATGGCAGGCTTTTGAGTGTCCTTGCAAAGAAAGGTGGCTATATTGGTCACTGATTTGTTTTTGTTTTGTTTTTGAATGTCAGAAATGTATATTTGTGAATGTTGAGATGTTATATTGGTTTCACTGGTAATAATAAATAATTGAAATGGGTATATATTTGTTTTTTGTTAAGTTGCCTAATAATTATGCACAGTAATAGTCACCTGCACACACAGATATCCCCCTAACATAGCTAAAACTAAAAACAAACTAAAAACTACTTCCAAAAATATTCAGCTTTGATATTAATGAGTTTTTTGGGTTCATTGAGAACATGGTTGTTGTTCAATAATAAAATTAATCCTCAAAAATACAACTTGCCTAATAATTCTGCACTCCCTGTAGTGCAGAGATTCTTAGTCTGTGGTCCTAGGAACCCAAGAGGTCTGCAGGGAGTCTGCAACTGCTTAGAAAATTAAATAACATCAACAGATTAATAAAGTATATATAAATAAAGAAGCAAAACGCAAAATTAAAAAAATTAAAACATTCTGTAAATGTGAAGGAATTTAAAATTGGGGCTAAAAATTAAGCTAGTATCCTCACATTGATTTGTAGGAGAAGTGCAAAAGCATCAAACTGAATTTAGTATGGACGAGGAGTGGTCTCAACTTAATTTCGAAAAGCTGCAGCCTTTCCATTCAAATTTTGATCTTTTATATTTATTTGTGAATTAAATAAAATATTTTATCATTTGTTTACTGAATGCTTGTTTTTGTATTTTTTATTTATTGTTTTGTGGTCACAATCACTGAAAGTACTTCGCCGGGGTCACCGCCTTCCAATACTGTATCAGCACCATTCCCCAGATTCCACTATTGGTTCAGTGGTGGTTCATGTAATAATTAATTGGGGGTCCACAGAACTCAAAAGGTTAAAATCACTGCTCTAGTCTGTTTGGTTGCATTACTGTATAATGCTGTGTTTCACCTTTCATTAGAACAATGTGTATTTTGCAAATTGCCATCAGGGGATGGTCATGTCTACTGTGGCTGCAATCGGAGATGGACATGTACACCTGGTACACGGGCAGATATTCTGCAATAAGTTTCGCCCAAGATGAGTGGTCATGTGTTTGTGCTGTTTCACCTCTTAGGGTGGAATACTTTTAAATTTCTATGCTGCCCTACTAACGGTTGGCATTAGTGCTTCCGCAATGCATGCATGTTTGTAGTACTTTGTGTTGCATTCTTGTGGGTGGACAACTGTATACACGGTTATATTGCATCTTCGACAGGTTTACTTTTATTTTGCTGTTCATTTGTGACTTAATGCTAGTCTGTGTTACATTATTTTAAACGATATCTACACCTGCAGCTAGAGACCATTAGAGCATGCATAAACCTTGTTGTGGACCAAGGTTCCATAGGGTCTGTAAGGCTTCTTGGTATTACAGCATTCATGAGAAATGCACTGTTGTCCTTGAAAGCGAAAAGATGTGATTGCCAAATTGCTAGACTTCTGAATGATTTCAAGTATTCAAATATTTGGTAAGTTTGTGCTGGACTTGAATTAGGCTATTTATTTCCACTTTGGTTTTAGTTCTTCATGTTTCTGGTTTCCATGGCCTAGTTATGTAAGTCTGACTGACATATATCTGAACATTAATGTCATCTTTCCTGTGTTTAAGAGAATCCCCATTGAGGGGTACAAAATGCTGTGAATACATCAGGGCTCGGTTTCTAAGGCATTTTAACTATTTGTAATATTTAAGTATCTGATGTTAAGTTCAGTTCAGTTCATTTTTTTCTTTCCTGTGTTGTGCAGGGAGAGGGTGCTGGTTGTGTAGCTCATCAAGTCCAGCGTGGTGTTCCGCAGTCAGTGTACAGTACTGTACACTTATCATGTCCCTTAAGGAGCTGTGATATGAAAATGAGTTACTTACCTGTAACTGCAGTTATCCAGTATAGTTATCTTTCAAAGATTCACATGTTTTAACCATTCCCCATCGTCGAAGTGGGAGTCCCACGGTCCCATAATGAAGCAGTATGCAAGAGCTGTAATAGGCTATAATGGAAGTAGGCCATCGGTTTAATAGCTCATGTATGTCCTTTTTAAAAAAGGACCATACCTGAACTAAAAAATGCCAGCATCATCTAGAATACTGCCAAGAGAGGCTGATTCTCTCTGAGTTTGAGCTCAAGTGGAAACCACATCCTTAATAATAAGGGGAGGCTCTTGAGAGAGGCGGGGTGTCGCATGTGAATTTATGAAAGATACCAATATTGGATAACTGCAGTCACAGGTAAGTAACTAATTTTCCTATCCAGTATTGGATCTTTTATAGATTCACATGCTTGAATCAGAACAGCAAGCAGTTTTGCAGACAACTGAAGTACCCTTAGAGGATGGTGGGTAAAAGCAAAACAATTTCATAATAGCCAATATAACATATCCATTTTATGTATCTAGACATACATTTAAAAATGTAAGCATTCATGTCTGAATATTTAGATCAATAAACAACAACAGAACAAGAAAGCAGCAATATACAATTGACTGAAAAAAGAATTAAAATTAACATGAACAAACACCTCTATTTAAAGAAACGTAACTTATTGGAACAGATGACGTACCACAGCTTGTCCCACAGCAGAGTCACTGCATTGTTTTGACTGTAGGCAGTAGTGCTGCGTGAACAAGTGGGTGCTTTCCCATGTGGCAGCTTGGCATATCTTCTCCAGGGGGATGCCTGCAAAAAGAGCAGCTTAAGTGGATAATGCTCTTGTGGAATGTGCCTTACCTTTTCTTTTTAGGGTTTTGTTAGCTATAGAATGGCAAAACTGAATTGTTGCTGAGATCCACTGTGCTACTGTGGCTTTCGTCACTGCAGTACCCTGACACCCTTGACTATAGGAGACTAGAAGTTATCCGTTTTGCAAATCTGTTTAGTACGGTGGAAGTAGAAATTGAGACATCGTTTGATGTCTAAAGTGTGGATAGTCCTTTCAGCCAGTGTGGTAGGATTGGGAAAAAATGTCCATTGTATGATAGGTTCATGGAGGTGAAATTGGGAAGGAACTTTTGGAATGAACCTCGGATTTGTTCTAAGAAGGACAAATTCATCTGTGAAGGATAGGAAGAGCTCTTGGATCATGAAGGCCTGTATCTCAATGATGCTCCTGGTGGATATAAGAGCAAATAATATAGCAATCTTCCACATGAGGAACTTAAGTTCAGCATTATGAATTGGTTCAAAAGAGGATTTCATTAATTTGAGAGGACAGCTGTGAGATGCCGTTCCAGGGGAGGTGCTCACACCGGAGGAAAAGTTCTGAACAGCCCCTTTATGAATTGTTTAATCAGTCTTTTAAAGCAGAGAGACGTAGTTTGTGTGGAACGTCTGTTCCATGAGTTTGCGTCAAGTTGACATTTAATTTAATCATGAACAAGACCTGACTTGGCTAGCGAAAGAAGATAAGGTATGATCTGTTTGGGAGAGGCTTTAAATGGGTGCAAGTTATTCTGATGGCACCAAGAACAGAATTTGTTTCCACTTCAGCCTGTAAGTTTTGTTTGTACTCTCCGCCTGTGCTCTGGTTAATATATCTACATTCCTGATTAATGGTTAGGTTTCGGACTTCATAGTACTCAGGAGCAATGCAAGCAACTGGAGAGAGGCTGGCTCAGGGTGTAAGCCTTGGCCCTGGTACCTTATTAGAAACTTTTGTTTCTTCGGAACACGGATAGGCTCTGTCACAGATAGGAGAATCAGCTCTGTAAACCAGTGTAGTCTGGGCCACTTGCGAGCTATCAGGATAAGCCAACAGTGCTCCAATTTCATCTTCCAGGGAATCCTGGGAAGTAATGAGACGGGGGAAGCGTATGCATAAATTCTGCACCATCGCATCAAAAGGGCATTCCCCCACGACCCTGGGAACAGGTATCGACTGGCGTAGAACTGGCATTTGATGTCCTTGTCTGTTGCGAAAAGATCCAACGCTGGACTGCCCCAGTGTGAGAAAATCTTGTTTACTTCTAGTTGATCCAGTTCCCACTCATGGCAGCTGTCCTCTGTCCTGCTGAGAATGTCCGCTAACGTGGTGTTCACTCCCGACACATGTTCGGCTCGTAAAGACATTTTGTGAATTGTGAACAAATCCCAAACAGCTTGGGCTTCTTGAGAAAGAGATAGAAACCTGGGTCCTCTCTGTTTGTTGATGTAATACATGCTGATTCTGTTGATTGTATGGACTAGCAGGGATGAGCCTGTTATTCATGCCAGAAAAGCTTGTAGCAAGAAGAATATCGCTTTTAGTTCCAGGCAATTGATGTGCACTAATTTTTTTTTATACCTGGACCATTTCCTTTGGACCTGCAGGTCCATAAATGGCAGCCCCAACCCTCTAGGGAAACATCGGTCATAATGACGAAGTCTGGAACTGGAGTCAGGAACGTCGGGCCTTGAAAGATATCATCTATGCGAGACCACCATGCTAGCGTTTCCACCATCCTTTGGGTAATGCTGATCAAGTTTTCGAAGGAGCCTTGACACTGGATCCATTGTATCTGTAGCTTCTCTGTACGGTCTCGTCTTCAATTGTGCTAGTGGCACTAGGTTTATTGCAGAGGAGATCATCCCCAGGAGCGACTTGAATAGTTTTACAGAAACAGACTTTCTTTTGAAGAATTGTAAAGCCAGATTGAATGGTCTTCATTGTCTGTCTTCTGACAAGTCATCTTTGCTCTCGATTGTGTTGAGGTCAGCACCAAGGAAGGTTAACATTTGAGTTGGCATGGAGAAGGATTTTTGATAGTTTACAGTGAGGCCTAGACTGCAAAATAGTGAAAGGCTGGCTTGGGATGCCTGTTGTGGTGATGAGGTTTTCAGCAGCCAATCGTCTAGGTAAGGAAAAACCTTACAACCTTGTTTCCGAAGTGTAGCTGCCATTTTAACAAGACATTTTGTGAAAATTCGGGGGGCTGACTTTAGTCCGAAAGGAAGAACTTTGAACTGATAATGGATACCGGCTATGGTGAAGTGGAAGTATTTTCGATGCTTGGGATGAATGGGGATGTGGAAGTAAGCATCTTGTGAATCCAATTATGTCATGTAATCTCCACTGTCTAGAAGATTAAGGATTTGTTCAATTTTCTGAGGTCCAGTATGGGCATCCAATTCCCTGTCTTCTTTCTCGCGAGGAAACAACAGAAGTAAAATCCTAATCCTTGTTGATGAGGGGGAACCTTCTCTATCGCGCCCTTGGAAAGCATCAGGAGGTGAAGACGGGGTGAGTTATCTCCTTTTGGAGCATGATTTAGTGGTCTCTGCACAAACTCCAATGTATGACCGTAGTTTATGAGGACAACACCCATTTGTCTGACGTTCTCTACTTCCTTTGTTGGAGGTAGGTGGAGATGTTCGCACCCACCTGAGTGGAAGGAGTGGGTGCAGCCGGTACCTGGTCCAGGTCAAAGTTTGCAGTCTGTATCAGGACGCTGGGGTGTTGCTTCCGCTGTGCACCTTGCTTGTTGTAAGCTGCTGTAGTGATAGGCCTGATGATAGGAGGGTCTGTCCTGGGACTGGGTTGGAAATTACTGGGGCTGCTGGTAGACACCTCTGTAAGAGGGGAAACCTTTCCCTCTGGCACCTCGAAAGGGCAACTTTTGGAATTGCAAAGTGCCAAGAGACCTGACAGTGTCTGGGTTCGTTTTTATTGCCAATAAGGCGTCATCAAGGTGAAGAACATGTTCAAGATTTTAGACAGGACCTCTGGTCGAAAGGATGTGGCCTTTTAGCCATCCCTATATTTCTTATCCAGGCGAGGTGGGACTGGAGGGACCTTAACAAGATTTTTTTTTCATAATTTTAAGTCTCTCAATCCAGATGTAATCTATGATGGGAATGGCTCTCACCGACTTTTGGTCTGCTCTTTAAAGTCATGGAGAAAACAAACTGACTGCGTAACAGAGGTTGGTAGATAGAAACATGCTGTAGCTCTGTCCATTAGGTTGTAAAAACCCTGATGTCCTCAGGGGGAGAGTCTGAGGGGTGAGGAGGTGGAGGAGCTGAAGTAAGGATCAAGTAATCGTCCCATTCGTCCTGCAGCTGTAGTGGAGCAATGGTTTCTCCCTCTTCCCTCGCTTCTTCTGAAGCAGTATCATTCTCCCTAGGAGGTACTGCAATGTTTGAGGCTGGTGTAAATCTAGGTGTTGTTGATGGAGGGATATTTTTGGTGTGAAAGGAAAAACAGCATTGGGTTGTGTTGACTGTTGTTCCTGATTAGAGTCTGGAAACCTTCCTTCTATAATTTTGAAGCATGGCCTGCAAATCCTGAACCAGAGATGTGGGCATCTTTACCACATCTCCTCTAGGTTGGAGATTGTCATAATGTTCATAGTGTTTTCTATGTGGGATGAAATAGGTCTTATAGCCCTGCTGGCCCAATCTGTCTTCTTCCCCGTCGTCATCTTGATATTACACATGAAGTTCTGAGGGACTGTGTGCGTCCCCAGAAGCATGGATGCAAAGCTGAAACTTTGCTTGGAGAAGTCACCTCAGAACGCAAGGCAGTGTTTGATATTTTGGTGATCTTAATAGTAGTAGTGGTATCCATCAATGACGTGGTAGATGCAATAGTGAAGTATGATGTTGCATGCAAAATTCCTCCCGTTTATGGTGCTGCCACAGTCTATGACGGTGGTGTGAATGATGGTGAGGCTGTCGACGGTGGGACTGCGGATGGTGGTGCAGACGTCGATTATACCTTTGCTGACACAGGCTTTGTCGACGGTATCTTCTTCCACAGTGATGTCCAATCCACCGATGAGTGTGCCCTAAGAGCCAATATCTTCGGGGACGATATGGGCACAGTAATAGTCGTCGTCGATGTTCCCAATGAAGGTAGCCTCGTCGACGAGATGGTAGTGATGGTGGCTATGGTCGCCATCCTCAACTGAGTTCTACTAGGAGTTTTAGACCTCGATGTCGACGGTTCAGATGAAGAAGAACGGTGATGCTCCTTTTTCTTCAATGATGGAGTGGGTGGTTGTGAGGAGGCTGACCCTGTGGAGAGGGATGTTCTTCTTTTTGTGAGGGTCCTTGTGGTGGGATTCTAAGGCCTTCCTGCTCTCCTCAAACTCCTTAGTCAGAGGATCTTGACCTTTCAGCAGTCACTGTCCTCACCTGAGATTCTAAGGCCTTCCTGCTCTCCTCAGAAACCCCTTGGTCAGAGGATCTTGGCCTTTCAACAGTCATTGTCCTCACCTGAAGAACTAGATCTTTGGGATATGGACTTCTATAGACACAGAAGTCATCTTATTTCTCTGTCTCTCAATGTTTTTGAGGAGAAGGTACAGCAGATTTTACACTCTTTCACCTGAAGCTGTGGGTAAAGGCAACATAGGCAGTCTGTGTGGGTCATGAACATGCAGCCTTTTCTTCCCACAAGACTTGCAGGAACGAAACAGACCTTTCTTGGAAGACTTAGACATTGTAGATGCTGAAGAACTGGGTTTTCACAGGACAAAAAGAGCTCCCTTCACACAATGTGCAGTAGAAAATCTGAGGGGATCAGCCTCTCTAAGGAGTATTCTAGAGGGGGCTAGCAACTGATTGGCCATAGTTAAGGTTTGGTCTTTTTTAAAAAAAGAACATAGGCTATTAAACTGATGGCATACTGCTGTTATAGCCTATTATAGCTCTTGCATACTGCTTTATTATGGTAACGTGTGGACTTCCACTTCGACAACGGTGAACAATTCAAGCACATGAATCTATGCAAGATCCATTACAGGATAAGTATGATAACAACTAGGCCTTTATATGCTGTACTAGAGGTGACCTTGATCTACGGTTTGCCAATAGACAGTCCTTCCCTTTTTGTGCAGTGAGGTTCAGTTATATATAATTTCTCAGACTGCATACAGTGTATCTATGTGGGGTTTTACTCTGTGGGCTTGTTCTGTATTTATGGCTTAATTATCCTCCCTGTTGCAGTTCTTGGGGATATATTTTTTTTATTGATCTGGCACTTTATTATCATTAGCAAAAGTTATAACATTTTCCTTGATGTTTGCACTGTCTTACCATACATTTAAAATGCTGGCATGGCCATAAAACTGAAATTTCTTTACAGATGGCACCTTGTTCTTTTATTTTGCTACTTTGTGGAATTTAATTTTCCCTTCCAAAGGAGAAGATGTATTATGTGTTATATCTTTGTGCAATGTACCAATGCACACTTGAGCGATGTATATGCAATGTCTGGCATTGGAACGGCAGGGGTTTCTGAGTCAAGGCAGTGGAAGCTGTGAGTTGGAGGCATATGATTGAGAATGCCAGGCTGACAGGATGCACTGGCTGTGACTGTACCACACCAATGTATTAAATGTGAGTTGTTCCTATTTACCTCAATCTGCCACAGCTCTTCATCACGCCTGGCTCCACCCAAGATGTGACAACAACCAAAACACTGTTAAAGTAATTAACAATGAAGTCAATAACAAATCTTTACTTACTGGCGTTTTCATACTAACCAAACCATAAAATATGAGCAACATAAAGCACACAAAATGTGTAAGTGGCCAGTAAGGCCATCTCTGGTTTCTGGTAACATTTACAATCCAGTCTCTGTTGTGTTTTTTGTGTCACCTGAACCCCACAATGGCAATATTGAGTTAACGTACATTGCACACTGCTATCTGTTATAAAATTATATGTATGTTACAGAACTGAAGGTAGTGTATCTGTACCTTTGGTTAAAATTGGTTTGCCTACAAGAAAGGATGTTTTTGTTTTGCTAATAAATGTAATTCTATGTCTGGAACAGAGGAGAGAATGGTGCTTTCTTTTCTTCGCTTTAACTAACAGCAGCCATGTCAAAACATTAAATAAATTAAAAAATCCCATTTAAAATAAAAATATATCTATGAGGGCTATGTAGAAGTAGAGTTAGCACACCCAACCTTCAGTCGGGGTGCTGAGGCAATACACATATGGATGGAAAAAACTTTTTATTTACGAAATATTTATAAATTGGGAGAGACAGATGTTACGACTGTAGAATATGGTTACTGTGGATCTTTACCTCAACATACTGACCGTTAGTAACAGGGGGTGGCCTTAGTGATGGATTCAGATATTCAGCTGCTTAAGCACCACTAAGTATGGTCTTTAGCTATGCCTAGGCTCTGGGCTCAGGGTCTTCCTCCACACCTTTTGCCCTGTATGCCCACATTACATAACACTAGGCCATGCTCAGTAGCTTTCTATGTAGTGTTTAGCCAGAAGGTATGCGCTGTACTCTGTCTATGTCATCTTACCCAGTACTGGGATGGCCTTTAGGGCAGTCTGGCATTGCCAGATGGGCCAGCTTAAAAAAGGTATGTGTGTGGGCCCTTTTTCCATCCTGTAGGATATGAAGGGACCAAAAAAACAGCCTGCACACTTACCTTTCCAAGCAGTCCATCTGTCAGTGACAGACTAGCCAAGGGTTTGGGTTGTCAGTATCGAACAAAATATTTCCATTTTGCAACATAACATGCTCCAGTTGTGGGCCTACGAGCTTCCCTAAGAATGTCCATACATTCCACAGACAATCCTAAGTAGCCAAACTTTATGACTTCAGGAGCCATATCACAAGGTTGAGTGACTTGGGGTCTGGATGTCTGTTCTGTCCTTGATTGTTTAGTGAGAAGGTCCGGCCTGTTGGGAAGCTTCTTGTGAAGAACCAGTGATAGGTCCAGAAGAGTGTGGTGAACCATGGCTGATGCACCCAAGTAGGAGCTACAAGAATCATGGTGAGAGACTTTGCCTCATCCTCCAAACCAAAAATGGGATGAGAGGGAGAGGAGGAAAAGCGTAAGCGAATAAACCTGACCAGTTCAACCATAGAGTGTTGCCCTTGCAGGGAAGATGTGGATACCTGGAGGCGAAGCTTGGGCATTTTGCAATTTGTGCTGTGGCAAAATGGTCTATCTCAGGAGTTTCACACTTTACAAAATATGTTTGAAAGACTTGAGGGTGGAGTTCCCATTTGTGGACTTGTTGCTGCATCCTGCTGAGCAGGCCTGGAAAGTCGTTATCTGTCCCTAGGAGACACTCTCCCACGAGGTGAATGTGGTGGTGGAGGGCCCACTTTCATACTGTCCGAGAGAGTTGTGACAATTGGGATGACTGTGTCCTCCCCTGTTTCTGTAGATAATACAAGACTGTCATGATGTTTGTGCAAACTAAGACAACCTTGTGAGATAGGTGATAAAGAAATGATTTCAGGGCTAAAACACTGCCTGAAATTCGAGGTCATAGATATGGAGGGATTGGAGGCTGAGATCCCAGAGGCCCTGTACTGTGAGGTTTTGAATGTCCTTTCAAGAGGTTGGTGGTGTTGCACCATTGCAGAGAGAGGTGAGTATGGGGGTCTAACAACTCTAGATCTTCCAGTTGACCCTGTGACTGAGATAAATGAGGAGACAGACCCTCCTGTAGGGGAAGCATGTGTAGTCTGGAATGGGGAACAATGGCAATGCAGGACAACATCATTACTAACAGGCGCATAATAGTCCTGACTGTATATGTGCGATCCTCCTGAAACTGGAGGGGAAGAGACTGAAAACTCTGAACGCGGGCCAGGTTGGGGTATGCTAGCCCCAACTCTGCATTGAGGATAGCTCCTAGATAAAGCTGTAGCTGAAGGGGTTGAAGGTAGGATTTATAAAAGTTGAGTGTGAAGCCTGGACCGTCAACCGGGTGTGGTATTGGCACTGCCATAGGGTACTGGCTAGATAAGGAACAGATGAGTTGTGCAGCAACTCCTGCTAAACACTTTGTGAGGACTCTGGGTGCAGTAGTGACCCCGAAAAGAAGGAATTTGGACTGGTAATGTTTGCCTGCAATAACGAACATTAGTGTGTAAGGTGGATGGGAATATGAAAGTAGGCGTCCATAAAGATGCCTTGTTGCAGAAGTGGAAAACATCTTGAATAGTAACCTGTAAAAATGGTCTGACAGGATTCTTGGTTTAGTGGTCTGAGGTCAAGGATATGCCTGAGAGAGCCACCCTTTTTGGGAATGAGGAAGTATAGGGAGTATACCCCTGATCCCTGGAATTGTAAGGGAACAGGCTCCAAGCCCCCTTTGAGAAGAAGGGATTGAACCTCTTGTTTGAGAAGAGTGAGGTGCTCGAGGGATAGCCTGTGAATGCAAGGGAATGTTTGGAGGAGTGGTAATGAGCTCCAGACAAAAAACATGTTAGATAATGGAAAGGACCCATTGGGCCATGCTGACATTGACCAATTCGAAATGAAAGTGTTGGAGCCGTCCCCCAACAGGTGTGGAGTGAGCATGGGGAAGACGGAGGTAGTCACTGCTTTGTGGTGGACGAAAATCTCTGGAATGCACTCCTTAGTCCAAAGAAGACATGTATTATTTCAGTACGCAAGGTTCCTAAAAGGAGATTAGCAAGTTGAAAGCACACGTTTAAAAATGGGCACAGCAATGAAATGAAAACATACACGAATGATTCTCCACTGCAATATACACAGCAAATATATGTATCTATATAATAATGCAAAGTAAATAATGAATTATAAAGATGCATCACCATGAGGCAAGGGCAAAACTCCTTCATCTCTCTCCTATCAGCATCAAATCGCCAGATCCCAGTATCGACGATCGAGGAGAGAGAGATCAATTATCCTCATGGGAAGGATGACACACTCCAGCGTCCTGGATGCGCCTGAGATCTGCTCTGTTCCCAGTCCATCTGGTCTCAGCCTTTTATACAAACAAGAGGATAATTCCAGACTTCCCTCTCCCTGCAGAAGTTTAGTTATTCAAGAAACTGCTGATTGCTTTCGGCTAGCTTTGAAAATAACTCGTTGGGATGTGGCCACAATCCCAAGGTGCCCACCCAAAACAAGGCCGTTTCCTGCCGTCTGAGTAAATTCTTATCAACCAAAGCCCTTGTTGGGAAAAAGTACGAAAACAAGACAGAATTCACATTGTACAACGTGGAAAATCACTTGCAGCTTTCAACGTGACAATGAAGCTAAGCTGAATACAAAATGGAGTCTGTAACTGGTGACCACTAATGTGACGGTGGACAGCTAAGCCAGGTGCAAAGTGGTGCAACACAAAGTCAGTGGTCAAACACACATATCACTACAGTGGTGCTCTTACCTCTGCCCTTATTGTTGTTGCCTCTGTAGAAACCCTTGTAGAGACCCCTAGAATAGGAGGCTTGAGGCTGAGATTTATAGAAGCCTCTGAAAATGGGGCAACAAAAAGTGCCTCTCTGTGTGGGGGACTGGAGGGCAACCACGGCCTTTGCCATATCTGTGTCTTTCTTTAGCTTCTCAAGGGTAGTATCCACTTGAGGGCCAAAAAGATGCTCCTTGTCAAAGGGTATGTTAAGGACCGCTGGCTGAACTTCTGGTTTGAGATCAGAGCAGCCGCGCCAAGTATGCCTTCACAGGAAGGCACGTGTTAAGACTTCGTGCAGCTCTATCTGTGGCATCCAGGGCACAGAGGATGGAATTAATAGAAACTGTTTGCCCCTCCACAACTATTTGTTGCCCTCTCTTCCAGTGCTCATCTGGTAGAAACTGTAGGAGCTCCTCCATTTCATGCCACTAAGCCCAGTCATTTCTGGCTAACAGGGCCTGGGGGTTGGCGATACACCAATGGTTGGCTGCTTGCACTGCAACTCTTTTACTGACAGCATCGATTTTCTTCCTTTCCTTCTCAGGAGTAGGGGAGCAACCCGGGGCCTGGTTACTGGCATATTTTCGTCCTGTGGTGGTGACAATTGAGTCAGGAGGGGCCCGAGACCTAATATATATTGGGTCAGAGAGAGCTGGCTTATAATTTTTGTCAACTCTAGGGGTGATAACCCTAGAGAGAATGGGCTCCTTAAACATTTCATCAGCATGGTGAAGCATGCCATAGAGCACTGGGAGAAACTGAATATCCCTGTGTGGTGATATGAGTGTGTCAAACAGGATGTCATGTTCAATGGGGTCTCTGTGTAGCTTAACATTGCGAAATGCAGCCGCTCTTGCCACTACCTGTTGGTAGGAAGTAGTGTCCTCTGGTGGTGAGGGGCATGCAGGGTACAGGGCAGGATAATTGGAACGGATGCAGTCAGGTTCATAAGTGTCCCTAGGATCTGTTGTGGCCCCAACAAATAAAGAAGTTCCTTGAGGGGTGTAATCCCCTGGTGTAGGAGAGACAGAAGAATGAGGAGAGGAGGTAGGTGGAGGAGAAGTAGGGGGGTGGAGGTGAAGGTGGAGGAAGTGGAGAAGGCCTGTGAGATGGGCTGGTGACCTGGTCCTTAGTTTTTCTCATTTGTGGTGGAGGAGTGTCCAAGGCTTCCTGAAAGGACAGCTTCCTCTTTAGTAGTAAAGGAGGAGAAGTAAAAATGCATCTTGTACCCTCCTGAATATGGAGGCAGTTCTGACATCAGCACCGATGTGGAGGCTGTGGGCGGTTGGCTCGGATCCAAGGTCCGAACCAAAATAGAGACTCAGTCTCAGTCCTAAGTGCACTTAGGCCCCCTGTGTAGCTAACCTCAATGTTGGTCTCTGAAAAGAAATTTGTTTACAATGAAATAGCACCTTTCTTTCAAAAACATTGTTTTGTGGTCTAGATACATAGACAATGTGTTTTTCATATGTAGAGGTGAGGAACAACAACTAGAAGAGTTCTTTTTGTGGCTTAATTTGTGTGACACTAATCTTAAATTAACGATGAAAAGTGATCGTAGTCAGGTTGAATTCCTAGATATTTGGATTAAGCACAAGAACTGACATCTGCAGGTGTCCCTATACACTAAACCCATGGCCAGGAATACTATTTTACATTTTGACAGCTATCATCCCAGATGTCAAAGACAGGGAATTCCATTTAGCCAGTTCTTACGCCTTTGACATATTTCTACAGATATGAAAGATTTTCTAGACCATGCGGGAATATTAGCAAACAAATTCATTCAATGGGTTACCCACAGAGATTAATTATAGACTCCTTAAAAAGAGCTAAGTACAATAATCACCAGTCAATGTTTCAGGAAAGAGAAAAGAAGCAAAATGATAGACTGGTGTGTGCCATTCGCCATTCCAACATAAATGACAAAATCAGACAAATCATAAATTCTCAATGGCACATCCGGAATATTAGTACTGACTCAGAATACCTAAATAAACCCCTCTTTGCTTTCAAGAGAAACAGGAATTTACGCAACATACTAGTGAAATCTGTTACGAACACTATTAAAGATCTTGTACAAAGGTCCATCACTGGCCTGGAACCTATTAGAGGCAACCAAAAATGTGGAAATTGCCAAGCATGTGAAGGAGCTGTAGTACCTGACAGCTTGACATGGAACAACAAGTTAGTCGATTTAACAACTATGACAAATTGCAGATCTAGAAAGTGTGATTTATCTGATTCGCTGTCCATGCAACGAAGGCTATGTAGGCGAGACATCTAGAGAATTTAGAATAAGATTCTATGAGCACAAGTCAGCTATCAGGACACAGAAGCCTTATGACCTACTCGTTAAATACTGGATCGCACACAAATATAGGGAAGATGAAATTAGATGGACCGTTCTGGAAAAGATTGTACCTAAAACTGGACGAAGTCTGGAAGCATTTAAAAAAAGCAAGAAGTCTTTTGGATCTTCTATCTGAACACATCCGATAAGGAAGAAATACCTTGGCAAAACACCTTGTGAAATCGCCTTCTGACAGTATTCTCAGAGTAATCTATCTTCCATCTTTAATCTTCTTCATATAGTCCTATCTTAGTTTTGTGGAGGGCAACCTTTCTTCGGTAGTAAGCAAGTTTTTTGAGCTTATAGATAGGAACGCTACGCGCATCTTCTGTCGTTTTATAAATATGATGAAGGACATATCATGCCTTGCACGTTTTTTGGTAAGCGCGTTCCTAATATCGCTAGCTTTATTTCCATGAGCGATGCTTCGCAGTCTAGTTTAGTGTTATTTTTCTGTATCCAGCATCTTGGTGCTAGAATGCTCCAGCTCGAGCCATTTACTTCACTATAGTAAGAGTGATATTATCTCTAGTGCCACTTTATCTATATTAAGATGGCTGCCCCCTTTCTCAGATCTGCAGCTTTGATTTTCCTTAGATGGTGAGTTTTCTTGAGAGCACGCAAGTTGTTCGAGTTCCCAGACAGGAACGCTAGGTGCACCTTCTGTTGTTCTGGAAATATGACGAGAAACATATCATGACTTGCACACTTTTTGGTAAGAACGAGGTCTAGCCGAACCTTTTTCTCCTTTCCTCTGTTTTTTCGATAGTCTGCCATATTGACAGATATGTGTTTCTAACGCAGTTAGCCTCATTACTACTAGCTTTGCTTGGGAATTTCGTTTAATGTTTTTTGTGTACTTAAGTGTTTAGGCACTAGATCACTCCCTTTCTAGGTATTTATTTGACTTATTAAGAGAGATTTTGACGTCTCCATCTCTTGTCCTTAGGTGTCTCCTACTATCATTCAGATGAAGAATTTGTTTAAGACTGGTGCTTCACGGTACGGGAGTGACTTTTTTCATTTTCTCCTAGAAATGGACTCTATGTACTTTCTTTTTTAGTTTGGTCTGGATTTGGGCTTATTTTGCGCTTTACGATTCGTTTTGTCACTTTTTAGGTTATTTTTTAGTATTTCTATTACATTGTCACTCTTGGTGTTATATTTAAAGATGTATGTATGCGCTTAATATTCACATCCATTTTTATTGTGATTCCGGCGGTGTTAGAAATGGGGTCTCTAGTTGGCAGTCGGTTTGCACCCTGTCTAAGTAGGGACCCTCACTCTAGACAGCATAAGGGAGATACCCGCTCAGATAACCCCTGCTCACCCCCTTGGTAGCTTGGCACAAGCAGTCAGGCTTATTTCAAAAGCAATGTGTAAAGTATTTGCACATAACACACAGTAATAAGTGAAAACACTACAAAAGGACACACCAGTTTTAGAAAAATAGCCAATATTTATCTATATAAAACAAGACCAAATACAATAAAATTCCAACATACAGTAATAAAAATATGAAAGCTGCAAGATTTACTCAAAAATGCAGTTCCTTGAAGTCAATAGCTCCACCTGGGGCTATCACTGTGTCGTGATAAGCAAAACCAACAGTTCAGGCCAGCCGCAGCGTTACGGGCCAGCTACGGTGTCGGGAAGACCCGCAAACAGTACCTTGGATTTGCAGGGTGTCATGATCCTCGCGGTGAGCTCCGGAGAGCAGCGTTGCTGATGTTGCGGTGTCAGTTCAGGAGTCGGTGCAGGAGTCGTCAGGCCCTTGAGGTCACACATGTTGCAGATCGAACTCCAGGCTGATGAAGTCAGGTGCGCCGGGTTGGATGGCGCCGAGGCTACGGTGCGAAGCGGGACGATGCGACGTGTGGTGCTCACAGGTCACGGTGCAGGCTGCGGCTCGGTGACGGCGTCCAGCAGCGTCGGTGAGACCTCGGCTACGGTGCGAAGTGGGACAATGCGACGTGCGGCGTCCACAGGTCACAGTGCAGGCAGCGTCGTCCTTGTTGCTGAAGCGATGTCGTCCGTAGGCCCAAGCCTGCAGTGCGGGACGGGATGGTGCTTTGTGACCCTCACGAGCGGTGTCCACAGGCCACGGTGCAGGCAGGATGCCTGGTGACGACACAGGAGTCGATGGTGCTGGCAGCAGTGGACTGGGGTTGCTGTGTGGGATGGTGCTTCGTGTACCAAGCGGTGTCCACAGGCAATGGTGCAGGCAGCGGCACCGTTGTCAACAGGAGCGTCGTCGTCGGGGATGCCCAGGCTGCGGTAAGAGCAGGTGATGCCAGAGTGCGGGGCCCACAGGTCACGGTGTGAGCAGCGGCTCGGTCAAGTCGTCCGATGACAGCGTCAGTGAGACCAGGGTCGCGCTGCGAAGCAGGGCAATGCGACTCAGTGCGGCGTCGGCAGGTCACGGTGCAGGCCAGTGGCGTCGTTGGCAGCGGCGCAGTGGTTTCTCCTCTTGAGCAGCACAAAACACAGTTCCCAGGGCTGCAGGTTGAGGAAATTGAAGTCTTTGGTGTCCCTGAGACTTCCAACAGGAGGCAATCTCTACTCAAAGCCCTTGGAGAATTTTCTCAAGCAGGACACACACCAAAGTTCACCCTTTGCGCTCTTTTCAGGTAGAAGCAGCAACTGCAGGCCAGTCCAGCAAAGCAGCACAGCAAAGGGACAGTTCTCCTCCTTCAGTTCTTCAGCTCTCTTCCTGGGAAGAGGTTCGTCTTGGTTCCAGATAGATTCTAAAAGTCTGGGGTTTTGGGTGTTCATTCTTATACCCAGTTCTGCCTTTGAAGTTGGCAAACTTCAAAGCAAAGCCTCAAGTGTTTGCAAGATCCTTCCTTGTCCAGGCCAGGCCCCAGACACTCACCAGGGGGGTCGGAGATGGCATTGTGTGAGGGCAGGCCCAGTCCTTTCAGTTGTGAGTGACCACTCCTCCTCTCCCCTCCAGCACAGATGGCTAATCAAGATATGCACGCTACACCCCAGCCCCCTTTGTGTCACTGTCTAGAGGAAAGGTGTGAACAGCCCAACTGTCAAACTGACCCAGACAGACAATCCACAAACAAGCAGAGTCACAGAATGTTATAAGCAAGAAAATGCCTACTTTCTAAAAGTGGCATTTTCAAACAGACAATTTAAAAACCAACTTCGCTAAAAGATGTATTTTTAAATTGTGAGTTCAGAGACCCAACTCCACATTTTTATCTGCTCTCAAAGGGACTCTGCGCTTTAAGGATATTTAAAGGCAGCCCCCATGTTAACCTATGAGAGGGATAGGCCTTGCACAGTGAAAATCGAATTTGGCAGTATTTCACTGTTAGGACATATAAAACGCACTAGTATATGTCCTAACTTAAACATACACTGCACCCTGCCCATGGGGCTACCTAGGGCCTAACTTAGGGGTGCCTTACATGTAGGAAAAGGGAAGGTTGAGGCCTGGCAAGTGGGTATACTTGCCAAGTCGAATTGGCAGTTTAAAACTGCACACATAGACACTGCAGTGACAGGTCTGAGCCATGTTTACAGGGCTACTAATGTGGGTGGCATAACCAGTGATGCAAGCCCATTAGTAGCATTTGATTTACAGGCCCTGGGCACATTTAGTGCACTTTACTAGTAAATCAAATATGACAATCATGGATAAACCAATCAAAAGTTCAATTTCTATAGGGAGCACTTGCATTTTAGCACAGATTAGCAGTGGTAAAGTGCGCAGAGACAATAAACCAGCAAAAAGAGAACTAAAAAAATAGGAGGAAGAAGGCAAAAAGTTTGGGATGACCCTGCAAAAAGGGTCATTTCCAACAGGTGGTTTACATTAGGCGCAATGATCCCCTTTAATTCTTATTGTACTTAATTAAATAATACTCTCTTTTTGGATTTTCGTTTAGATTTGCTCTTAAAGTCTAGTACTCGTTTCTATACATTGCCCTGATGTAGGTGGCTTGATAAATTATAACATTATGCAGTTGATTATCCACCGAAATGTGCATTGGCAAGAGCCAAGAAATGGTAGAGGAGTACCAAACAGCAGGCAGTAGCCAATACTGCCCATGATCTAAAAGCTTGTACACCACCAGCATAACTTAGGCGACAGCAAAGATAAAGAGAAGGATTATAAAGTCGCTGATGAGAAGGCAATAATCAAGACAAAGTGAAAGAGTACTTAGTGCCATACTATTAGAATCAAAGACTGTCAATCACTTAAAGCATGTGAAGCCTGAAGATTACTAAGTGGCTGACAAAGAAGCTACTGTGTTTAAAATTGACAACTGCTCATTGGCACTGAATATGGAATCTGTATAAGTATGTGGGCTATATGCGCAACAAATTAATATGAACAATGAACTTTTTGTATGTCTTATATGCATGAGCACACGTTTATGTAATGTTTGTCTTATTTGTCTCTATTGCATTTGTCTATCTGTAGGTATGTTTGTTTTCGTACACTGTTGGTAATTGAATGTAAATATTTATGTGATCTTTGGTTTATTATTTTGTTATTTTGTCCATAGAATACGTTACATGTAGTCTCTTAGTGTGTAGGGAATTGTTGTCTTCTTATTGTTTGGTCCTTTATGAAAAAGCAATTCTTTTTTACATTTGACGAATATTATGTTAAATAAAGCACATTTTTCTCAATGATGATACAATGAGCATCGACTTGATATATTTTGAATAATTTAGAAGAGGTACATCTGTCACGTTTGAATGTTGTTCTACAGCCACACATGCCATGGAACATGGCTTTTAGCCATGCACTGCACCTACTTTGCCTGCCCCAGAGGCCACAAGGCATAGTCTTCGGAAGGTTCTGAGGAAGAAGGCTAGGGCACATTTTGACCCTCAGCCACTCCGTACACACTGACCGCCAGTCCCCAGTGCTCAGGCAGAACTTTCATTGGCCACGCCCTGCAACCAGCACCCACTAGGAGCAGATCAAGGCATTTGGTTTTGTCCAGCAGGTATAGTGCAATTTCCGTTTTCAAGCAAAGTGTCTAGTCTTCCCACCCTAGCACATGGCCTGTTACCTTGACAGCAGGCGCTGCCACATAAGTTGGCCTTCAGCCAAACTCTGCAGGCATTCTCACTCTCCGAGTAATGAATGGGCATAATCATTATGATCCTTTATTTTAACTAAATAAAAAATACAACTTTTTGGGGCCCACTGGAACGTTCTTCCCCATGACCCGTCTGCATACATCTTTCCGAGTTAAAACTTAATTGCATATAATTTTAGTGCAGATTCATTAAGCAAGGCCAAAATTACTCGCTGTCCAAATAAATACATTTTTATGACGGATACAACGGAAGATTGTATCACGGCCAACCTGTAGTGGAGACAGGGCATGAAAATAGATGCAGTACTCTCTTGTAATACTAAAAAAATCTGGATAGTGGCAGGGTTATTTTATAGAAAGATACATGAATTGCTTCTCACTCTAGGTTTGCTATAAAGAAATAAAAATTACTTTTCTCTAACTTCAGTTTTTTGGTGCTGGTTTCTTTCATTGATTCAAATGCTTGATGTTCCCCACTGTTGGCTGTGAATCCCTGGTAACTTTAAATAGCAGTACACAGTGTTAAAATGGCCACAGGCCCAAAACACGGTTGTTTAATAGCATAGCCCTCACATTTGAAACAACCCAAACTTCAGGCAAGGTGGTGGAAGTCCTGATCTCTCTATCTCCCCTTACAGACCACTATAGCTCAGATTTGTACTATGCATAGTGCACGAGGGAGTCGCTCTGCAGAGTTCTGCTTTAACCTGTACTTGTCTGTTTCAGGTTACATTTTCAACTCTACATTGTACTCCTTCAACTTCAATGAGCCGTAAAATTAGCTTTCAACAAGATGGCTTGTTTTCAGGGGCTTTGTGAAATTTATTTTTCCACATTACTGGTCCAAGGGATGGTTACCTGCTACCAACTGCCACTATGACTGAAAACGATGTTAAAATAATAATGCATATCTAAAATGATGTAAGAACATGATCTAATTAGGGGTAAAAAGCTAAAAGGTTAAGCAATACTGAATGACGCAGTAGAAACAAGAATTAAAAATACCTTGATACCCGCTGGAGCTAAAGACCTGTGACAATGTCTGCAAGGCTTTTCCAATTTTCTGATACTCCTTTGGTAACGCTGAAAAACAAAATAACAGTTCTAAATGCAACCGGAAATAATATTCATAAAGACATGATATTTGCAACAAGATTTGGCTTGCATCACTATGATTTGCTTTGCCCTTTTGAATAAGAGACAGATTTGCAGAATACGTGCTTTATAAAGTTTTTCAAACGTTGAAGCACATGATAAGCACATTTTAACAGTGAACACAAATCACAATCAAGTGTTTCAATACCAAAATGACTGACTGAATTGCTTTCATTTACTGATTGACTTACTCGCTCAAACACAAATTAAAGGCTACTTATTCAAATACACTCAAAAACTCAGTCACTGACACACTAGCGTAGTAGCTCAATGACTGGCTCAAATATACTATTCAATAACTCATTCACACACTAACAGTCACAAGCACACACACACAATGTTGCACAAGTCACTACATCATCATTAACGAGGCTTAGCTCCGGGCTTCAGGTACATACAAGCAAGAGTGGAAGAGCCCTGCGTTGGGTAATTCCAATACTGAGCAACTGAAAAATCAGATGCAAGCATAAAGAAATCTAATTAATAAGGATTTATTTAGCAAACGGACAAGGCACAGCATTATCTGCCCCTCTTTGGGAAGAACTGAAATGTTCTGGTTTAAAGCCACATGCACATAAGTACATTTTATTTAGGGATGAAAGTCCAGGATTCTGTGAGTAATTTTATGCCACACCTACCTTTGTTCTTTTTAGAACAGTTTGTAGGTCCCTCAACCCGCCTTTGGAGTGCCCGGGTTTAGGAGACACACAATTGGTATCCGCATCCTGGGGAGTAGCCCAGCACATGTCCTGTTTTGATGAAGTGATTTTACACTTTGGGTTGCTGTATCTCCCTACCCAGAGGAGCTGCTTTCTGGCCACAACATGTAAAGTAGATCTAGGGACTTTGAACAGGAACGGGCTCCTTCACGTTTAGTTTGTGTGTTTATTGGAAATTTTGCCACTATTATATGTACCAGTGTTTAAATATTTTTTGTAAACATAGGACTGTGTGCACATAAGACAGTTCACTATCACTAGTAGCACAACTATCAATGGAGTTTAACACTTGGTTGATCTAAAGTGTGTGTATGTTTGTGAACATGAACAGTATAGTTTTCAAAGGTAGTGGCTAGTGGTTACTTTATTGTTTTACAGCCAGGCATGCGATTTTGCCATTTGATATCCATTTCCACTGTAAATACGGGAGTGCACAAACTCATTTGACATAAATCCAGGGGTACGAAAAGGCTGCGTATTAGCGCTTTCCTTTTTTCATTATATATAAATAAACTTGAGTCAGTGTTAGTCACTGAAAGTAAGGATTTACCTCAAATTGGTCACCAACAGATACCAGCTCTTATGTATGCTGACGATGCCGTTCTTATGGCACAAACCCCACTAGCTTTGCAGCGTCTTTTGGCAACTTTTGCCAATTACATGGAAGAACTAGGCATTATAGTTAATCACTCTAAAACATACCTAGGAATCCTGTTTGACAATAATGGTACCTGGTCCCAATGTATCAGTTCTAGGAAATTACAATTTATTAAAACCAATATGGCCATAAAAATGTTTTCTAAACGAGTAGGGAGGATCACTCCAAAAGACATGCTGACAATTTATAGTGCTAAATGTGTCTCTGTCGCAATGTATGGGCCTGGCTTATGGGGACAGAAAAAGTGCAATGCATTGCAGATAGCGGAAAATTAATGTTTACAATCACTTTTAATTTTCCATAAATCCACTTCACTATCTGTGTGTCATTCAGAACTGGGGGTTACGCATATTGCTGACTTAATAAGGATACAACCAGTATTATTATGGCACAAAGTCTGGTCTTCAGAATATGCAAGTCTGAACAGGGCGATTATAAAGGATTGTCAAACCTTAAATCATTCATTGCGAATTCCTTTGTTGGAGTACATTAAAAACTTTTTTTACGGACTTGGGCCATCCGGACTATTATGTTACACCAGACATAAAAGGAACACTGACCAGGAAAGAACTTAAAATGGAATGCCTTACCCATTTGGCCGATTTAAGGTGGGCAACAGAAGCACAAGTGTTATGAGGAATCAACTGATGCAGATGACGGACGGCATAGCACCATATTTACAGCACGTTTTGAATCCTAGGCATCGTTTTGTTTTCATTCGCTTAAGACTAGAGACATTCCATTTATTGGTTAGTTTTCCTGTAATGAATGATTGGAGTGCTGTACTGGAGAACTGTCCCTGTGATTCAGTCTCAATACAAAGTACAATACATACAGTTTTATTTTGTAAATTGTATACTAGCCAGAGAAAAACATTTTCAACACCATTTTTAAAATCAAAACAAATACGTCAGTGTCGCCTGGCCTTTTTGTAACTACAAACCCTTTCATCAATCAAAATTTGTAATGGTATTATAGTTTATTTATGCGCAGTATTGAAGGCCAGAAAGGGCTTTTAGACAACTTTGTAGATGTTTTATTAACAGTCTTTGTAATGTGTTGCCGTGTTTTTTATTACCATTAATTGGTGTATACCACTTTTAGATTTTAACTTAAATTAGCTATGTTAATTTATTTTCATTTGTTTATAAGTGCTTTCATGGTTGCCGATAACAACCGAATAAAGTATTTTCTACTACTACTGTAAATAGTTACATATGTTGAGATAATATTAAAGAGTAGTGCTTTACTTCAACGTCCAACTTATTCTGATAATACCATATTTGTTGC
This sequence comes from Pleurodeles waltl, assembly GCF_031143425.1. Taxonomy (NCBI): domain Eukaryota; kingdom Metazoa; phylum Chordata; class Amphibia; order Caudata; family Salamandridae; genus Pleurodeles; species Pleurodeles waltl. The sequence continues at coordinate 1,095,741,896 of NC_090444.1, read as the reverse complement.
AACTCTTATAATCATGTTTGCCGAACTCAAAATTCTCTAAATTTAAGCCTAGTCTTGACTGTTGGTTCACATCTACTTTGATAGTTAATAAGGCTAGGGACACTAACTTTCCGTGGCAGAGCAACACCTGAATTCTCTGCTTTCATAATATTTACAAGTACATGCAACTGCAAGGGCAAGGGCAAGGAAAAAACGTGTATAGCCATAGCAGCAATAAATCATTAAATTAGTCTTACAATGGTTTTTGATAGAATGGAATATGACCACAAAGTCCCAACTTACTGCTTTTGATATATATCTTGCTCAGGTTAACAGATAATTGTAGCCCCTGGAAATTTGGTCTGTTGTTCTGAATGCTAGACATCACTTGTTTTAATGTACTTGCAGTGCACAAATACTAGTCTTTTTTTCTGCTCAGTGAGCAGGCTGACGTTACCCAGAAGCTATTTATGAAGGCTAAGAGTAAGACACAGTATAACACAAAAAATACTGGGCACAGTTCTCTGTTAAATTGTTAACTGTTAAATTGTTAAAATAGTTAACATGCTTCATCATGGGGCGCTCCTTATCCATGTCTGCAGCTCTGACATGAATGATCTAAACCTTAAGATGTATTTAAGGGAGTTCTTGCGGTGATAATGATTGTGCAACCATTAAATCCCTCAATTAGGAAATAAAGGATTGAAAATGACCTAAATGAAAGACAAACTACCTAATGGTTAACATAAAACTTTTTTGTAATTGCCAATTGAGTGGACTAAAAACAAAAGAAATTGGATTGGTTCAACACAAACTGAAGTTTGGTATGTTTCAGTCCCTGTCCAAATACCATAAACGTTTGGGGAATGGGTGGTGTATTCAGGATCAATAACCCTTTAAACATAGTCAGAGTAGACTCTGACTATGATCTCTTAATGGGCCATGTTGTGGTTAGTGGTGAAAGAAAAATGCTGGAATACCGTGATAAAAAGTAGACAAACATGGGCAAAGCAAGTAGGTTTCACCTATGCAAGACCTATTGGTGCTCTCAATGTTATTTAAATATGTTTTAGTAAACAAAGGAGTAAATAAATACAAAACACTATGGCACGGCCGGTGCTAACTGCTCCATAGTGCTATGCTTTTATGTACTTTAGCCGTGTTGTATAGCAACCCGGTCTGCTGTGCTATATGTTTTCAAATAGTGTGGGGGGTGGGATGGTAGGAAACAAGAGGGAGGATCGTGGGAAACAAAGAACGTGTAGCGGGAGTGGTGGGATTATGTTTTAAAAAGACTGGAAGGTGGGAGGAGGGCAGGTTAAAAGGAAAGGACAGCGAGAGAAGGTGGGGGTTGAGGACTGACACCACAGAAGCTTGTCTCTTGTAGCAAACAACACAAGATTAGAGTTGGCACATCACAAATAGAAATATCTCAAAGAAACTATGAACACCTTTCAGTATCGGATTTTAGCTGACATTATAAAAGCAATCCAACACTACAGTGTCCTAGTTCAGAACCGAATATAACATTTTGTTTTACTAGGGATGCGAAGGAGCCTGAGGCCAGTGGACGGTCCTAGTAACCAGAAGCAGTACTTAGTCCAAGCTCCACGGCAGGGACCAAAGACTGAAGCCCAGGAGAAAGCCAGATGAGAGGAGGCGCTTACAATAGGAAGCAAGGAACAAAGAGTGTCAAAGCCAACTAAGGGTAAGTAAAGGTAAATAATAGGCAGGATCTAAGACCTGTTTAAGATTATTTTTCTTTACAAGAGATTTTGCAAGCACAGCCCAAGCGCTGTGCAGGCGAAACCTAAAAAAAGGGGCAAACCAGTTCTTGAAATGGTGAATGAAAAACACTCCTCCTAAGTTAGAATTACCTCATTTTTAAATATTTACACAAACACATTGAAATATAGACTTCTCAAACTGGTAACTGTGAGCACTTGTACCATAAAGCTAACCAGTACACAAGTGTCTCAAAGCTTCCATGCACTTAATTATATATTAAATTATACTCTGAGAAGATAACGCGTAAATTAGGCAACAGAGAAAAGTTTAAGTATCACACTGGCACTTGACTAGTGATCAAAAATTCACAAGTGTAGACATTTTGTGTCAGAGAAAAAGTGTCAAGCATTTAAGCCAAAAAGGAATTGGTTGTTGAGTACCTATTAAGTCAGGTTGCAAGGTCCTGAATGTGTAATAAAGGGTAAGGGAAAATTGTAAGATCAAAGTTATTAAGGAAATTATCCTTGTACAATGAAAGATACAGAAAAATAGATGAATTCACTTACTTTGGATGCAGCTTCCCTGTGTGGTTCTACTACACTCAGCCTACAAAGACCCATCTTGGAGCAGGACTGGAGTGTCATACTGGCATATTTAAAGAAGTCTAAGCAAATGGGAATACTTCATGGAAATGTGGGAAGTGTCATGTGGTGACTTGGTACAAGAACATTATGTGTATGTCATCACAAAAGAGGTAAGGTTTCAGCCACTGCTATTATGGGTAAAGGAATGGAGTAAAAAAGAAATAATTTTCAACCGATTAGTTTTAACTGACGTACTCTGAACTTACTTGAATTTTTTGCTAAACCAGAGGCTCTTTCTACTATTTACTCTAAATCTCTGAAGGCAATTTACAAGTCTAATTGTACTGTTGTGAGCCTACATAATCTATCAGAGAAATCCAGAGTCTCAGACTACAATACGATATGTATTTCTCCTGATACAGTACCATACCTTATTTGGGTTACGAACAGCAACCACAAACTTTTGCTGACAAGGCTGAGGTTGAACACTGCACACTTTGTGGACTTTCCAGTATAAGGTACTTATTTTAAGAATGTATAAAGTACTTATTTTAAGAATATCCTTGTTTGTCCTTATAATTGTACCTCTGTACAAAGCACAACTGTTGGAAATGGCACCTTTTTCAGGGTTATCCCTAAACCTTTGGCCTTCTTCCTCCTATTTTTGACCAATCTGTTTTGCTGGTTTTAGGACTCTGGATACTTTACCATGGCTGACCACTGCTAAAGTGCATGTGTTTCCTGTCTAAATTGTATTGGTGACTGATCTATCCATGGAGTGGCATATCTGATATACTGATGAGTCCCTATTAATGTGCAATCCAGACCTGTAAATCAATTACTACTAGTGGGCCTGCAACACCGAGTGTGCCACACCTGAGTTGCCCTATAAATATGTCTCAGACCTGCCACTGCCCAAACCTTCTTTTACTACATGTAAGTCACCCCTAAAGTAGGCCCAAGGCAGCCCTATGTACATGTACTGGTGTGCTTTACATGCCCTAATAATGAAAATACGGCTAAACTTGTTTTTCCTTATTGCAAGGCCTATCTATATCGTAAGGTAACATGGGGATTGCCTTAAACTATCTTTTAAGTGTAATTCGCCACGGTGAGTAGATAGAGATTTGGAGTTTGGGGTCTCTGAATTGACAATTTAAATACATCTTTTGGTGAAGTTGGTTTCTGAAATGTGAGTTTGAATACAGAACTTTTAGAAAGTGGGCATTTTCTGGCTTAACCATTCTGTGCCTCTGCCTGCCTGTTGAATACATGTCTGTGGCAAAAGGACAGTTTGTGCATTCACTCTAAACAGTCACACAAAGGGAGCCGAGGTGTGCCCTGCAAATCCTGATGGCCCATCACCAGGCTGATGGGTCTTCCTGAGCTAGAGAGATGGGAGGAGCTGACACTTACCTGAACAGAGCTGTGGACAGAACTGTGACTTTCCTCACACAAAGCAGTCCTCAACCCTCTGAGTGTTTCTGGGGCCAGGGCAGGGTAAGGCAGGGTCTTTTGCACTACAAAGACTTATCTTTGAATTTGCCTAGTTCAAAGACAGAAATGGGTATAAGTACTGGACCTCTGACACCAAATAGTTAGAATCCTTCTGGACTGAGGAATTTCTGCCAGGAAGAAGAGCTGGATGCCACTTTTCCTGTTGCTTTGCTGGCCTGCTGCTTTTGTTCTGTCTTGGGAGTGAAAGGACTGGACTTGCTTCCAAAGGTTCTCCAAGGGCTTGGACTGCGCTTGCCTTCAGTTAACAAGTCTCAGAGACTTCATCTGCCTGTGCCTGGGCTCTCCTGCTGAGAGTCCTAAATTGCCAACTCCGGTCCCCGGGCCCTTGGAAATGTAAGCTGGTGACCTGAAGGAGAATATCCACGCATCAACATGCCGCAGCAGCGCCTGTCTCACGGCTGAAGATTTGATGCAGCGCCTGCCCTGCAGCTGGAGAATTGACGCAGCACCGGTCCTGCAGCTGGAAAACCAAAGCAGCAGCTATTTCACTGCAGTCCCATCAACACAGCGCATCTTGATTTTCCATTCATCGTCCTTGGGTGCCAATTTTTCATCGATCCTGCACCACAGTAAGGAAACGAGGATGCGTGTCCGGAAACCGATGCATCGTCTTTCCTGCAAGGAAAGAATCGGCGCATCACCTCCTCTGCCAGTAAGGAACCAGAGCATCGTCTCACCTGCAAGAAAAGAATCGATGCACCACCTCCACTGTGCAGTAAGGAACCAACACATCCTTTTGCTTTCTCATCACCTCACCTCCCCTGTAGCCTGCATCATCTTTGTTTTTGATGCAACCCAGGTACTATGTTCTAAAGAGATATATTCACTGATTCATATAAAGAGATATTTTGACTTGAGTATGTTGGATTTTTGTCATTTTGGTCTTTTCTACTCAGATGAATAGTGACTATTTTTCTTACCAGGTGTGGAGTCCTTTTGTAGTGTTTTCACTGTGTTACTGTGTGTGTAGAAATACTTGACACATTGCCTTTGAGATAAGCCAAACTAATTGTGCCAAGTGAGCAGTGGTATCTTAGCTGTGTGACTCCCTTACCGTGACTAGAGTGAGGGTCCCTCCTTGGACAAGGTGCAAACCACTGCCAGCTAGCGACCCAATTTCTAACAACGATGTACATCGCTTTTGCTAATTTTATTCTGCACTGAGGATATTGTATTTACTGCCAATTTTATGACAAGCTAATTTTAAACAAAGTAGGACTGCCATGGACTGCAATGGTGTTTTTACAATTTCTTTCTTTACCCAGTCTGTGTTTTACATTTGCAAATTATATGTAAAGTGCTATACGTCGGAGGGTAATCTTGCAATGTTGAATTAATTTGGAATGAAATATTCTAACCATGCAATGTTTTAATTGTTTAAATTGTATGTATCTAAATTATCTTGTCTAATGCTTGTTTTTTGATAGCTATGTTTTCTTTCCTATTAGATTGTGCGATTATATCTTTTATGGCCACTTATTTGACTGAATAAAGAATTTCAAGTCAAGTCACCCTCTGCAATTAGTCTACAACCATATCAATCAACAGGGATGATAGACTAGCACAATCACATAATCACATCATCACATCATTGTGTCAGGCAAATTTCTGTAACTGGCTGAAAGCAAGAAGCATGGTGATCAGCTGGGAAAAAAAGATAAAATGTTGAGCACAGTAATTAACAAAATGCAGAGACACTGTTGATTTGGCGATTTATTAAAATTCTCCTGTAGTCCTGTATGTTGTAAATCTTATGTTCTGCTTACAGTATATTTCTAAAAAGCCAATTAAGGGCTTTATAAAAAATCAGGTGTGATATACTTAAAGGTTTTGGGACACAAAACTGACCAAGACCAGGCAGCTAATGCATTTACTTAAAGAGAGCATGCTTTCTTCCTCATCGAGGGAAACAGTGATGTCACATTCCCTAAGTGAGGACAGTGTTGCTAGCAAGGCTTACAGAATTTTAAAAAGCTAATGGCAATGAACATCCAAGTGCACCAGTTAGAGATGGTGATCAGCTTGGAAAAATAAAACAAAGGACAGGAGAACAAGACGTGATGCAGGATATCCAAACCAAGAAAAGGTACGGAAGATTCCAGTTCATCCTCAGAGGAAGCAAGGTATGAATACAGCCTCACAACAGACCACCACTGCCACTATGCACGTTTCAGGCACATGCTCTGGCTTCAAAGATGGTTACCAGTAACAAGAAAAGCAGGAGACAGACGCTGTACAGAGCTGGGCACAGCCTCTCTTAATGGTGCGGCCCAAGGGAGACAAGTTTCTTTGGTGGTGCGGAAAGTGATGAGGCCATGGGAAACAGAAAGAGCACTAGGCACAAAGGTAAGCATAACATAGACCACAAGGTCAGGAACTAGTGGTGTATGTGGAACACAAAAACATGGAATAGGCAGAAGGGGTTTGAAAGGTCGCTGTAACACATTATTTTCTACAATGTCGGCTTTGGTGTCTGAGAGATTCTTTGAGCACATTTTCACTCTCTGTTCACCTCCAAGAAGTCCTTAAACAGGGCAGTACAAATAGGAAATGTTGACACTTCCCTTCCTTCTCATTTGTCATGGTACAAGCACAGCTACTACCAGTACAACTCTGCAGCTGACAGTCTTTCTTAGCTCCAGATCAAGTACACCAACTCTGCAATTAGATCCCGGATCAAGCCTTACGTTATAGAGAAAAACAACCTTGTGTATTCAATAAAACCCTTTTGACACACACTCTTCACATCCCAGCCCTAACTGATGCCTACAAGAATGTTTGAAAGTGTGTTAAGAAGGTAAATAGTATGCCTTTCATTGATGAATTGTGATGTTAAGTCAGTCAGCACATGGCGTGGCCAAGATGGCGGCGAGTGCGGACGCTTGAATCAGAGTTCCGCACGCGGCCTACAATTATCCTGCAATCCCTCTGTCCCCAGGCGATAAAAACCTCCAGACCCGCATGCCTTGTATGCAACAATATCCCGAGACCCTGAAAATTTGACTTGACCGATGCTGCGGCTCGTTCAGGGCCTGGACGGAGACGAGGACGCGGACCCAGCACGGAGCCGAGCGGACCGGCGGTCGCGGCAGCTGATCCCTGTGTGCAGGTACGGAGGGATACCACCACGGTGGGCGGAGGCGGCGGAGTGCTGCGGGTGCACCCCCATAGGTGCCGACCCTTGTGAAGGCGCATGTTATAGGCGCCCAACCTGACGGGTGGTTTAAGACTCCGAGTGGGAAAAACGGTCCGATTGATGGGCGCGCGCCTGGCTGCGCGGCCTGATTGCGATCCAGCTGCGGATGAGGAAGGGGCTGCGGTGCGGGACAGACGAGGACCGGCGTGACTTATTGTTCAGAACTGCTGCCCAATGACACGAACACCTGCGTGCAGAGGAAGGACCGGCGATGTGGGACAGGGGCCTCTGTCCCCACTGGGGTGCGCGGCTGGGCCGTCGGGCCTGAGATGAGGTATGGGGCCCTGCAAAAACGAGGAGCGCTAGCTATTTCTTGCATGATACATACACCGGAGTTCAGCGGGGAACTAAAAAAACACTGTGCCCTTTTGATAGAGTGACTTGGGGGAGCCCCTGTGCCCAGAAATCAAGCAATTTGTGAGTTAACCACCACACCCACCAACGAAATTAGGTTCAATGACACTTCTTAATTTTGTAATGCCCGGGAGCAATGTTGACTCTTTCCTAACATAGAACGCATAGATACGAGCGCTGCAATGCGCAATTGTCAACTGCAAATATCCGGGGCATGTCTCTTGCAGAGCGTATTAAACTCACACACGCCTGCCGCCGGGCAAACAACACTGCCGCTCTCCAGTGCTCGACGGGCTGGGTGCTCCCTGTGTGTGCGCTCTTCATGCTGGATGTTATAAAATTCGCCATACAGATGTAACAGCGCAGCAAGGAAAGACAAAAAAAAAAAAGTTTGGCCTAATTGTGATATATAAAGACCCTCCCCCGAAACCTTGAAATCAAAGCACAACACAAATGTTGGAACCGTAAAATCTGGCCACTTAAACCACAAAGTAACACAGGGAGAGTTCAGGGGATGCACCACGATGGTGAAACCGAAACCGCCAAGGGGCCAACTGGAGGCCAGACTCGGGGACCCGCTACTGATGGAGGGCTCAGATTCACGGCACAAAGTGACTGAAACGCTAGCTGCTCACTCTATACAAATCGACAAGGTACTGCAGGCGATATTAGAAACTAAAACATCCCTTGAAGGAAAGATAGACGTGATGGCAGTGGAAGTCACTATACTGCACACTGAACACCGAAAGCTAGCGGACAGAGTAGCCACAGTCGAATCAACTCTAGAAATATCTCAACCAAATATTGAGGTCATGAAAACCCGAATACAACAACAGGAATCTGAGATAATACAGCTCCAAAGACGAGCGGAGGATGCGGAGGGCCGTTCACGCCGTAATAACATTAGATTCCTGGGATTCCCAGAGCAAATTGAGCTCCCTAACGCAGAGTCATTCCTGGAGCGCTGGCTAAAAGATCACATTCTGAAACAGGAGGCCTCCCCTTTCCTGTCGGTGGAGGGGGCACACCGGATCCCGGGCAGACCCGCACGCCCAGGGGCCCCCCCTCGCCCATTAATAGCCAGGCTATTGAATTACCGTGACAGAGATCAAAAGGGCTTTCGCGCGCTGGGTCCTGTTGAAACTGAAAACGTAAAAGTCACGGCCTACCCGGACTATACAGCGGAGGTCCAACGCAAACGCGCCACTTTCACTAAAGCAAAACAGGTACTACGCGACAAGAACTTTTCATACTCCCTCATGTACCCTGCTAGACTACGCGTAGTGGATGGCGACAAAACCCACGTCTTCCCGTCCTCAGAAGATGCCTGGACTTCGATCTACACCAAGGGCTTAGCAGACCCCACAGATGAACACGGAGCAAAAGGAATGGCTAACACAAAAGAAGCGTAAGAAAAGGAAATCGAAACCCAGAACCGGATCACGTCCCACTGAAAAACAAGCAGCGGACGGGCAAGCCCAAACGCTAAAGGACGTCAATAGGTTCTCGAACATTCGAATACAGCACAACCGCAAATCTTGCACCATGGATTTGGACTCGATGGGGACCCTGCATAGCCCCCCCTCATCCCCTCTGATCTTGTGGCCGGCGTTCACACCGCGCACAGCAGACGACCTTCAAAAATAACACATAAATGCAGCGATCAACCTATTCCGTAAGATATAAACGCTATGTGACCGCGGACTGCGTACTCTCCAGCCTGTATAAGCAGTCCCTGTCAACACCTGGGCAGACCCCTCATCCCGGAATCGATCATCTCCCCCTTAACCTGCCTATGGGTGAAAGATGCGCTGCCCTAACTTGTATCACACCAAGCAAATTGGAATCCCTCCGGAGACCATGTCGTGCCTGAACGGGAGATGGCGTCATCCGATTAGGCCGGACCCCGCGGCCACCTTGGACCATATACTACAGCAGCCCCCTAACCTAGATGGGTTCCCGTATTGACACGAATCGGCTCAAAGCCACTCTTGCACCTGTTGTGCCTGGTTATTCACACTTCTTCCTTTTTCTTCCTTTCTTCCATACTCCTCTCACTCTTAACTCCTCAAGGTATGTGCTAATCACCCTACACTCGAGGGACGGTCCGAATCGGGGGGGGGACGCGGCGAATTCGATCTAAAAACGCGCACCGCTTGCGGTGCGACCACAAAACGTTTCAATGACATACAAGTCTCAAAATATGCGAAGGGAGTACTGATTTGGATCGCTTCAGGGGTCCCTTACGCGGTCCAAAACACATATATAGACACAGATGGCAGATATGTCTGCCTCAGTGGAGAGCTGGATGGTAGACAATTAACCATAGCTGGTATATATGCTCCAAATTCGGGACAAGGGGAATTCCTGCGGGCCACATCTGCACAGATTTCACAAGACCCGTCCATACCAATTATCTGGGGTGGTGATTTTAACAGTGTAATGGACATCTTTATGGACCGATCACACCCGCCAATGGCAAGCGCCCCTAGTAGGCGGGTATCTGAGATGCTAAGGTCCTGGATAACAGAACGGAGGCTACATGATGCATGGAGAAGTCTTCATCCCATTGACAAAGAATACTCCTTTTATTCACCGGTACACAACCTCCACACACAGATTGATTTACTTTTATGCTCGGCCACGATAACACACTTAATACACAGCGCCAATTATTTGGCCAAAACCCTATCAGATCATTGCCCTCTAATCGCCACACTGAGATGGGGCACTCAGCTATCACGAACACCTACTTGGCGCTTACAACCCACCTTGCTGTGCGACCCGCCCTTCCGGGAACAACTAGCTGACACCATAGCGTCCTACTTCACAATCAATAACCAAACAGCCACAACACGCGCAATCGAGTGGGACGGACACAAGGTGGTAATTAGGGGCATGTGTATCGGGGCTGCAGGAGGTATTCGACGCACTTTACTCTCAGAGCTACATGATACTGAGGAGAAATTACGTAAGGCGGAATGTGAAGCGGATTCAAACAGTACTGCTAACAATATCACAATCACACTCAAAAAGCAAAGGGGTGACATTGAAACCCGTTTACGAAAATTTGACTATCGACACTACACAGCGCGACTACACGCAGAGGGTGATCGATCAAGCTGCATGTTGGCCTGGTTAGCGAAAGGGACTCAGCGGCATACTCCTATAAACGCCATTCGTCTAGATACTGGTGTGATTGTGAATACACAATCAGAAATAAATGACGCATTCAGGCAGTATTATGCAAGGTTATATCAGGCAGAACCTCCCCCACTTGCAACACAATTAAAAGATTTTTTCAGGACCTCCCATGTAAATCACCTAACGACAGCACAAGCACTAGAGCTAGACAAACCCATAGAAAGTGACGAAATAAAGCAAGCATTACAACAACTAGCCCACAATAAAGCCCCAGGGGAGACGGACTACCGATTGAGTACTACCAGATTTTCTCATCACAAACGCTCACTCCGTATCTGACTATGTTACAGGAGGCATATGAAACAGGTCGTCTCTCAGATTCAACGTGAAGCAACGATTTTAGTCCTCCATAAAAAGGGACGTGACCCACAAGACGTGCGCTCTTACCGACCCCTGTCACTATTAAACACGGACTGTAAAATATTGGGTAAGGTACTGTCGAACCGACTTCTCCCAATAATCTCCTCCCTGATACACCCAGATCAATCCGGATTCATACCTAGATGCAGCACTTCTATTAACATCAGGAACCTATTGCGTTTGATAGCTGAAACTCTTGACACAGACTACTCCAGAGTGGCGGTCTCACTAGATGTCGAAAAAGCTTTTGACACATTGGGTTGGCCATACTTGATGGCAACTCTGCAGCTAATGGGATTTGGCAAAGCGTTCTTACGTTGGATATCTATCCTATACTCAGACCCCATAGCACGAGTTAAAACTGGCACCATCACCTCGGAAAAATTCAAGATCGGTAGAGGCACACGCCAGGGATGCCCCCTATCACCACTTTTGTTCGCATTAGCCATTGAACCCCTCTCGGCTAAATTGCGCAATGAAGCCACGAGATGGGGCATACCGGATGGCACGGAACACCGCATAGTCTCCTTATAAGCAGACGATGCATTAATATACCTATGTAACTACTCCGAATCCCTGCCAAACCTGCTACAATTATTGAATTATTTTGGAGACATATCCGGCTTGCGCGTCAATTGGGCTAAATCATGTCTATTCCCCATGAGCTGACTACCCGACACACAGATCCACATATCCGCCGAGCATAACTTACAATGGACTTATAGCACTTTTAAATATCTAGGTGTGCACATATATCATGATGAATCTGACCTTAAGGAGGGCAACTTAGACCAGATGATTAGATCAATAAAAGGATTGTTGCCCTTCTGGTGTGCACTACCACTATCACCTATGGGCAGAGTGGTATTAATCAAAATGATTATACTTCCTCGGCTACTATATTTTTTCGCTGCCCTACCATTATGGCTCCCCAGCACTTTTTTTGCACAGCTGAACAAGCTATTGATAGATTTGATATGGAGCACCGGACGCAGTCGTGTGGCCTTGGCAAAGATCTGTCTACCACTGGACAGAGGCGGGATGGGAGTACCACAATTCAAACTTTATTACGCAGCAGCTCAGCTGCACTGGATCCTAATTTGGCTACAAGACCCCACTCATTCTGAAAGCCACACTGTGGGCGTACAACTGGGTGGCTTAAATACACTGGAATGGCTTATAGGACACGTGGCCCTTCCGCGTCTTGGTAATATCCTGATAAACGTGGCTGACCGGGTGTGGCGTCGCTACGTGAACAGGGGGTCTGGAAAACCACCATACTCGCCCAAGATCCCATTACTCGCCATCCCAGGTATACACAAACTACATGGCCGTGCGTGCCTTATTGATTGGGCCACCAAAGGTCTCCAGTTAGTGGGAGAATTATTCGCAGAGGGACAATTTATCTACTATGAAGCAATTGCGACAACGTATACTCTGGGACAGGGCGGTTTCATTATGTACGGCGCACTGCAATCTTTAATATGTAACGCTTGGGGGCACGGCAGCAGGGAACCACAGTCATCACCTATTCTACCCGAATTGCTCTTAGACACCGGCACACAAACACGTATCTCATGGATCCACAACACACTACGGGCCAATCCATAAGTACAGTTACAAGCCATGAATAAATGGGAAAAAGCACTACACACACCATTTACAACACCAATATGGTCCATGGCTCTCACAACCACGCGTGAGGTATCGCGCAATGCCCGTTTCAGATACACCCAACTCAACTACCTACATCAGACATACCCGACTCCACACCGCATCCACCGCATGTACCCCCAAGCCAGTCCTGATTGCCCAAGATGTGGTAACTCGGAAGCAGATTTCTTACATATGACATGGAACTGCCCACCACTATTCCGCGTATGGCAAGACATCACACAACAAACCGCAACATGGCTGGGAATACCTCTAGCACCTACCCCTGAGTCCTGCCTATTGGGCATCCGACACAGACGTAGCAAAGATAAACAAAAACTTAGATGCGCAGATCTCGCATTTGTTATCCTCAAACGACTCATCGCCACGCAGTGGAAATCACCTAGCGCCCCAGACTCCTGCCACTGGATAACTGACTTACAGCGATGGGCCAACGCAGAAATACAGGTATTACATACATTACGCGACATTGGGGTGGTAATCAAGGGTGCTGACATATGGGATTCCTTTGCAGATCAACTACAGGAAAAAGACGATACACGTCCTCCCTAGTCTACTGGAGTAATAATCACCCGAGACATTACAACCGACACATTTCGCACGCGCAACCACTCAGATATGAACCTTAACTTGAACGCAGATGATAAGTATACAAACACATGCCCTAGATATACCGCTGCAAAGCTACACCCACAGGGGTACACTCCTCCTATGACAAACATACCCTGCTAGAAATTAATAACTCATATCCTGTTCGCCTCTTATGTGTGCCCCCTCCACGGTAGCCTTGCCCCCTCCACCGGATCACCAAACATTAGACCCGCGGTCATTCACCAAGTAAACTATAATCTTCATATCCCCACTATCTAATCTCATTTCCTATTCTGCTCCTATCTCTTTTAAGTATCTTAGTTGTATTGGTTAAATGGATGCGTTTTTGTTTACGTCATAAATGCAATAAACAGATTAAAAAAATAAAATTAAAAAATTAAAAAGTCGGCACATACCATTGTCGCGTAGGCTCTCATTATTCCAAGGAGACTACTGGATTTGAGCAGCAGAATCGCCTGCGGTGTGGGGGACTGAGTCTAATCCACTAAAGGTGACACTTGTCGGCCCAATCAGGGTTTTTTGAACAGGCTAACTAGCAGTGCCTCCTCTCTCCCCAAGAGCAGGGATGATTGGCCAGCTGAGCGCATGACAATTGACTCATCAGGGAAATCGTGGTCACTCAGATCGCATCTGTTTCTCTCAGTTACATTAGTCTCACATATACAAGGACACACAGAGGCAGTATATGTTTCAATAAGGTTTTAATGATACAACTGCATCTTAGATAATAAAGCATGCACTGCAATAACCAGGATGATTAAGCATAACAGGATTACAATTGTGACGAGGAGTGTAAAGCATAAAAATAAACCTAACATATTGTCACTAGAATCATTACTATAATTCCTACCTAGGCTATATTAGAGCACAGCATGTTAAGCTCTAGTTCTGCCCTTCAGGTTCCCCTGGGAAGACATAATCCCTCATACCTGAGCAAGAGGTCTCAATTCTGCATAAGCAGCTGTAGCAAAGCATTCAGCAATCAGCATACAGTCATGGTCATCTGGCTGTAATGTCCCTCTAATGTGTATGGGATAGAGAAGTGTTTTTATACCTACGTAGGGATGCGCATGTTTCCATGAATACCAGAGACAATGCGTTACCACGTTTACCGGTAACCTATCTTGCTGCAGCCCTGAGAGAAGCACATAGTGAAAGAAATGTCTTATTTCAGAACGCAGTGCGGGCCTAGGCAAAGAACAGCTGGATAGAGAAAAATAAAACAAGACCACAAACGTTGCTATTGTTAAAATAATAAACACAGCTGAATAAAATATATCTAGGTTAAAGTGCACAGTGGCAGGCCTAGTGTACTAAAATAACGTGCATGGAGCTATAACTAAAATGGCAACACAACAGCCATACACATGCACAAAGTGTAGTCAGATGTGCAGCCAGTCACATTATTGAGAAATGCACAACAGTCAACAGAGTGTAGGACAGAGCAATACAAAAGAAAGGGGGAAGCATGCAGATACATGAAGGAAATCATCATCCAAATGTAACCCACTAACCGACTCCCCACAAAAACATATCCACACAGAATAAGCGCTCTCAGACACTTAATGAGTATAACAAATCACAGACCATCATTCTATTACTACACATCAATGCAGTGTTAACACCCCCCATACAAGCGCCTCTGCTCTTCCAGCAAAATATGTCCCATTGACCTAAAAATTACCAAAGTACAACTGCAGAGCTTACAGACCATACTACAAATGAGCCAGAAACAAATCCATAACACTCCAAAGAATGCTACAATTCTCATCTGTACGTCAACTGCACACTCAGGCAGTTCAGTTTTCTAATGCAAATATCCGTTCAAAAACCCAGGTCATTCAAATACCCTTCTGTGTGCCATTCTAATGATCACAAATGCTTAGTTCAAATATGTAGGTCGACCATACATATAATTTATTCTACTAATTGATACACCTCCTTGTACAAATGGACCATAAACCTTAAATGTGCACTCTATTACATACACATCATAACAATATTCAACTATGCACATTTTCTATTCTCCACAAACCTACTGGAAACAAAATGTAACAAGATTATCAAGTATGATCTCTCTTGAGATATCATCTAAATTATCCTTGTGGAATGCAATCAAAATCCTTATGTTAAAACTCTGAATTTATCAGGCTAATGATGGCTGGGCTTGCTTGTTCAAGTGGTGGTCTTCAACAGGTCAGGGCCTCACTTTTCTGTGCAGCACAGCAAACAGCTTCCCAATAACAACACACATTCTTAGAGGTTTAATGTATACAGTTTAAATTTTTATGCAAGCATGAAGAGTTGTGGAGCCAGTGTCAAGGCTCTTGTCCCTGTTTTGATATTCGTGTGAAGGGCCACCTTTTACAACTTACCCTTCCCTCCAGACTCCAGGTTTCTACTTAATAAGTCAGTCCCTAGTTCTGGGCTACGCTGAGCAGAAACAAACTCAAGTAGTAAATACTGCAAAGTCTGCAGTAATTTATTACAGGTTGTCCATAATTGTATCAGGTTTTGCGTGGCAAAATCCAAACTAGCGGCAGCGGGCCCAAAAACAACCACACCTCTCCCAAGTTCCTAAATGCTTAAATACATCAATTGATTACTTATTCATATGCACTCACTAGTGGCACCTGCTGCCAAGGTGCAATCCTTTAAAAACAAGGACATAACATATAATCCAAGTAGAGGTGCATCACACACGATTAAACAAACAAAAAAATCCCCAATCCAATTCACATAGGTAGTTTCAGTCCATCAATTTATTTTCTTGTAAAATGCTTGATACATTCACCACGAAGGCAGCCAACTAGTTTCGTCCAAAAGTGGACTTCTTCAGGGCATAATCCATGTAAAGTTCATATTCTTTACTCAAATCCTCCAACACAATTTGCACTAAATATGCCTCACACAGCCAACCAGTACTATATACCAAAATTCTCACTGGGTACCCAGAGTTCCATCAATCCACCACAATGTATGACCAATTGCTTCAACATTGTGCAAACTCTTTCAATGGCAATAGGGAACCATTCCACCCAGTGTGGGCAGTTCAATTGGCACCAAGACCTGCAAAATACCAACCATCCCCCTCCGTATCCACACAGAGGGGAACTGTAAAAAAGATTTATTTACCCTCAGTGTGGATACGGAGGGGGGTGGTTGTTATTTTGTGGCTGTTGAAGTGACTAGTCGTTTCTGAAGAAGCCCAGTTTTGGACAAAACGCATTGGCTGTCTTTGTGGTGAATGTATCAAGCCTTTTAGAAGAAAAACAATTGATAGATTGAAACTACTTATGTGAATTGCAGTGGGGATTTTTTTGTTAGTTTAATTGTGTGTGGTGCACATCTACTTGGGTTTTACATGGGAAAATGTAGCCTCCTTTCTTCTTGCAAGCATGGTACTCACTCACTCACTTGCAAGCTGTCTCCCATTCAGAGATCTCTTGAGATTAGATTACTCAGGAACTCAGAGAAGGATGTAGTCTGTGGAGGTGTGACTCACCTCAAAGGAGTTCTAAGCAGAAATCAACTAAGCCATCAAACACCTCAAAGCAAAAACATGAAGATCTTGGTTTCCTAAAATGCACCAAGAGAGGGAGAAGTGAATTGTCTCAGTGTCCAGAACTGTGTAATGACTGGCAGGAACCCCTGTGCCCAAGTGAGGAGTTTGACAGATTTTCAGGAACAAAGGATTCTTTCTTAAATGAACTACGGGTCCTTGGTGGTGAACACCCTCTCCCTGGGTGTTAAGAACTGAATTTAAGCAACCAGACATCACATAGCAGGGAAAAGTAATTGCTTTCAGTCCTCTTGGAATTAATTTGACCAATGATGGTGACCACCACCTAGGCTCAGGAGACCAGCCCTTGGATAGGATGCCTCATTTTCTCTCTGACTAAAGAACTGCTGGGTACCACACCTGGTTTTATAGACCCTGTACTCACCTCATGAGGTCTTCTTATTCATGAATTATGAAAACCCTACAATATTATCTTCCCTTACACTGTATGCAGACCAAGTGGTCTTTCAGAAATCTGATACAAGTGGTAGCACAGAGTAGAGATATGCACTAGATGAGTGTTGCTTATACAAAATAAACTAATGTAATAAAATGTTGCAAACTGCTGATGGCAACTCGTAGTTTTAAACAATATAGAATAGCTGAGTGTGAGAGAACAAAGATCCAGAGTGATTGTCAGAGTAAAGGGAACTACCAAGAGTATGCGCCTGAAGTACACGTTACTTACCTTTGGTAACAAAATATCTGGTAGAGACATACTCTAGTTGCAGATTTCTCACCTTGGAATTTCCCCCAGACGTCAGACTGGATCCGGAGATTTTTCTTCTAGCAACACCCTTGTGCGTCGGTAGGTGGCGTTGGTCGACTCTGAGGGTGACGTTGGCGTCGTAGTCGCAGTGAAGACATCAGGAGTAGTACATAGAGGCTGCCTTCACACAGTGACGTCAGTTTCTTTTAACGACTTTCCACACCAAAGCGCAGAGCCGCTAAGAACACTGAGATTTGGGCCAGAGTTAAGGACCTGAAGGCGGAATCCCTGTCCCTAGAAATCAGTTCACAAGCGGGGAGGATAGGTAGGTCGGTAAGGCATCTGCAACGAGAATATGTCTCTACCAGATATTTTGTTACCAAAGGTAAGTAACTTGTACATCTGATAGAGACTTCTAGTTGCAGATTCCTTACCTTAGAACAGATACCCAAGCGTTGCCATCCTTGGTGCTGGGCTGCGTACCAAGATCATACTGGGAAGTCCTGCAAGACCGAACAACCAAAGTAGCCGTCCCGACGGACCTGACTGTCCAGGCAGTAGTGTTTAGGAAACGTGTGCAGGGAGGCCCACATAGCTGCCTGGCAGATATCCAGGACAGGAACTCCGCGTGCTAACACAGTGGAAGCAGCGGTTGCTCTGGTGGAATGAGCACACAAGCCCTCAGGGGGTTGCTTCTTGGCCAAAGCATAGCACAGTTTGATGCAAAGAAGTACCCATTGAGAGATGGTACATTTTTGCACTGCCTTCCCTTTTTTCGCACCCACATACCTGACAAAGAGTTGATCATCCACCTGGAAATCTTTAGTACGATTAAGATAGAACGCCAACGCTCTTTTTGGGTCCAGACGGTGGAGTCTCTCTTCCTCATGACAAAGATGTGGGGGCATGCAAAAAGTAAGCAGGGTGATGGACTGGCCTACATGAAAAGGCGTAACCACCTTTGGAAGGAAGGGAGCCTTAGTGCGCAACACCACTTTGTCAGGGTGCACAGACAAGTATGGCTCACCCTGCGAGCAGAGGTGATGGCAAAAAGAAAGACAGTTTTGAAGGTGAGGAGCCGTAAGGGACAATTGTGCATCAGCTCAAAGGCAGTACACATTAAATAAGTAAAGACAAGATTGAGGTCCCACTGAAACACGATAAATGAAGTGGGTGAGGCCTTTTAGGAATCTACTCATAATAGGAGATTTAAAAAGTGAGGGCTGTTCAGGTAACCCAAGGACGGCCGAAATGGCAGATAAATACCACCCTTTAAGGGTGCCCAAAGCAGAGCCCTGCTGGGCCAAAGAAAGAATGAACAAAAGAACCTCAGATAGAAGGGCACAGAGGGGATCAAAAGATTTCTTGGTACGCCATGCCACAAATTTATTCCAACGACAGGCGTATACAGTTTTTGTGGATAACATCGCAGACTTTGGGTGGAAGATCAAAAGTCGTCAACTGTGGCCGCTCAATCTCCACGCAAGAAGGCGTAGGTTGGACAGGTTCGGGTGAAGACCCGTCCCCTGTTGCTGCGACAGAAGATCACCAAAGAGGCAGTCTGAGTGGAGGATCGATGGAAATGCTCAATAGCTCTGGATACCAAACTCTCCGTGCCCAGTCCGGAGCAACCAAGATGACTTGGGCCCGGTCGTTCCTGATCTTCTTGAGAACTGTGGGCAGAAGTGGTATAGGCAGAAAGGAGGCTAGAGTTCCACTCGAGACGAAAAGCGTGAGTGCCGCCTTGGAAACTCAACGCGCAAAACAGCTGACATTGCGCGTTCTCTGCGGAGGCGAACAGATCTAACAAGGATCTCCCCACTGCTGAAAGAGACCTTGCACCACCTCCGGATGGAGACGCCATTCATGATCAACTGTGCATAGACGGGTGAGTTTGTCCGCTCTGGCGTTCAGAGAACCTGCCAGATATTGAAACACCAGGGTAATGCCCTGATGTCCAGCCAGGGCATTAGTGTCTCCTGACAACGGGTCCAGGACCCTACTCTGCCCTGTTTGTTGCAGTACCACATGGTGGTAGTATGGTCTGTGAACACCTGCACTACACCTTCCTTTTGAGAGACGGAAGAAATGCTTTCAATGCAAGCCTGATCACCTGGAGCTCCAGAAGACTGATATGAAGCCCAGCCTCCACCGGAGACCAGAGGCCTCTGATCTCCGCCTCTCCCATGTGGCCACCCCAACCCAGAAGGGACAAATCTTTCACTATGGATAGATCTGGTTGGGGAAGAGAGAGGGATCTGCCGCGGACCCAAAGAGGATTCGAAAGCTACCCCTGCAGGTCTTTCGCAGTCCCATCCGAGATCTGGACCATGTCACAGAGATTCCCCTGACGCTGTGCACACTGAAACTTCAAGTCCCTCTGCAGAGCCTGCATATGCTATCTGGCATGTGTGACTAGCAGGATGCAGGAGGCCATGAGATCCAACAGCCTCAGAGTCAGTCTCACCGAAACCCAGGACAGAAGCTGAAAGATCGGAATCATAGCCTGAATATCTTGGACTCGCTTTTTGGGAGGATAAGCCCGAATCTGCATTGTGTCCAGAACAGCTCTGATGAAGAGGAGCGTCTGAGAGGGAGTCAGGTGTGACTTTAGCATGTTTATAGCGAACCCCAGCATGTGCAGGAGGTTCACCGCAGTCTGAAGGTGGGAGACGACTTTCTGGGGCGAGTCCGCCTTCAACAGCCAGCCGTCGAGGTAGGGGAAGACTGATACCCCTAACCTGCGCAGATGAACTGCAACCACCACCATCACTTTCATGAACACCCAAGGGGCGCTGGTAAGGTCGAAGGGGAGCACTGTAAATTGAAAGCGCTCGTGACCTACCACAAATCATAGGTAACATCTATGGGCAGGCAGGATGGGGAGTCAAAATAAGCGTCCTGCAAGCCCAACACTACCATCCAGTCTCCTGGGTCCAAGGCAGACAGAACCTGAGCCAGGGTGAGCATTTTGAATTTCTCCTTCTTGAGGAAGTAGTTTAGGTCCTGAAGGTCTAGGATAGGACATAAGCCCTTGTCCTTATTCAGCACCAGAAAGTAGTGGGAATAACAACCACGACCTACTTCGGGCATGGGGACCTTCTCTATAGCTCCCTTGGCCAAGAGAGCTGCGACTTACTGGCGGAGAAGCACCAAATGATCCTCTGGGAGGTGGCTGAGTGATGGAGGCATGGCTGGAGGAGCAGATTAGAAAAGTAGGGAGTAGCCCTTTTGAACAATCTGCAAAACCCACCTGTCTGTAGTGATGGATTCCCAGTGGGGCAGGTGATGGAGAATCCTGCCGCCAACTGGATGGGAGTGAGGGGACGGACTAGGAGGGTTTGGAGGCTGCAGCGGGGCAGAGGTGACTGGGTAGACCTCTGGTTCCGTGTCCCACGCCCACATGGGATTCCGCGTCCCCGGCCACGCAGTGGCTGGACAGCATGGGGGCACGGTGCCTAGGCAGAGAATGCGACAGGGAGCCCCTTCCGTGGCCACGAAAGGGGCGAAAAGCGGACTACAGGAGGTGAGGGGCAGAGGAAAGACCAATGGACCAAGCCGTAGCCCAGGAATCCTTGAATCTCTCCAAGGCCGAGTCTGCTTTGTCTCCAAAGAAACGAGAGCCATCAAAGGGCATGTCCATGAGTGACTGTTGGACATCCCCAGAAAAAGAAGTAAGCAACCAGGCGTGGCGTCTCAAGGCCACCGTCGTAGCAACCGCTCTGCCCAGAGGGTCGGTCGTGTCCAGCCCAAAATGGATTGTGAACTTCGCTGCATCTCTCCCATCGTTGACAGCTTGGGAGACAATAGCACGGGAATCCTCAGTATCTGTGGCAGGACTTGCGCAACCGAATCCCACAAAGAGTGGGTATAACGGCCCAAAAGGCATGCAGTGTTCAAAGACCGCAGTGCGAGACTGGAGGAAGAAAACAACTTCTTACTTAATTGTTCCAGCCTTTTTGATTCCCTTTCCGGGGGTGCGGAAGGGAATGTGCCTGAAGAAGAGGAAGCGTGGATGACAAGACTCTCAGGCGTGGGGTGTTAGGACAGGAATTTAGGGCCGTTCGGAGCGGGCCGATGCTGGTGTGCAATAGTCCTATTCACAAGAGCCCCTGTGTTGGGTTTGGAACAAGTACCCAAAAGGACATTGGTAAGGGCTTTACTGAACAGTAAAAGGGGTTCGGATGTGGAAGCCCCTGGCTGAAGCACCTCCGTCAGGAGATTGGACCTGACCTCTACAGTCGGAAGCTCAAGGCCAAGGACCTCGGCTTAACTACTGACCACAGTACCATAAGTTGCTCCCTCCCGCATAGCCAGGTAGGAGGAAACAGCATACCAGCGTCTGGAGAAGTATCCAGACCACTGGCGTCGCCCAATTCCTGTGCCCAGTCCAAAGATGGGTCATCCTGGTATTCATAAGGGTCCAGGGACCCCTCCAATCCTTCCCCAAATTCGTACCCATAGGAAAAAGGGTCCGATTCCGACCTGGGGTGAATAGGCCCCATCAAAGACAAAGGCGGCGTCAGCCGATGCCGCTCCGACTCCAAGTCTCAGGATAAGGATTGGGTCGGCGTCGATAGTGGGCACTACTGACGTCGGAAGCGTCAATCGACCCGGGGCCGGGGAAGGTCTCAATGGTGCTGTTGTGTAGCCATTATAGCTATAGCTGCATGCATGTTATTTTAACACACTAGGCCAAGCAGCTGTGCACTCTAACCTAGATATATTTTATTCAGCTTTATTTTAATGTTACAGTACCCACTGTTACGGTCGTTTTATTTTCTGTTTATCTAATTGCTTTTGCCTAGGCCAGCACTCTGTTTTCAAACAAGACATTCTTGCTCACTCTGTGCTTCTTCCAAGGCTACAGCACGGTACATCGCCAGTGAACTAGTATAAGTTTAGTCTCTGACATTCGTAGAAAATACACATCCTTACGTAGGGACATTTTCTCAGAAACATCAGCTGTTTTATTATAAAACACTTCCCTGTCCCTTACACGTTAGAGGGAGATTCCAGCCAGAGAACCACGACTGTATGCTGATTGCTGAATGCTTCGCTACAGATGCTAACGCAGACCGCAGGCCTTTGCTCAGGTATGGGGGATGATGTCTTTCCAGGCGAACCTGAAGGGCAGATTTAGAGCTTAACATGCTGTGCTCTATTATAGCCTAGGTAGGAGTTCAACCGTAGTGACAATGATAGCGTTATTTCTATGCTTCACTCTCCTTGTCACAATTTCTTTTAATACGGACATGCGGTGTTGTCCTGGTTATTGCAGCTCACGCTTTGCTATCTAAGATGCAGTTGTTTTATTAAAATCATTATTAAAACATATACTGCCTCTGTTTGTCATTTATATATGAGACTAAGGTAACAGAGAAACGGATGAGACCTGAGTGACCACAGCTTCCCTGAGAAACCAATTATGTAATGCGCTAGGCTGCCCAATCATCCCTGCCCTTGCATGAAGATGAGGCACTGCTAGTTGGATGGAACAAACCCTGGGTTGGAACGACAGGTGTCACCTGCAGTGGGTTAGACTCAGTCTCACACGCCGCAGGCGATTCCGCCTCTCAAAATCCAGTAGACTCATCAGAAT